>NC_080169.1:96614312-96963477 GCF_950295315.1 Erinaceus europaeus | reverse complement strand
ACAAGCTCTCAGTTCATCAGAGAGCATAAGAAAGAGAACCATTATTCTAAATGTTTTAGAAAAATTCAAAAATATCTCCCTGTTATTATATTATCTTCTTTTCTACCCTTGCTCAGAGACCTTTTTCAGAATCAACAATTTTTCTTCTAACTTCACACAAACATATTACTCCATAATTCTTTGTAGATGAAAAACTTGAGCCACTCAACACTTGCAATATGAAAAAAAAGAGATTCTTAAGGAACAGATTCCTTGATGATATAACTTTATTATTTTTACTGAATCCATAACAATTCCATATCTACTTATTAATTATTAGTCAAAACTCATATGTTTTAATAAAAATATAAGAACTGAGGTCATTACTTCATTTATTTAGATATATGTAAACTTAATCTCCAAAAATATTTTCCAAAATGAAAATGACAGTTCTTTTGTTTTTTTTTACCTACCACCAGGGTGGTCATTTTTCCCCTTACCCCTTCTTTTTCCTTTTTTTACTTGGCAAGGCAGAGAGAAATTGAGAGAGAAAAGGGTGATAGGGAGAGAGAGAGAGAGTGGAATCTGCAGCTCCTGAAGAACCCCCTGCCCATAGCTGGAGGCCAGGGGCTTGAACCAGGATCCTTGGTCATAGTAATATGTGTACTCAAGTAGTTGTGTCACCACCCAGCCCCCATATATTCTGTCTTTTTTCACCCACATGTATGTATCATCAATGTTGCTTTAAAACAAAGATACCTGCTAATTTACTTAGCAATGCGAAAATTCAGCAACAAATCTATTAACAAAATGAATTTTAATCATTTTTAAACTTTGAAGGCTTGCCCTTCAAGTACTTCCCACTTGCTATATATATATATATATATTTTTTTTTTCCTTTTTATTGAAACATATAGACAAGGATGACACTGAATGGCTCACTCGGCAAGAAACAGACTTTTTTGAGCCCTGAGGTGATGGTCTCATAAGTTTCTTTCTTTATCCTAGTACCATGAAAACTGAAAGCTTGACCCTATCAATCCATGTTTTGATGTTCTATCACACTGCATTAGATATCTGTCTGGAAATGTGACTAGAATGCTGATCCTGACCCAGGTTTTGTGCACCACTATGTACCAACCTAATGTTAAATTGCTGGATAACTTTACCCTCTGTAACTTAGTCCACAGCTGATCATGTTGTCAAGGTAACATAACAGTTGTTTAAAACAAATGTTGTTTCCTCATAGTAAGGGGGGGGGAATCACATAGCCCTCCTGAGTTAGCCAATTACGCTTCTCTCCTTTGCTATACTCATTACTTCAAATTATAGTCATTCTTTATTTTTCATACTGTAAGTTCTTAGAGGTCAGGAACTACATACATCTAACTACTTTCCCAGTTTTTAACACAGTGCAGAACACATGGTGAGTTTTCTAGAAATCTAACTTTGACACACTCGATAGTCTGCCAGAATTTAATTAAGGAGAAGCTGACTGAATGTAACTGGAGAAGCTGACTGGATGTAACTATTGAGATGCTTTGAATATAAATAACAGACTTAGTGAGCATTTCTATAGATACAGATTTGGGGGGGGGTTGTAAACACTCATTGTAGGAAAACAATGTAACCTCTTATTTCAGGGAAAAAAACAAACAAATAGATGACAAACAGTGTTATCACCTGCATGTAAGGACTATGACTAGGGCAAAACACACTGCCTCATAGCCTCAATCTCTATGAAAGAGGTAATTCTAAATCTACACTGTTGCTATCAGGGGATTATCAGATCTCTGGTAAGCAGTACAGTAGAGTTAGAATATGGATTTTGTCAAGTCTGAAGCATGAGTAGGCAAAGGAAATAAATGGAATGAGGCCAGAAGGTTGAAAGATGGAATAAGAATCAGGAGAGATTGAATTGTAGTGTTTGAGTTAGGTCGAAATGATGTTCAACCTGAGCACAGTTTGCATTTCATGGAATCAGTTAATAGAATTGAGCACAAAGGTCTATACTGATACATTTCAGTACTCTATTCTCAGTGCAGTATCAGTGAAGGATGCTAATAGAATGCCAAATAAGATTAGGGGAAATATTAATAATACATAACACTTCTCCATATAGTCTTATAAAACCAAAGGCCCTCAGAATTGGAAACTATGTTGAAGGTCATTTAGCCTTCTTCCTCTAGTGTCTGTAAACTTTCAAGTTCAAGGCACACTTCTGAATGGCTAGAATTTGGAGAAATGTGTGAGGAAAGACTAAGACGTTTAAAGTAACAACTAAGTTATCTGTGCTTAAGACTCAGAACCTCATATGACAAACTTGGTAGGTATGTGTTTAGCTTGTCTTTTTATTTCTCTTTTGGAACACTTGTTTTTAGTAGCTTTCTTTTTATGCCCTTCAGTCTTTATGACACAGACAACTGTAAATCAGTTTTGTTGCTACACGGGGATTTTCAAATCTCTAGTAAGCAGTAGGGTAGAGCTGAAATATGGATATGTGAGTCTCCTTATTGTTCCAGGTTGCTTTCATTCAGATAGAGTGGCAGGGAGAGATAAAGAGAAGGAGAGGCATTATAATAAAAAATGTTATCTGTTGCCATAATACTGTGTGATGCCTGGGTTTAAACTTGGGCATCTTAAACATGAGTGTAGGCACTCAAGCAAGTGAGCTGTCTTTTGTTTTATTTTGTTTTTTCCTCCAGGGTTATTACTGGGGCTTGGTGCCTGCACTATGAAGCCCCTGCTCCTGGAGGTCATTTTTTCCCATTTGCTGCAGTTAGGGAGTCAGGGGCTTGAACCAGGATCCTTATGTGGGTCCTTGAGCTTTGAACAACGTGAGCTTAACCCACTGAGATACCACCCTGCCCCCACCAGTGAGCTATCTGTCTGGTCCTGAGTGAACTCTTTAAATGGAAAAGTAATAGCAACTCATACTGTACCTGAGTCACTTAGGCTCCTCCCCACTCCACAAGACAATGAAATGAAGGTATAGTGGTATGTTCTCTTCTTGATGATCCTGTCTTTGTGAGTTTTTCTTACTTTTTTTGTGAACTGGCACAATTTGTCCAAACTCTGATATATATCATGGTTATTGGATAAACTTGCCTTTTTAAAGACACACCTACATGTCTTAACCACTCTTTTCACAGATGGAAAAAGTCATTCCCAATAGAGGGTGAAGAAAGTTATAGAAATCTGAGAGTCTACTCATGCTATTCTTGGGTCTGGTACTTTGCCATGGTGATAGCTTTGCTGGTTTGGAAGCTGTTAGTACCACAGTAGAACTTAGTATCATTTCCATGTTAGTGGCAGAAGGGTAGGAAGGAAGGAAAGAAAGAAGAAAAAAAGGAAGGAAGGAAGGAAGGAAGGCAGGCAGAGGAAGGAAAGAAAGAAGGAAGGAAGGAAGGAAGGAAAAAAGGAAGGAAAGAAGGAAGGGAGAAAGGGAGGGATAAAGAGAGAGGGGAAAGAGAGAGAGAAGGAAGTAAAGAAGGAAGGGGAAAAGGAGGGAGAAAGAGGGGAAGAGAGAGAATAAAAAAGGAAAGAAAAGGAGAGATGACAGCATCAGGAATTGGTGACAAAACTCTCCCTTGTGATGCTGTGACTTGAATCTGGATGGCACTCATAGTAAAGTATGTATCCTACACTGGTGATTTGTTCCTGGGACCATCATCATTATTTTAATATAATGATATTATATACTATCCATTCTTTAATATTATATTTATATTATGAAAATTGGCATATTGCCGGGATAGCCTGAGGGTACTTCTTCCCGAGCTAGTGCTCTCTGGGTTGGAGAGAACTCAACTGGAGCTGATCTAGGCTGCTGTGTGGGAGAGGGATCAGGAACTCGTGCTGCACCAACTTCCGCAGGAGATACACTCTGGAACTCTCGGAGCCGGAAAGCAATTTCCAAGTGTCTTTAATCAGAAGAGCAGCTGTTTTTATACTCTCCAAGTAGGGTGGAAACAGGATGTGATATAGAGAGGGTGGAGAGAAAAGTGACTGGTGAAAATCAGAGTGTGACAAAGAAGGGATCAGTGTGTGACAAGGAGGGGGTGGAGCAGGAGAGAATCCTATCATAGAACCACCAATGCCCTGGAGTGCTTTATGTAAAAGTGATTTATGTAAATAGACCAAAGCTTTGGATCTGTAAAATCCCTATATAGGCATATGGTTAAGCAGAAGCCAGGGGGAGATGGCAACTACCCAACAGCATATATCATTGTATCAACAATTATCATTATTTTTATTGTCCTCAATAATTCACAGTATTTTACCCCAAACCTCAAGGCACAATGTATTTTGAAGTTTTATTTTGGATTTTTATTTAAAACATGATATAGAGAAACAAGTGGTAGCACACCTTGTTTAGTACACACTTTACCATGTGCAATGTCCTGGGTTCAATTCCTATACCCTGCCTGCAATGGGATGCTTCATGAGCAGTGAAGAAAGTTTACAGGTATCTATCATTTTTTTCTCCCCCCCCTTTTTTTTTTTGCCTTCAGGGTTATAGCTGGAGCTCGATACCAGCACTATAAATCTACTGTTCCTGGTAGCCATTTTTCCATTTTATTGATTGATTGATTGATTTTTATTTTATTGGATGGCAGAGAATCATGAAGCACCATAGCTGCAAGTATGGAGCAGGGACTCAAACCCTGGTCCTTGCTCGGGTCCTTGCACATAGTACTATGTGCACTTTGCCTCATGTGCCACCATCTCTCTCCCTCTCTATCCCCTCCTCCCCTGAATATATCTATGTTCTATCAAATAAAATAAAAATAAAAAAGGAAAAAGTGGTCATAAGGAATAGTGGATTCATAGTTCTGGCACCAAGCCTCAGCAATAACTTGGTGCCAATTAAAAATAAAAAAATAAATAAGTAAATAGTAATATAGAGATAAATTATGATGGTATATAAAATAACAAGTGGAACATGGCACAGAATCCCAAAGGCAAGTGGATTAATATTCCTTCAAATAAATATATGACTACATACACTAAATTGAGCCAGAAAAATATTGTAGCCATCTCTACAAACTTTTTGTTCCCATTATTTCAAGATTTAGTACCAATGGAACTAAACATCTTCTGGCTCTCTTATTTACTGAACCGCAGCCCATGTTGCTACTGCATTTATTCTTCTTTTGAAAACGAATATTACCATTTCTTATCTTGATGATTTTTGGCATAGTTTCCAGATTGCATAATTTTGCTTTAGCTTGAGGCCCTAAACATAACCTTTCTGTTTTCTTTTATCATTTTATTAGAGATATCTTTTGTGTATGGCATGGTGGACTCAGGGGATAATTGCTATAACTTTCTTGCAATGTTGATACTAATGATTTTATAACTAATTTACCAGATTATTATTTTCAGTCAGCAAAACCTGTGCTTCATTTTCAAATATGCTAGTGTATAGTCTTGTGTCCTTGCTTGTATATGTGCCATGTTTATTTTGGAAAATACATTTTCCTTCCAAATTTTTTTTGCTCTTGAAATTTAATTCTTAACTCTTGGCTCAATTTTTCCAGTCTGATGAGATAATTTTGGATCCTAACTCTGTCATCTCAGTATCTGTTATTGCCATGTGTCAGATTTAACTTTGATCAGCATGTCTTAATCCAATTTGGTGAGAAAAAATATTGAAAAGGACAGTTCCAAGGACAGAGTTAACATCGCTCATTAGTGAACATTAGTCAACACTATTTGGAATAGTCATTCAATCAATTAAAGTCCAACAAACTGTATAATTTATATTCCTTCTGTGGCTCTAAGTATATTGACACTATCTTTGTCTGATATCTTGTTAAGATCCACATTTGTTCCGTATACAGTACTACTATGATACATGCAACAGGAACCTGAATAAAAAGGAAATTGACTTGGATATCTCCTAATTTAGTCTTCAGAAACTTGTAAAACAAATTAAATATGAAATATTCTTGAAACTCAGTTATATGCTGAACTGACCATACAATTTATTTTCCCAGAAAAGATATTTTAAGAGAAAGGATTACAATTTATATGCCAAAAGACAGTTGTATTGGACTTAGATAAACTAGAACATATAGTCATTGTGCACAAACATGGATGAGAGACATCCATATACAAAAGTTTGGATGTGCTTTTACTATCTAATCATACTAGTTTTATATTAATATTAGCCCTGACAAAGAATAGGAATGCTATCAGGGGAGGGGATGGGATATGGAATTCTGGTGGTGGGAATTGTATGGAGTTGTACACCTCTTATCCTATGTTTTTGTCATTGTTTCCTTTTTATAAATAAAAATTAAAAATATATATATACTATCCATAACAATTTTTTTAATCATTCTATTAGGGCTTAATAGTTTACCATACAGTTGTTGACATAAAAGTACCATCTGTCATCTCCCTGTTAATTGTTGTCTGCGAAACACTCTTATCCCCAGCTTCAGTCCATTTCCACCATTGTGCAACAAGAATTCAATATCACCCTAGTCATCCTCTTTGCCCAGAGTCTTTGGTTTGCTGTAATATACCACATCAGACTAAGATTCTTTTTGTTTTCATTTTCTGTCTTCGTTTCTTAAAACCCACCTATAAATGAGATCACCTCATTTATCCTCCCTTTTTGAGTTTACTGCATTTAATATGATTCTAGGCTTTTCTCTAAAAGAAAAGAATAAAAAGTAGAGCAACTACACCTAAATCCTTCTGTGTGAGAAGCAGGACAGTTTCTTTTTTTCTTTTTCAGTTTTAAATATTTTATTACTGATTTATTAGTGATTAAAAAGATTATAAGATAGTAAGGGTACAGTTCCTACCATGAGAGTTCTGTGTCCCCTCCCCTCCATTGGAAGCTTCCTTATTCTTTATCCCTCTGGGAGTATAGACCAAAGTTCTTTTTAAAATTTTTTATATTTATTTATTTTTCCTTTAGTTGCCTTTGTTGTTTTTTATTGTTGTTATTGGATAGGACAGAGAGAAATGGAGAGAGGAGGGGAAAACAGGGGGAAAGAAAGATAGACATGTGCAGACCTGCTTCACCAACTGTGAAGCGACTCCCCTGAATGTGGGGAGCCAGGGGCTCAAACTGGTATCCTTGCTGGTCCTTGTGCTTTGTGCATAGTGCCTGACTCCCTGGACTCCAAAGTTCTTTATGGGGACAGAAGGTGAAAGTCCTGGCTTCTGTAACTGCTTCTCTACTAGACATGGTTGTCGGTAGGTAGATCCATATCCCTAGCTTGTTTCTATCTTTCCCTAGTGAGGTAGGGCTCTGGAGAGGTTGGTAAGGTTGTCTGCCAAGGGAGATCAGGATGTAATTATAGTAGCATCTGAAATTTGATGGTTTAAAAGCAGTAAGATGTAAATCAAGAAAAATTACTTAACAGGAACCCAAAAGTAGGAATAGAGAAGATGAAACTAGTGGTCTTTGTGAGGGAAGAAGCTAAGAAGTCTTTTTTAGGTATGTTCCGAGGGTTCCATGACTTTAGTAAATTTTGTCTAAGTCTGATACCTAACACACAAGTGGACTAAAAATAATGTCTAGAAAGATGGTATCAGGGCTTAGAACAGGGCTGGAAAGCTGGATCAGTGCAGAGTAACTCCCAAATATGAAGAAATTGTATAAATTCCATTAACTGTTTACCTCATCAATCTGACCCATGGTCCATATATACTCATATTTAGCACAGACGCCTTTGTGACCTGTGTGACCTCTGCATCCCTATCAGTCTAAGCTTGCAGTTGATACTTACAACGAGGATAGCTACATTCCAGGCTGCACTCATTTCAGTGGCAACCTGCCTTCAGAGAGTGGAGCAGTTCCTAACATTGCTGCTATACAATGAAGGCAGTGTCCTATAAAGGTTCACAAGGGGACTTAGGATAATGTTCTTGATGGAAATTGTTGGTATACATGAGACCCTTTCTGTTTCATTTGGTTTAAATCCCCCCTGCTTAACACTATTCTATTTACATAACCACTTCATTTTATTTACTGTTAACAAGTTCCACCCTCCCTCCAGGGCATTTGTAGTTCAGTGATAGGATTCTTGCCTAATCTGCCCCCTCCTTGTCACTCTCTGATTTTTACCAGTCACTTTTCTCTCCACCCTCTCTATGTCACATCCTGTTTCCACCCTACTTGGCAAGTATATATAAAGACAGCATTGTGAGTTTTAGAGTACTTTACCTTGAGTTTAGCTTAGCTCGGCTTAGATTGTGCTGCATCCTGCATGAATAAAGAGATACTGCCTACAGCTCAACTATGAGTCTCTGGTCGTCTGTTACCCGCCCGTGAAGCCAGCCCGGAGAAAACAACATAACCCGTCGAAAACAACAGGAAATGACCAGTGAAAGTAGATAGAGGGACCTATTAGAGGACTAGGCTCATCATATCTCTGTGGGAAGCCAAGGATTCCCTGACTAAAGCACCAGACTGATGGGGTCACCTAGGATTGGCCAAATAGGTTGTCATTAAAGTGAAGCAGTCTCTTGTCCTTATCCAGCATTTGTAATCCTTTCTTTACCTGATGAGGTTACATTGTTTTTCCCATTGTTAAATCACTGAGTGCCATTTGTTGTATCCAAACCTACCAGTATTTGGTTTATGGGGTCTGGCCTCAAGTTGGGGAGGGAATAGACCTAGGGTTTCAGTGGGATCTAAGTTAACCTTAAGTTTTACTCCATTCTACTTGTTTGATGATTATAATAGAGGTTGTCATAGGGGACAATGATTTTTCTTTAGTTGATATATATATTACCAGTATATCTCTTGGCCAATTGTATACAGTGTTTCTTCTAAGATTATCAAGAGGGTGATATTAATGCTGGTGCTGCTAGGAAATATTAGGGGATATATATTACTTACTTTCTTTTTTGTAGTTAATTGAGTAGATAAAATGATTGAGGGAAGTGAAGTAGATGGTAGTACAGGGGAGGGGAGTGTCTAGGCCTAAGTAATAAATATTTGATTAGACACATTGTCATCTTTAGGTCTTTCTACTTGTTTGTTGAGCTTAAATCTAAGTCTGAGATATATAGTTTCCCTTAACTTACGGAAACATGTGTACCCTGATCTAGGGTACCCTAGGCCCTGATCTATATCTAGGATCTGTAAGTTTGTTAGGGAGTGTACCATTTAAAATGGAACTAGGTAGTCTTACGGAAAGGTATCAATGTTGGAGTTGAATGGTTGAATTTCAGGCTTGGCGACAAGACCGTTTCTTCATATCTCTTGAACTTAAGACTATAGGCAAGAAGGACAAATGGCAGCATACCTTGTAGAGAGCACATATTACAATACTCAAAGACACAGGTTCAAGCCTCTGGTCCCACCATCAGGGGGCCAGAGTTTCATAAGTAATGAAGTAAGTGATACAGATATCTTGCTTTATCTCCCTTCCCTCAATTTGTCTGTCTCTATCCAAAATAAAGACAATAATAAAAAAAAAGAATATAGAAGAGAAGAGAAAGATGTAAGGGGACTATATTTCCTGTCATGTCTCCATATATTTTCTAAGCCTTAGCTAATGATGTATTTTAGCTTTCCTGACTCTATATTTACAGATATTCTCTTATTGACTGTTTGTCTTTCTATCATGTTGATCTCTTTGTTCTCCTCCCTTTGTTTTTAGAATCATTTGAAGAAAACTAAAAAAAAATTCTTTCTGAATAACCAAACGAACCTCTTGAGCTTTACTGCATTTCTGAATTTCAACATTATTTTCATCCTTCCTTCTGTTAGGACCCTGGAAGACTCCCTTCGTTCTTACATCTGATTAACACAGCATTCCTACTGTTACTCTCATGTGCCTTAAAGATGTCATAGGCACTCTTCCCCTATGGATTCTGTCATTTTTTACATTCCCTATTTATTTGATGTCTGGAATTAATTTGAAAAATAGCAGTTTTCCTCATTGCTTATTCTATTACCTGCAATATAATTTGCACATTTATATTAAGCGATCACCTTTCATTTTTATGTCCCTTTAAGCTTCCCAATCCCTGGAGAAAGCAAGAGAACCTGTTACAAAATGCAAATTTACAGTCACTTGGAAAGTCCCCAGGTATTTATTGTGAAATAAAAAAGCAAGTCAAGCTAGAATGTGGGATATGCTATTTTAACAGTCAGTGACAAGCTTTTCCTAGTCATCTATCAAAATGCGGGCTGTGCACACAGAACCCTCGGGTCATTAGGGAGAAGAAATAACAGAACCCAGAGCCCTGGGACCTTTCTCTCATTAAGATGGCATATGTTGATTTGAAAAGAAGTTGTTTGGGTGTCCTTTCCCTCCCTTATATATGGATGAGGAGATTTCAAATCTACTCTCTTGGAAGGACTCACACGACAGTAACACTTCTGAGCCTCTGCCTCACTATTTCATTAGCTTCCTACTTAACAGAAGGAGCAACCTACATAATGAGAGAAGCCAGTGAGAACTCTATAGCCATCACCGTTTTGTGTGCATGCAGTGGCTTCACAAAGAGGTGAATACACATGATCAGACTCTGCAGCTTCTTGGTTTCTTCTTATTAGTGATGGGTGAAGCATGGTCTACTGGAGCTGGTTATCATCTTTTGATTAGTTGGGGTCTCTTGCTCTCAGCTTAGAGAGCAATTTGGGGACAATTCAATGTATTCTTAAACCTAGTTTTCCAAAGAAACATTAAAACTAGAATTTTTTGATAGTTGGTGCTGATCTTTCTACACTCACATTCATACTGGACAGAAGATAAGTGATCTGGAGGGCCAGATGGTGGTGCACCTCGTTTTTTGCAAATGTCTCTCTCTTTCTCACTCTCTAGCTCTCATAAGTAAATAAACAAAATTAAAGTAAAAATGAAGTGATCTGAATTAAGTTAGGATCTTTACAGGAAAATTCACTATAGCCTTTCTCTTAAAATATTTATATGGGGAGTATTTGGAGTACTCTTTAAAGAAATTCATTTGCTTGTTATTGTCACTGCAGGGCCTTCATTGTTCCAGGCAACATTTTTAGGTAGAAATACCGAGACAGAGAAAGGGAGGAAATGGTAGTATAACACTGAAGCTTCTCCCTAATATAGTAGAGATTGGGCTCAAATCTGAATGTGCACACTACCCAGATGAGCAAGCTTGCTACTGGAATTTATTTTTACATACTTTTGTTAATTCCCACATGGAACTGTAGCCAGGAGTTTTGGCAGCCTGATTAGTCAAGGACATTTTCTGAATTAAAAAAAAAAAAGGTTGGGGGAGAGAATAATTATGGAGGGTTAATTACACTAAAGTAATTAAAACATTACTCAGCCATATTGATTTTTATTATTGTGCAAGTATTGTATTGCTAATCAGGTAGATCTGTGGATTGCAGTACAAAATCTAGAAATGTATCCAAACACCTGTAGTCATTTAGTGCAGACAAGACATGGCATTTCAAATTAGTAGAGCATAATGTGTATTATTTAAAATGTAGTGTTGAGACAAATTCTAAATAAATAAATACAGGTCTATTTTGTGAATTTTGTAAAACAGTTTTCACTTATAGGAAGGAGTCCAATGATCTTAGAATTTATTAAGAATTTATCATATTTCAAGCCTATGAGATAGATAGTTGTGATGAATCAGCTCAACTAATAATCTCTTGATTCCCAGATCAATGGAAGCAGAATAGAGTACTGGATTAAGATGAGGGATAGAAATGATTTTCAACCTCTGAATTCTGTGCGCCTGCTTGAGAGCGTTCGAAGTAATGTATATGTGCTTGTAGCCTAAAGAAGAGACTGCAAAATAATAAAAAAAATAAAATAAAATCATTAAGGAAAACATTCAACTGTATAAAAATTACAGGGTCAGAAAGCTCAGAGTAGGAGATGTCGCCAAGCCATTTCCAACTAAAAGGCTTACTACTGAGGATTTCTTTTTCTTTTTTTATTGTCCTCATTATTTCCTTTGCATTCTATAATGTATATGTGTTACATTTATATTCAGAAAGTTCTTGTGTGTGTGTTTTACTATACACACTTTGTAAAATAGTGGTTCAAATCCAATACCATTTCACAGCAATATTTTCCTTTCCTAATTACAAAAACATTTATTTATTTATTTATTTATTTACCAGAGCACTACTCAGCTCTGGACTATGGTGGTATGAGAATTGAACCTGGGACTATGGAGCCTCGGGCGTGAGAATTTCTTTGCATAACCATTATGCTATCTATCTCTACCCCTTCTAATTATTTTTTGCTAGCAGAACTTAGTCATACAAACTTTCTTGTTTAACAGTTGTGCTGCCCCAAGTAGACTTATGCTATCATGTATAATAGTTTAATTTTAAACATATATTGATTTGGTGAAGTTGTAGAAGAATAAAATGTTCTGCTATGCTGCTGGTAGGATATGTTAAACTGACACAGCCCCTTTGGAAGACTGTATAGACTGTATAGAGTCCTTCTACAAATAAAAATGGAGTTACATTATGATCCAGCAATACTACTCTTAGGCTTTTATCCAAAGGACATCCAAACACTAATTAGAAGGGGCAATGCACCTTTATGTTCAAATCTGTATTATTCACGGTAGCCAAAGAGTGGAAGCAGGCTAAATACCCAACTGACAAATGATTGGCTTAAAGAATTATGGGATATATATTTCATGGAAAATTATATATATATTTTACTCTGCAAAAAAAAAATGATATTGTGTCCTTTAGGGCAAAATTGATGGAACTAGAGGTGACTGTTAGAATAAGAGATGAAAGACAGCTACAAGATTGTTTCTCTTATATGTGAACTCTAGAAAACTGAGGCCTATAAACTTGTAAAAAGAATACAGAAGCAAGCAAACTAAGACGCTGTGAGAACTATGGTGCTTATCTCTGGGAAGTGGAAGGGTACAGACACAGAACTTTGGTGGTGGGTGTGGTGTGGAGCTATACCTTGTAATCTAACAATCTTTTAACCATTACTAATCACAAATAAAAAAAATCTAAAAAATTGATTGATTGCCTTAGGTATGAGAAAGTGAGAAGAGAGAACATAAATCTACCCCAGTATTTGCAATGACAAATATCACGCCTAGGGCCTCACTTGTGCTAGTTCTGCATTCTATTTGCTGAGCCCCCTCCTCTGTGATAATTATTCTTTTTTTTTCTGTAAATTTAGAGTATGACAGAATTTTTTTTTTCCCGGAGATGCATTCTTAAAAATCCCTAGTCTTCTGTCAAAATACCATATATGGGTATCAGAATTACACCCAAAATACACTATAATTGTGTAATACTCATTTAAATCACTAATGAAAAATGAGAGGAAAAAGATTCCTGTCTTTTCCATCTTATTTAAAATGTATTTCTCTCTTCCACTTAATTACATGTCTTCCATGACTAAGCTTTTATAAGAACATAGAAGTCTTTAGGACTTGCCGATGATGTAGTGGTAACACATAAGACGTGCAAGCAAGAGGTGATAGGTTCAAACTTTAGCACACTGGTGCTATAAATAAACAGAATTAAACATTCTTCTACTTGGAAAAAAAATTAAAGAGAGGACCAGGTGGTGGTGCACCTGGCTTAGTGCACATCTTGCCATAAACAAGGACCCAGGTTCAATTCACTAGTTCCCACTTGCAAGGCAGTAGCTTCACAAGTGATGACGTAGCTATAGTTCTTTCTCGTGCTCTATTTATCACTCCCTCTCTCAACTTCTCTCTGCCCTATTAAAATAAAAGGAATGAAAAAAATAAAGGTCACCAAGAGAGATGGAGTTCTTATGCAGTCATCAAGCCCCAGCAATAACCCTGATGGCAATAAAAAGTAAGATAAAATAGAAAAGAAATAAATCAAAGAAACAAGTATTTTTACTATAGTTGTTCTACAACAATTTTCTTTTAAAATTTTTATTATTATTATTGTTATCATTGTTATTATCATTTTACTTTTATATTGCCATCAGTGTTATATCTATTGTGTTGCTTGGTGCCTGCCCAATGAGTTCACAGCTCTTTGTTGTCTTTTAGGATTTCCTTTTATTTTATAGGGCTGAGAACAATTGAGAAGGAAGGGGGAGGTAGAGAGAGAGAAAAGAGACACTTACAGCCCTGTTTCACTTTGTGTAAAGCTCCCCTCTGCAGGTGGGGATCGAGGTATTGAACTCCTACTCCCTTACACATGCTAGTATGCAGCCCCAGCCAGGCTCCTGGAGGGTAGTTTTCATATAGTGGCTTAGTGCCATGTTACACCTTGGCCTGTTTTGATACTATTTTTATTTATTTATTTATTTATTTTGTTATCACTGGAACTTCACTTCTGTAGGTCAGCATTTTCAGATAGAGACAGAGAAACAAAGAAAGGGAAGGGTACACAGCAACACCGATACTTCCTCCCGGAAGGTGAGGACCATGCTAGAACCTGGGTTGCCCACAGGACAAAGGAAACATGTTATCCAGGTGAACTATTGCGCTGGCCTCCATGTTTGAAACATCCAAGAGATTGTGACTGGCCCTAAAAAGTGTTATGTGCACCTCAAATTTATTATACCCCCAACACCTGGGCTTAGATAATACCTTCTTAGTTCTCGTCAAAGCTCTTTGTGTAGTTCTGCTAATTAGTTCCAATCATGAATTCTTGTCCTTCTTTGAAATTCATTTTACTTTTTTCCCCCATGTCCAAAGCCAGGCTATTGTCTTTATGTCTTTTTCTGTTCCTTGAGAGGTATGGCCTGATCTCTGAAATCGGAAGCCCTCACACATAGCTTTCCTTGAGCACTGCTTTCTGTGACTCACAGAAACCTAAGTCAGCCCATGACTCTGGAACTAGCCTCAAAGTGTATGGTCTCAATATACATTAAACCATACCCTCCACTGAGCTGAATCTCACCTGTTTCTTTTGCGGACTTCTCTTTACTATTTTCTCACAACCTATTTTTATGGCTATACACACAACTTGACTCAATTTCTTGCATCCCATCTTAACTGCCCAGTACCTTATTTCCCTTATCTAAAAAAGATGCAGATAGTAATTCAAGGAGCTGTCTTGAAGGACAAATAATGGAAACCTTAGTAGCACCCAGTAACTATAAATTTTTTGTGTGAACATTAATAAATCATAGTCATTGCAGTCTGTGCATAAGCACTTTTCATTAAAGTTCTTTGTTAGTGCATTGATCTCTTGCCAAAAGTTAAATCTGGCAACTAATATCAGATGTGAATCTATTTGTTTCCTTTCACAGAGAAAACTTTTCAAAGCCCCTTAGGCTTTATTAGGAAACTATTGAGAGAGAGCATGAGGCCTGTTGGTGGTGCGCTTGGTTGAACACACCCCACCTATTACCATGAACAGTGGCCAGCTGAGTTCAAACCCCTGGTCTACCTGCAGGTAGGAAACTTTACAATAGTGAAGCAGTGCTGCACGTGTCTTTCTTTGTCTCTCCCTTTCTGTTTCCCCCATTCCTTTTCAATTTCTCTCTTGTTGATTATTATTAAATCACAAATAAATATGAATATGAATAGAAAAGAAAAGAAAAAAGGAATAAGAAATGGTCTCTGGGAGCAGTGGATTCATTGTGAGGCACTAGGCCCCAATGTTAATCCTGAGGACAAAATAAATTAATTAAATTAAAATGAAATAATTGAGAAAGAGAGGAGTCAGAACACCACTGTATCATTTTATGTAGTGCAGAGGGTTGAACCCAGAGTTTCTAGGTCTCACATGCAAGACCCGTTATCTACCAGTGAGTTACCTCCGTTGCTCTACTGTATCTAATGGTTGATAGCAAATACACCTTAACCGAAAAGGTAAGCATTCCCTAAAATCAAGCACATTCCCCCTCAACCCCAGTTACTAACTGGCACCCTTCTTCATGATTGCTATTCTACATGTTATTCTTTTATTATTATTATTTATTTATTTATTCCCTTTTGTTGCCCTTGTTTTATTGTTGTTGTTGTTATTGATATTGTCATTGTTGGATAGGACAGAGAGAAATGGGAAGAGGAGGGGAAGACAGAGAGACACCTGCAGACCTGCTTCACCGCCTGTGAAGTGACTCTCCTATAGGTGGGGAGCCGGGGCTTGAACCAGGATCCTTCTGCCGGTCCTTGTGCTTTGTGCCATGTATGCTTAACCCGCTGCACTACCGCCCAACTCCCTCTACCTGCTGTTCTACCTCTCTCTATCTTGCTTCCAAAATGTTCACACACACACACACACACACACACACACACACACACACACACACACACACACACACACACACACACATTGTACGGGGCTGGGCATTGGTGCACCAGATTGAGCACATATGCTACAGTGCATAAAGACCTGGGTTCAAACCTCCAGAACCCAGCTGTAGGGAGGAAGGTTTGTGAGCAGTGAAGCAGTGCTATAAATGTCTCCTACTTTCTCCCTCTCCATCTCTCACTATCCTTTCAATTTCTCCTTGTCTCTATCCAATAACTAAATTTACAAAATGACTTGAGAAAAGAAAGATGATAATAAAAGTCTAATAGAGGGCTAGGGAGATAGCTTCTCAGGTAAAGTATGTACATTGTCATGTTCTCAAGTAAGGTTTGGAGCCTGGTGCCACATGGGGGATGCTATGGCAGTGGCGGATATCCTAGTGTTGGGCTGCGTTGTGGGGGAGAGAGAAGCCAGCAAAGCTAAGAGAGAACACAAATCTTTATTCACGCAGGCACCTCAGAGTTGGGAGATAGCATAGCGGTTCAGGCCATGTGAGCTAGCAAAATGGCTACCTCCTGCTACATGCAGCAACCCTCCTCCGCTGTCAGGTCACAGAAGTGAAGGGGCTAAGAGAGAGAGGGGAGGAAGAAGAAGGGATTTTATGGGAGAAATTCTGGAAGTGACAAGTCAGATGTGATTGGCTAGGAAATAACGCACTCCCAGAATAGGATTACAGCTCTCACAGGAATGGGTAGGGGGTGGAGTAAACAAGGCACTCCGGGATTATTGGGATTATTGTATCAATTCTCACAGGGAATTGACAATACCCTGAGGGGACAACATGGTGGATGTGACCACATCTGCACAATTTCCCAACACCTCGGTACTGTGGTGTCTCTTCCTTTATCTCAATCCACTCTGTTGCTCACTCTGTCTTTATACCTGAAAGATGATGTGGCTTGGAGTGGTAAAATCCCTCAGTGAGGTTCTAAATCCTCCAGGAAATAAAACATCAATGGATAAATTCCTGATTTTTATTATTGCTGGATATTTTTCTTCTCCTCCTCCTCAAATGAATCAGTAAATAATAAAATGATGAATATGAAGAACTTAAGGTAATGACTGTCTTTAGCCTTTATAATAGTAAGGAAGGTATACAAAGCACATTTGAATAGAATCAACTCTGCTTGAGCAATAAAATCCACTTTGCAGTCACATTTTACCTGTTTTTTTTTTTTTTCTTTCTTCTCCTCCTTTTTCTTCTTCTTTTTTTTTTTCTTTTGGTTACATTTTCTCAGTTCTATTTCTTTGTTTCCTTGGGTCACTTCCTACATTTGCCGTAGCCAGTTCCTCCAATCAATGATAATTAGCAACAGTTCCCTGTGGCTCTTCCTGGATTTCTTTTGGACCAAGTAGTATTTTTTTTTTCTTTAACATTTCCTACTGCTTTAATTTTCACTCCTGTTTTAAATTCTTCATTAGCTTTAATTAAGCTTTCTCAAGGCTTAAATGCCTGTAAAACTTTTAAAAACTTAATCATTTGATTTGCCTGCTCAGCTTTCCTAGTCTCTCCTACATTTAAAGTTGTTAAATCCAAAATTGTACCTGGGAGATGGTGTGATCACAGAGGGGGAAGAAATGATGGCATTGTTAGTGAAAGTTTAATGATGAGTTTTGCTGGAGTAATCTCACACTTCACTATTCTTTGTGTTTCATGCTGATAAGCAGCTAATCATTTAAATGCCTTCATTTGTGACTTAATTTATTAAAAATACTCATAGTTTTTAAGTCCATATAAATGCTAGGTACAAGTTTAGCCAGTCTCAAATACAATGAAAATTTCATTGTCCTTTTGCATGTGTTGCATACCTCAGCTAGTCTCTTTTATTTTAATTCTGAAAACCATTAATTATTTTCTTAAACCTGCCATAATCCTTCTGATTAAAAATTTGGAGCTGCAGGTTGGTCTAAAATATGACCTATTCCATTCTTCTTCAAATTTTGGAAACTGAATCTAAGAGAGGCTTAGTTTATACACAACAGTAATAAAGGCAGACCAGAATTTAGGGAGTTAGTGTTTGGGGGTTGTCCACACACTGGTCACAGGGATGGCCACTATAATTATAAACTCTGTAGAAATTCCTGTTAGTTTCTTCATGTCAACTCAAGCCCAGAGATAGAGAATGTGTTAGAAAATAATTGTTCTTGCACTAGTCATCAGCCATTTCTATAAATAGATAACTCACTTATATGCTAATGAATGGGGTTGAGGGCAGATAGCATAATGGTTATATATATATGGACTCTTGCCTGAGGTTCTGAAGTCTCAGATTCAATCCCCTGTAGCAACATAAACCAGAGCTGAGCAGTATTCTGGTAAAAAATAATAAATAAATAAATAAATATGCTAAAGAATGGCATTATTTCTTTGGCCCAAGTAAAGATAAAACCTTATGATTCTACTATATAAACTCTAATATTATGCTTTTGTGATTTTTAAATCTACAAGTTTTTTATAGTTTATAGTAAAATATGTACTGTGGGTTATCAAGAAGTTTTGGCATCATCAGAGGTAACTCTGGGTCCTATTATTTGCCCACAATGGATATTACATGTATAAAAATGGATATTATATACATAGATTCAGTTACTACTTCTGAGGAAAATAAATAGGAATACAGATTGTTCTTTGATTAGAAAGCAACACCTTTGAGCTGAACTATGTTAAAATAAACACTTAGGCTATTGACAGGTATTCTTGTTACAGATTATTTCCCCTAGACTATTATTTTTACTTGGCTTTATGGTTTTAGAAACTTCTGTAGGTAACATAATCTTTTTTATTTTAAAGCATAGAAAAAACAGACAAGTAAACTAATTTGTTATATATAAGTACATACTGTGCAAAGAGTTCATGTGTGTGTTGAAACTATCACCCTTGTCTAGATAATCAATGTAATTGTCTCATTTTTGTTGACATTATCTTCTTAAATACTTTCTGAGGGAAAATTCCTTGTTTCAATGTAATTTGAAAGAGTTTATCTCCTCATCTGACAAGACCATCTATTTTCATTGAAAATTATTATTTCCCCCAATAAAATGATTTAAAAGGGAAAGAGAAAAAAGTAGAATGGATCCTCTTCATCTGCTGCTGTCATAATTTCATTTTATTTGAATAGCAATCAGTTGATTAGGGCTTTGATTTCTAAAGAGAAGGGAAAAGTGTTTATTAGCCACCAGACATTGGCTCTTTCACTCGCCAGATAAAATGACTGAATAGGTCATATTAGGGTAATTTGCATGGTTCTCATTCTAACTGAATGAATTGCCTGTTTAGATCTGATCCACCTCTTAACCTCTCATATACACTTTCCCCATGAGTGATTGTAAGTGGTTGCAGTAGACAGACATGTCATACCATTTATTTCCTGATTGACAATATTTTGTCACTACCAAGACTTTGCCAACCTAGGATAGCTTTTTAAGATAGAGATAGACAAAGGTCAAGAGAGAGAGAGAGAGAGAGAGAGAGAGAGGGAGAGAGAACACAACAGGGAAGCTTGCTTTAGTAGGGTGAGGAAAGAATACAAACCAGAGATCATGTATATAAAGCCATGCACTAACCAAGTGCCTTTGGTTAGTGTCTGGGTCACTTTTGAACATTTTGAATTCTTGTACATTTTAGAGAATGTTCCCTATGATGCTCAACTTTTTAGACTTCAAAGTGTTACTGTTGTCCTTCAGGATCTGTACTGAACTGACAGTGAGGTCAGAGTTCCTGTGACTGATCACTAACTGAGGTGCAATTGTAATGGAGGAAAACTATTCTTCAAAATGGATTTCTGACTTTGGTAAGAGGCAGGGGCATAGAACTGACCTTCAGCCTATGTTCCTAAGGAACATCAACCTTCTTAGGTGATTCTTCCTCTTTCGTTGTTGTAATTACATTCACATATTTACATTCAGATTCACCTTTTTACAAAGGTAAAAATAGATCAAGTAAATAAAGGTACACCTAGTCACCATGCTTTCTAAACTTCTAAATCTATAATCACTGAGACCCTTTTCCCGTAACCATCCAGAAAGCAACATGCAAATGAAGTCCCAGATTATATTGTCATGGTATTGACAAAAGAGAAAGAAAAAAAAACAAAACAAAAAAATGTAAATAAAGTTCTTATTGGTATTTTCTTTCTAAGAGTCACAGTGTGTGTGCATGTGCATGTGCACGTGTGTGCGTATGCGTGTAGTCAGAGCTTTATGCGTTCACTGTTTCACTGAATGGCTTTCTCTTTTAGATAGAGGGAGAAAGGGAGAGACATGACAGAACTGGATCTCCCCCTCTTACCATTACACTTCTCATATGGTATCTGGATTTAAATCAGGGTCACACATATGGCAAAACACACCAGGCTTGGTATACCAAAGCATACCTTGCCATAATCCAGGCTTGCATCATTTCAGGACTCTTGTTTGAACTTCACTGCCATTGTTCAGCATTTGTTAATTTGAAGATAAAATTTAAATCATAGTATATATATTTCTGTATGTAATATCCTAAGATATCTTTTGAGAGTGCTCCTAATGAGAAGGTGATGATAATAGCGGCTGACCTCCCCTTTGGCTTCTGTCACAGACCTTGGAATGAGGAGCTGACAGTTATAGTCCCTGAAGTTCCAAACAAAACAAGACATGATTAGGCCACAGTAACAACAAAGCTCCGTGTTACAATCTGACCACTCACACTTCCTAATGTACAACATACAACACCCCCTGCCCCCTCCATGTTTCTCTTTCACTGCTTGTCTTAAGGATATAGTACCAGCCCAGAACCTTGTCCATTGTCCCTGGTATGACTTTCTTGTCAGACTCTCTGAGATGCATGTCCCTCTATCTCTTTCTTCTTCTGTTTCTTGCACCTCCTTCAGTAGTTTTTTTTTTTTTTTCTATCACTTGGTGCAGAAACCCAGGAGAAATATGTACGTCATTAGCCTGATTTTCTGGCCAACTAGGCGTGGCCCACCAAAGTTGATCAATCTGCCTCCTCTCAAACTCTTTCCCTCTCTCTTCTTCTTCTAGCGTTTGCCCTTCTTCCGTAGCCAGTCAACAGCGTCAGGTTGAGCCTGATGTAAAATTTCGAGACCTCCTTTGAATCTGGAGAGGTGGCAGTCGTTGACTATGTGGGTCATAGTCTGTCTGTAGCCACAGGGGCAGTTCGGGTCGTCTCTGGCTCCCCAGCGATGGAACATAGCGGTGCACCGGCCATGGCCTGTTCGATAGCGATTGAGGGCCCAATCATAACATGCTAGGTCAAAGCCGGGTTGACGCTTGCAGGGGTCTGTGATGAGGTGTTTGTTCTTTACCTCAGCTGACTGCCAACTCTGTTTCCAAGAGTCTGGAACAGAGAAGTTCAGTGTAGGCGTAGGGGACGAGACGTCAAGCGTTGGACAGGGTGGGCAAAGATATCCGCGTATATTGGCAGGTCCGGTCAAGCGTAGACGTGGGAAATGAACTTAGATGATGCCGCATCCTGACGAATATCTGGCGGGGCGATGTTGCTAAGAACTGGCAGCCATGGAACCGGGGTGGAACGGATGGTTCCAGAAATTATCCTCATGAAGGAATATAATTTGGAATCGACCAAGTGGACATGGAGGCTACGGAACCATACTGGGGCACAGTATTCTGCAGTGGAATAGCATAATGCCAGAGAGGATGATCGTAGTGTGGAAGCGCTCGCGCCCCATGAGGAGCTGGCCAGTCTTGCAATGATGTTATTCCTCGCGCCCACCTTTGCTGCAGTTTTTATGAGATGTTCGTGAAATGACAGAGTGTGATCGAGAGTAACGCCAAGATAGACTGGCTGGGCTTCATGCTGGATTCTCGTATCGCCAAGCTGCACATTAAGCTCACGTGAGGCCGAGGCATGGTGTAGATGGAAAACAGATGATACTGTTTTTGCAGTGCTAGGGATTAGTCGCCATTTTTTACAGTAATCAGATATCAGAGACATGTCTTTCATGAGTGTTTCCTCGAGGATGTCGAACTTTGATGCCTGAGTTGCACAGCAGATGTCATCGGGGTAGATGAACTTCCTTGAAGAAGTTTCTGGGAGGTCATTGATGTAAATATTGAAAAGCGTAGGAGCCAGAACAGAGCCCTGGGGGAGGCCACTTGAGACAAGTCTCCATCTGCTAGACTTGTCACCCAGATGCACCCGGAATCTTCTGTTTTGGAGAAGAAACGATATAGTGTTGGCCACCCATGGAGGCAGGCATCTCGAGATCTTGACTAGGAGACCACGGTGCCAGACCGTGTCATAGGCTGCTGTGAGATCAACAAAGACAGCACCCGTCTTTAAATTCTTCTAGAATCCATTCTCAATGTAAGTTGAGAGGGCCAGGGCTTGTTCGCAGGTAGATCTTCCTGGGCGGAAACCAGCTTGGGCGGGTGATAGGAATTTCTCTGTATGATGAGAAATACGTGACAGAAGCAGCCTCTCAAGGAGTTTGTAACACATGTAGAGGAGGGAAATTGGTCTATAGCTGGCGGCCAGTGTTGGGTCTTTCTTTGGTTTCAAAACCGCTATAATCTTCGCACGATGCCAAACTTTGGGCATAGACTCAGATTCCAAGATGTGGGACAGGAATGAAGCGAGCCACTTCTTTGCCGCAGGGCCCAGGTTAAGAATGAGTTCTGGGGTGATGTTATCATAGCCAGCAGCTGTTCCCGGTTTAACCCTCTTCAAAGCGTCTTCCAGTTCAGACAGTGTAAGGGAGAGAGTTTTGGAGATGGACAAGATAACCGGAAGTGGGATGACCACTCATGGGATATTTCTCTTTTCCAGACTGGGTCGATCTTAGCACGTCCAACTTGAGTTAGGTGACTGGCCACTGAGTTTGGAGATACGGGAGGATGGGAGACGGTAGGGGGTTGGCTACCGGCACCCAGTCTGTGAAGAAGCTTCCAGGCCTTCCTACTTGAGTGGGTGAAGTTCAGACTTTCTGTGAGTTGTTGCCAGGGGGCTTGGCGTGCTGCATCCAGGGAGGCAATGAGATGGTTGGCCACATCTGGATCGCCCGACTCATCATACTGCTTTAGTAGTTGCTTGCATTCAGCATCAAGACAAGGCGTATAGTTAGCACGTCTCCCACGAGGAATGGCTTGGGAAGCTGCTTTGAAGATGGCTTGGCGGAAGCTGCTTTGAAGATGGCTTGGCGGAAGCGCCTGTAGGAATCTTCAGAGGGGATAGAGTTAATTGGAATTGCAGGAATAGATTTGTTGGTAAGATTACTGAACAGACGCCTCTCTCTTCATTCATTTTATCTCATCTCATCTCATCTTATCATCTTTTATAATTTGCCTGCAGGGTCAATGGGACTCCATGTAGGCAACAGGAAGCCACTGCTCCTGGAAGCCTTTTTTTTTCTTTTTTTCATTTTATTGGATAGGACAGAGAGAAATTGAGAGGTGTAGGGAGAGAGAGAGAGAGAGAGAAGAGAAAAGAAGAGAGAGAGAGAGAGAGAGAGAGAGAGAGAAATGGAGAGGGGGAACACCTGCAGACCTGCTTCATCTCTTGTGAAGTGACCCCCCTGCCAGAGGCTCAAACTGGGATGCTTGCATGGTACTATGTGTGCCTAGACCCCACTCTCCTAATTTTATTTTCATGATGCTTGACCCCATCTGTTTTTTTCCTCTGTACTCCTGCCCACTCTCATCTCAACTCCCATTCCTATATTGTTTGTTAATCATAGTCTGATTCAAAATCATTTAGAGCATTGAAAAATCATAGAAAAAATTTAAATTTTACCATGTGCAATTAGATACTAATGGGGCATTCTCAGTAAGTAGATGACATGCATTTTGTTTGAGAAACTCACGTTCTCATGAGAGAAATGCATTAGGAGAAAGCAAAGTGAAAAAAAAAAAGGTGAGGGAATTGAGAAGCAGATAATGCTGATTTGGTTTAGGTTGGTAAAGATGAAAATAGAAGAGAATGAACAAATTCAATGTATGTCTTGCAGGAAAATGACTGGTAAACAAGGAGGGTTACAAAGGATATATTTAGAGATTGCTCCGGGTCTTAAAAAACAAACAACAACAAAACCCCAAACTGTGAATAGCATTTCAATATGCTAACACATAAATAGTTTGGGATAGAAGAAACAATAATTCATGTTCAGCAGAGAAGCAGTTACAGAAGTCAGGCCTTCCACCTTCTGCACTTTACAATGATCCTGGGGCCATATTCCCAGAGGGATAAAGAACAGGGAAGGTATCAGGGGAGGGGATTGGTTATGGAGCTCTTGGTGTGGGCAATGTGTGGAAATGTACCCCTCTTATCCTATAGTCTTGTCAATATTTCCATTTTATAAATAAAAATTAAAAAACAAGAAGCAATGATTCAGTCCCACACAGTATAAGTTTGAGATGACTGTGAGATAGCTAAGTGGGAATGTGAAGGTTATAGCTGAATATATGAATCTGATACATGAAGAGATGAATAAGCTAGGTTAGACATTTGATTCTCTTATCAGGATTTTTAGTTGCAGCAATAAAATCCAACTAATGTTAGTTCACCCAAAAAGAGGATATGGGGAATTTCACTGACTTGCTTGATGTGCCCATTGATAACAGGCTCCAAAACCATCCAGCACCAGCTGTCTTAGGAAACCAACAACCTTGCCCCCAATTTAGTACTATATGACTTGCAGTAAAAACAGTACCAGCTCTATGCACTGCACACAGGGGATTTAGATGCTGTTTCTTTTCCACTAGAGAGCATTGTTTCATGCAGTGCAAGCAAGATTAAAAGAATGCTTAAGGAACAATAACACCGATATTGCCAATTGTAAAAATAAACTAAGGACTATTGAGTGCTTACTAAGTGTCAAGTACAAGGCTAAATTGTTTCTACGGACATATCATGGAGCAATCCTACACTTGAATAAAGATGGTTGCACTCAAGGCTAGCACATCTGATAGGACACATGCCTTACTTACACTAGTGCCAAGGCCCTAGCTGAAACTGTAGTGTTGTGGTATCTCTTTATCTCTTTCCTTTTTTTCTGTCCCTAACTTAAATAAAAAGAGGTCAACCCAGATGCAGTGAAATAGTGTATGAAAGAGGACCTGGCTCCACAACACAAAACAAAAAAGGTAGAAAGGAAATAATTGTTATTCCCATTTTGTAGATGAGGAAGTTAAAAAGGGCCACGTATCCAGTAAGTCAGCATATGGCAGAATTGATAAATCAAGGATCCAGAACTCATTTTCCTAAGTATGGAGGAAGTTCAACCAGAAGTGAAAATTATATAAATGCTGAGAAACAATATATGCTTCCTGACTTGGGACCCAGAAAAAATCAGGTAATCCCAAGCAAACTGTAACAAGAGGGAAAATGTTTGGGCACAGATGTGAGGGTGACAGGAGTATGTAGTGCCTTGCTGGTTCTTCCTTCTCCTTTTATTTCTTTGATAGCTCTGTTCCTGCCACTAGATGTTTCATTTCTTCCTCTCCATACACATAGGTAACCAGAAGCCACTCTGGAGTGTCTGGAGGACAATGGCCAGACTCCTGCCGATAAATTGAAACCATCCTGGCTGATTTTTGTCAGAGCTGTAGCATATCCATGTGACTAAATCCAGGATTTTTCTAGTGCTTATCTATCACAACACATTTTTTCCCCTTTCCTTTTTATTGACTCTTACTCCTCAAATCATAGAATAAATGAGTGCTCATTTCAACAATGATTGGTAAACTTGGTGATAAGAAATGGCATAACTATTGACGAGATACTTTTGGGCCTATGATGTTCAGAGGGGGATTGACCTTTGAATATTTTCTCTGTTTTACCTAGAGAGACAGAATGGGAGGGGATGAATAGAAACAAATAAATAATAAACTTAAAATCAGTGTGGGGTAAAAGTAAGGTTTATTAAATATGATTTCTTTTAGGAAAGGAGACATTAACAAAACCATAGAATAAGAGGGCTACAGTTCCACAATTCCCGTAAACCTATCTCCATATCCCATCCCCTCCCCTGATAGCCTTCCCATTCTCTATCTCTCTGGGAGTATGGATCCAGGGTCATTGTGTGTTGCAGGGGATGGAAGGTCTGGCTTCTGTAATTGCTTCCCCGCTGAACATGGGTGTTGACTGGTTGATTATTACTCCCAGTCTGCCTCTCTCTTTCCCTAGTAGGGTGGGGCTCTGAGGAAGTGGAGCTCCAGTACACATTGATGGGGTCGTCTGTCCAGGGGAGTCTGGTCAGCATCTTGTTGGCATCTGGAACCTGGTGGCTGAAAAGAGAGTTAACATACATGTAAAGCCAAACAAACTGCTGAACAATCATGGACCTAAAGACTGGGATAGTGAGGATGAGGTGTTGGGGGGGTATTCCCTGCATGCTCTTGTGTACTTTGGCTTTCACATATATATTTTTCCCCTAGTTTATGGGCACATGTGAACCTATGCTTTATCTCAGGGGACCTGGACTATATATAGGTTTGGGGACTTTATTGGGGAGTGGACCACCTGGAATGGAATTAGAGAATACTATGAAAGGAAAGGTCTCACCCTAGTGATGAAGCTGAAGGGTTGTCATTCCACACCTGAAGTCTCTGGACACAGTCTGAAGTGAAGCATGTTGTGGTGGCACTCGTTGTGTTGATTAGGTTGCAATCCGCAGATGCAATATTATTTGATTTGAATTGAGAGCAGCATGTAGGAAAGTGGGCCCCACCTAAGGATCCAGGACTGGGGAAATATAGGCTCTATAATGGAAATGTGAGATTCCTGTTGTCTTAGGGTTCAAGAAGACAATGGATAGTTATTGTTATCATCACATTATTTGGTGATTGGGTTAACTTTGGAAAGTCCCTTTGTTAGAGTTTGGGGTATAATACCCAGCATCTTCTATATAGCTTTGTTGTTGGTTTCTTCTGTTCTCCCTGGTCTAGGCTTTTGGGAGAGAACATATCAAAGACAGTCTATGTATTAAAAAGACTCATTCTGTGTTTTAAGAAGTTCTAGACGTATCATCAGTTTTTCGCCTCTCATATTAATTAAATAGTGGTTTATATAATGTTTACATTTTAACAGGATTGTACATAAACACCATTCCCACCACCAAAAGACTGTGTCCCATCCCCACCCACCAAACCCCCCCACCCTCCAACCCCCCATTCCCCACCCCCATCACACCAGGAAGCCCAATGGCCACCCTCCCCTTCACAACAGGGTTTTTACATTGGTGCCCTACTTTCAATTTAATCAGATCCTGCTTTTAGTTTCCCTTTCAGATCTTCTTTCTCAACTTCTGTTGATGAGTGGGGACATCCCATACTCATCTTTATCTTTCTGACTTAGCTCACTTAACATAATTCCTTCTAGCTCTGTCCAAGAAGGGTCAGATAAGGTGGGCTCATTGTTCTTAATATCTGTATAGTATTCCATTGTGTATATGTACCACAGCTTTCTCAGCCACTCATTTGCCGCTGGGCACCTGGGTTCCTTCCAGGTTTTAGCTATTATGAATTGTGCTGCTATGAACATAGGAGTACACACCTCTTTTTGGTTGGGCATTATGGAATCCTTGGGGTATATCCCCAGAAGAAGAATTACTGGGTCATATGGAAGGTCTATGTCTAGCCTTGTGAGAGTTCTCCAGACTGCTCTTCAGGGAGGTTGGACCAATTTACTTTCCCACCAGCAGTGCAAATGGGTTCCTCTCTCTCTCCACAGCCTCTCCAACATTTGTTGCTGCTGTCCTTTTTGATGTATGCCATTCTCACAGGAGTGAGATGGTATCTCAATGTTGTTTTTATTTGCATTTCTCTGACAATTAGTGACCTGGAGCAGTTTTTCATATGTTTGTTAGCCTTTTGGATCTCCTCTGAAGTGAAAGTCTTGTTCATATCCTCTGCCCATTTTTGAATGGGGTCATTTGCTTTTTTGGTGCTAAGTTTGCTGAGTTCTTTGTGTATTTTGGTGATTAGTCTCTTGTCTGATGTTTGGCATGTGAAGATCTTCTCCCATTCTGTGAGGGGTCTTTTTGTTTGTGTAATAGTTTCTTTGGCTGTGCAGAATCTTTTCAATTTGATGTAGTCCCATTGGTTTGTTTCTGCTTTAGTCTTCCTTGCAATTGGGTTTGTTTCATCAAAGATGTCCTTGAGGTTTAGGTGGGAAAGTGTTTCACCAATGCTTTCCTCTAAGTATTTGATAGTTTCCGGTCTGACATCTAGGTCTTTGATCCATTTGGAGTTCATTTTTGTTTCTGGTGAGATAAGGTGGTTCAATTTCATTCTTCTGCATGTTACAACTCAGTTTTCCCAGCACCATTTATTGAAGAGAGCCTCCTTCTTCCATTTAATGCTTTGGGCCTCCAATCAAAGATTAGATGTCCATAGGTGTGGGGGTTTAGTTCTGGGCTTTCAATTCTGATCCACTGGTCTGTGTGCCTATTTTCGTTCCAGCACCAGGCTGTTTTGATGATGATGGCCTTATAATATAGTTTGAGATCTGGGGTGTGATGCCTCTGTTTCTGTTTTTTTTTTTTTTTTTTTCTCCCTAAGATGGTTTTGGCAATTCTAGGTGATTTCTTGTTCCATATAAATGATTGTAGTTTTTGTTCTATTTTCTTAAAGAAGCTTGGTAGAACTTTGATGGGTATCGCATTAAATTTGTATATGGCTCTGGGAAGAATATTCATTTTGATGATATTTATTCTTCCGATCCATGAACATGGGATGTCTTTCCATTTCTTGGTATCAGTTTCTATTTCCTTGAAGAGTGACTCATAGTTTTCAGTATACAAGTCTTTCACTTCTTTGGTCATCATTACTCTTAAGTATTTTATTGATTTTGTTGAAACAGTGAATGGAAGTGATTTCTGGATGTCTTCTTCTTCAGATTTAGTATTTGAATAGAGAAATGCCACTGATTTTGTAGCCTGACATCTTGCTATATTGCCTAATAACTTCCAGTATTTTTCTGCTGGATTCTTTAGGTTTTTCAATGTATACTATCATATCATCTGCAAATAGTGATAGCTTGACTTCTTCCCTTCCTATCTGTATTCCTTTGATTTCTTTCTCTTGCCTGATTGCTATCGCAAGAACTTCCAATACTATGTTGAAGAGTAATGGTGATAGTGGACAGCCCTGCCTAGTCCCTGATCTGAGGGGAAACGCTTTCAGCTTCTTTCTATTGAGTATGATGTTGGCTGTAGGTTTGCTATATTTGGATTCCAGTATCTTGAGGAATTTCCCATCTATTCCCATTTTTTGTAGAGTTTTGAGTATGAATAGGTGTTGGATTTTGTCTAAGGTTTTCTCTGCATCTATTGAAGTAATCATGTGGTTTTTGCCTTTGCTTTTATTGATGTGGTGAATGACATTGATAGACTTACGTATGTTGAACCAGTCTTGCATTGCTGGGATGAATCTCACTTGGTCATGATGAACAATCTTTCTGATATGCTGCTGTACCGGCTGGCCAAGATCTTGTTTAATATTTTGGCATCTATGTTCATCAGAGATATTGGTCTGTAGTTTTCCTTTTTTGTTCTGTCCCTATCTGCTTTTGGTATCAGAGTGATGTTGGTTTCATAGAAGGTGGGAGGGAGTGTCCCTGTTTCTTCGATCTTATGGAAAATCTTTAGGAGTATGGGTATTAACTGTTTCCTGAAGGTTTTATATAATTCGTTTGTGAAGCCATCTGGTCCAGGACATTTGTTGTTGGAGAGATTCTTAATAACGGTTTCGATTTATTTGTCTGTTTTTGGTGCATTTAGGTTTTGTAGTTCTTCTTGGCTCAGTTTTGGAAGGGCATATGCTTCTAGGAATTCTTCCATTTCTTCCAGATTTTCTAGCTTGGTGGCGTATAGTTCTTCATAGAAGTCTCGCATGATTTTCTGGGTTTCTGTTGTAATATCTCCTCTATCATTTATAATTCTATGAATTTGAGTCTTCTCCCTTTTGTGTTTAGTGAGTTTGGCTAGGGGTTTGTCAATCTTGTTTAATTTTTCAAAGAACCAACATTTAGCTTCATTGATCTTTTGTATGGTTCTCTTATTTTCAATGTTGGTTATTTCTGCTCTAATTTTAGTGATTTCTGTCCTTCTGGTTGCTTTAGGGTTCCTTTGTTCCTCTTACTCTAAGTCCTTAAAGTGTGCAGTGAGGTTGTTTATTTGGTTTTTTTCTTGTTGTTTAATATGTGATTGTATGGCTGTGAGTTTCCCTATCAGTACTGCTTTAGCTGTGTCCCAAATATTTTGATAGGTTGTGTCTTCATTTTCATTAGTTTCCAGGAACATTTGAATTTCCTGCTTGAGTGTCTCTCTGACCCAGTGTTTCTTAAGCAGTATGTTGTTTAGTTTCCAAATTCTGTGACTTTTAATAGTTTTCAGTTAGTTGTTAAATGTTAGCTTTACTCCACTGTGGTCTGAGAAGTTACTTAGGATGATTTAAATGCTCTTGAATTTGTTGATGCTGTCTTTGTTTCCTAACATGTGGTCTATCCTTGAGTATGTGTTGTGTGGATTGGAAAAGAATATGTATTCCAATTTTTGGTGGTGAAAAACTCTGAAAATATCCAAGAGGTCTAGTCTGTCCATCTTTTCATTTAATTCTCTTGTTTCTTTGTTGATTCTGTGCTTTGTTGATCTGTCTAAGTGTGAGAGTGGGGTGTTAATGTCTCCCACTATTACTGTATTACTAATGATGTATTTTTGAAGTTTTTTGAGTAGGTGCTTGATGTATTTAGATGGCCCCTCATTGGGTACATAGATGTTAATAGTTGTTAAATCTTCTTGGCTAATTGATCCTTTAATTATTATGTAATGATCTTGCCTATCTTTTATTACTTTATTTAATTTAAAATCTATTGTGTCAGAGATAAGAATGGCTGTTCCTGCCTTTTTTGTGGTCCATTAGCCTGTAGGATAGTTTTCCATCTTTTCACTTTAAGTCTGTGTTTATCTTGTTGGGTCAAGTGGGATTCTTGCAAGCAGCATATGGTTGGGTTATGTTTTCTGATCCATCCTCCCACTCTGTACCTTTTGATGGGTGAGTTTAAGCCATTGACATTTATTGATAATATGGATTTAATGTGTTGTAGTGCCATGGTTCAACAAGTTTTTATTAGTTCTGATATGTTGCAAGTATTATGGTGATGCTCTTGTTTATAAGAGGTCTTTTAGAACCTCTTTCATAGAGGGTTTGATGACAGTTGCTTCCTTTAACTGTTGCTGTCTAAGAAGGTTTTGATCCCTCCATCTAGTTTGAATGAAAGTCTAGCAGGATATATTTTCCTTGGTTGAAACCCTTTTTCATTCAGGGCTCAATAGATATCTTACCATTTTCTTCTGTCCTTTAGAGTTTGGGTGGGGAAGTCTGCTGATAGTCTTATGGTTTTTCCCCTGTATGTGATTTTTTGTTTTTCTCTTGCAGCCTTTAGGATCCTTTCTTTATTCTTACTTCTTTTCATTATGACTATGATGTGTCTTTGTGTCTTCAGGTCTGGGTTGATTCTGTTTGGGACTCTCTGAGCCTCTTGGATCTTAATATCCTTTCTGTTGTTCAGGTCTGGGAAGTTTTCTTCTGTGATTTCCTCTAAAATGTTTGCTTCCCCTTCCATCTCTTTCTTCCTCTGGTAGGCCAATTAAATGAATGTTACTTCTTTTGAGATCATCCCATATGTCTCTGCTGTTGTTTTCATTGTCTCTCAATCTCTTTTTGAGCTCTTTCACCTCTTTCTTAGTTTTCTCTAGCTCATCCTCTGTCTGGCTATTTCTGGTTTCTGCTTTTGCTGGTCTTCTTTCCCTTCCTTCAGCTGCTTTCTTCATTTCAGCTATTTAAGCTTTCAATTCTCTAATTGACTCACGGTAGTTAGTATTTTCCTTGAGGGTGTCATCTGTTGTTTCCCTAATACTGCTATTCCTTTCCTCCAAAGTTGTTTTCATTTCTGTGATTAATAAATTTATTATTGCTTTCATGCTTTTTTTAATAAGTAATTTTTTTCTCAAATATTTTTATTTATTCCCTTTTGTTGCCCTTGTTGTTTTATTGTTGTAGTTATTATTGTTGTTGTTGATCATGATGTCTTCATTGTTGGATAGGACAGAGAGAAATGGAGAGAGGAGGGGGAGAGAAAGATAGACACCTGCAGACCTGCTTCATCACCTGTGAAGCGACTCCCCTGCAGGTGGGGAGCTGGGGGCTTGAACCGGGATCATTATGCTGGTCCTTGCGCTTAGCGCCACCTGCGCTTAACCTGCTGTGCTGCCGCCCAACTCCCCGCTTTCATGCTTTTCTTATCCATGGTTACTTCTGGCTGATTTGTGGCTTCTTCTGGGTTCTTGTCTTCATTCATTGTAGTAGCAGTTTTACTTGCTCTTGATCTACCCATTTTTTAAATGTGTTTTTTATTTTTATGTTCTCTTGTTCCTCAGTTATTGTGTTTTGTGTACAATCCACACTATACTAAATGCCTTTATGACAAATGCAATCACCACCCTCAGAAATTACAATAGTAACTAAAGCAATGACTGAAGCAGTTAATACCAGTTAGTCCCACAATGTCTCCAGTTCATGAAAAAACAGCAGCCAAATCCAAATGAAAAAGAAAGAGAAAGGGAAAAAGGGGATAGCAGGAATAGACAAGTATGCAAATCTACTGTCCACTGTAAATTCTAGGGGTAGCAAGAGGAGAAGGTGAAATAGAGCAGAGATAAACACAAATAGAGGCCACTCTGAGTCAGATTTCTTCCCTGAAATAGTTCACAAATGAGTATCAGTGAATTCAGAAGGTAGAGGGAGGAGGAAGGGAGAAAGGAAGATGGAAAAAAAAGAGAGAAAAGAAAGAAGAAAAGAAGAAAACAGTTTAAAAAAAGTAGTGAAAGTAGAGTTTTTTTTTTTTTTTAATTGGCTTGGAGGTGGGAGAAGGGCGAGAGTGGATAGAGGAGATATGCAAAGTGAGACATTTCTCTCACAGTGAGTGATAGTTCTTGTCACCTAGCAATGGAAGGTATACTAAGAGTTAATTTTGATCAACATGAGGGGGGGGGGGCAAAAGTATATGCACTAATATATAATAGTATTAGTAAAATGGAACAGAGTAAAAAGCCCAAGCAGTGGGTCTGCAGCTTGGACAGCTCCCAGTTAGCATATGCACATTGAGTCTAGAAAACTGATTAAGAGAGACACACAAAACCAAACAAAAGAAAAAAAAACAACTTTCAAGCAGTCTTTTCCAGGTTGGGTGAGGCTTGCTTGATTAGTTAATTGTCACTCCAAATGGGTCTAACTCCCTTACTCAGAGGAAAAACAAAAATGGCCTAGAAATTTGGAAGAGTGGTTAGAGTGGCACCCTGGTGGGTCAGGAATCTTGGTAAAGAAAGGAGCTCAGTGGGGAGCCTGATAGTAGCAGCTCCCAAACTTTGGTCAGGTTATGGGGAGGGGGGATCGGGAGAAATAATCAAGAAATTTCCTTTTTTTTTGCTCTAATTTTTAACCCAAATTGAATTATAATCACCTCCTTGTTTAAGATGCCTCATTTGTCCCACTGAAGGCCAGGGTTTCTAAGGCTTTCTAGCAATTGTTGTCAGAACTCATACTGGTGCAGCTACCTTCCAGTCATCATCTTGGCTCCGCCTCGATTTCTTTATATTATTTTGCCAGTTTATTTTAGAATAAAATCATCAGCTGAGGCAAGAGGAAGGTGAGGATAGTGGAGGATATAATAAACAGGAGAAGACAGGCAGTGTTTGCTGAGCACAAGTAAGAGAGAACCACCTGGCAGAGAATTACTATGTGATTCCAGGTAGTGGTGACATCTTTTGAATTTTAATGATTGTGAAATTAAGGGGATAGTAATCAGGAAAGGTTGTGTTATCTTTGTTTCCCCAAGAAAAATACCTTACTATCATAATGATGAGTGTGTCTTGGGGAGTGAATAAGGCTTACCTCAAACAGGCAATAAGGTAATAAGCAGTATAAATTTTCCATTTGTCAAAATGGCTATTATGGCATGGTTTGGATGTGATTTATTGATTTATTTATTTATTTTTATTTATAAAAATGAAACACTAACAAAGACCATAGGGTAATTGCTTCCCCTCTGAACATGGGTGTTGACGGTTTGATCCATACTCCTAGCCTGCTTCTCTCTTTCCCTAGTGGGGCAGGGCTCTGGCAAAGTGAGATTCCAGGATACATTGGTGGGGTGGTCTGCCCAGGGAAGTCTTGTTGGCATCATGGTAGCATCTGGAGCCTGGTGGCTTAAAAAAGAGTTAACATACAAAGTCACACAAATTGTTGACTAGTCATGAACCTAAAGGCTGGAATATTGCAGATGAAAATTTGGGGTCTCTGTTTTGAAGATAACTAGTAAGTCTATTTTAGTTATATTCCAAAAGTCCCATGACTATACTAGTTTTTTTTTTTTTTTTTTTTTTCTGAACCTGATATCTGATATGCAGGTGGGTCCAAGTTACTGTTTGGGTGTGATTCTATGAACCCTAGTAATGGCTGTTATTATTAAAAACATATTGTCTGAGCAATGATACAGTTTCTTCTAGTTAAATGACAAAGGTAGAAACACATACCAGTAGGAAAGTATAGAGTTAAATGAAATGTTTTTCACCAAAGAAGGCCTGGTGAGTTTTCTTTTTGACGTTCTTCCCTAATGTATTTTATCTTCTACTGACATGCACCCAATTACCCAATCATCCACTCTAGCTCTGTCATCACTTTAAGCTAGTCATTTACTCTGAATGTATAAAGGTAGATTTTAAAGGTACATTAAATACTTGATATGCACTGTAATGTACACATATGATTAAGGTAATAGTACCAGATAATATCATTGGAAGTAGAAGAAAAAATAAGTAAATATTTCCACTCTATTATTTTTCTTTTCCCAGGGATAATTAAACAAGCCATTTTGCCTCAATTTAAACATTGATGTCATAAGAGAATAAGTGTAAAATGCCTGTGAAGCTGAAGATATTTTTAAAATCTGTTCACATTTTCATTTACTAAGGATCATCATCTGAAGTGAATAATACTTACCTTTAACACTTGAAAGTTTGTCCTGATAATTGACAATTAAGCTGAACTAATTCACTGTGTTGTAATTGTTTTCTATCCACGTCCGGAAGTTAGAAAGCATTTGTACATTGGCTCTAACCTGACTCTTTAATACCTATAGTGCTGAAGAAAAGGAAGACTCAGGCAATGCTCTTGTGAAGTGTAATCTATGCATATAAAATCAATATTTGTTTCCATGAGATTTTCATTGAATAGACTAATTTACAGGAGAAGAAAAGCAATCTCTTTTGCAACAAGTTTTAAATATTTGGGGATGCATCATTTCTTTCTGTCGGAAATACTGTCATATAGTCATGGCATCAGACAATTTTAATTCTTGGAAATTAGAATTGGAAGTAAAAAAAAATCAAGGTGTGATGTAATTCTTTATGCTTGGTCTACATTTCTTGCAAAAACTCAGATTAGAAGGATAAAATGGCATTTATTAGTAAAGAATAAATTGCACTTGATATCATCAAAGATATTTATGATTAAACATTTGAAATTGTAGCATAAACTGGGCATTAGTATGAGCTTTACCATTAAAAATAAAGTTTAATCTGATTTACTCACAGTCCTCAAGGATACATTTTGGATTTGTTGCAATGTGCAAGATACCATCTAAACTAAGATTCACCATTGACTTAATAAGTACAACTCTAGAAAAAAAAAAAAAAAAAGGGCAACCCTACATTAAGTCTACATTACATTTTAAACCAGTCTCAGTTTTCTATACCCTCAAATTATTATTCTGTATGGAAATAATGAATTTAAGTCCTTATAGTATTTACAGTCCACATATTCTGTGTGGTTTTTGACCTTTTGACAGCTCAGTAACAAGTTGCTTGCCAGCAGTCATATTTAGGATCTTGATCTCTCCTCTTGCTGCAGGGTTGACAGAATAATTTTGATGCATAAGAACACCAGATTATTATTATTATATATTTTTACATTTGATATTTGGATGAGCTTTCAGTTCTGATTATCCACAGTCAAAGCAAATATTGCAAGATATTAAACAATTTCTTTCAAATATCAGGTAGGAGCTTCTGAGATTTAAGAGCTGAACTTTAGTCTCTGATGAACTCTATGAGAGCCTGAAATGCCACTGTATTTTTAAAATTCTGTTATATATTTGACATGTTTTGTTATTTTTAATCACCGAACCATAGTGAAATGATTTTTATTTGCAGTCCTTTAAATTTATATAAATATATGTATGTTTGAGAACATATGAATACACATAATTTTATTTAAATGTGGACATATTTTTGTTTTTAAATGGAAAGTCCTGCCTTTTGGACTAAAAACAGTAAGAATAAATTGTATTTTCTTTCCTTCGGTGTTTCATTGATTCAAACAATATTAAAAGTAATGATAGGTTATACACCTTTCCCATATTTGGGAGCTACTCTCTTCCCTGATCCAAATTTCTGGCCCTTTTTCCAGCCATGACATCATCTCCTCAGACAATAACTTGGATCCACCTGCATATCAGATGGCAGGCTGAGGCAAAAATTAAAACAAAAAAACTGGTGTAGTCATAGACCCTTTAGAATATCATTAAAATAGGCTTACTAACTATCTACAAAATGGAGATCCCCAAATCTTCATCTGAACTACTCCAGCCTTTAGATTCAGGATTAGTAGACAATTTGCATTATATCTTAACTTTTTTCAGCCACCAGGTTCCAGATGCTACCATGATGCCAACCAGACTTTCCTGGGCAGTCCACTCCACCAATGGGTCCTGGAGTCCTGTTTTCCTAGACCCCTGCCCCACTAGGGAAAGAGAGAGACAGGCTGGGAGTATGGGTGATCTGGCAAAGACCATGTTCATTGGGGAAGCAATTACAGAAGCCAGACCTTCCACCTTCTGCACTTTATAATGACCCTGCGTTCATTCTCCTAGAGGGATCAAAAATAGGAAAGTTATCAGAGGAGGGGATGGGATACATAGTTCTGGTGGTGGGAACTGTGTGAGCTTGTAGCCTTCTTATCCTGTGGTTTTTGTCAGTGTTTCCTTTTTATAAATAAAAATTAAAAAAAATAATAGTAATGATAGGGGCTGGGGAGATACCACAATGGTTATGTAAAAGGCCTTTTCATGCCTGGGGCATCAAGATAACAGGTTCCATCCCAAGCACCATCATAAGCCAGAGCTGAACATGGCTCTGTTAAATAAAATAAAATAAAATAAAATAAAATAAATAAATACATAAGTAAAAGCTATACTAAGAAGATATCACAGGGTTTTACAAAATACTTATATGTCTGATATTTTGAAATCCCAAATTGGACTCCCAACACTACTTTAAGCTATATGTGAACAATGCTCTGGTCTCTCTCTCTGTCTCACTCTGTGTCTCTCTCATTAAAATAAATAAATAAAATATTGAAAATAATTACTGAGTACTTCTTTTGTGTCAGACATTTTCTTTTTTTTAATTTATTTTTATTTAAGAAAGGATAAATTAACAAAACCATAGGGTAAGAGGGGTACAACTCCACACAATTCCCACCACCCAATCTCCATATCCCATCCCCTCCCCTGATAGCTTTCCCATTCTCTATCCCTCTGGGAGCATGGACCCAGGGTCGTTGTGGGTTGTAGAAGGTAGAAGGTCTGGCTTCTGTAATTGCTTCCCCACTGGTCAGTCCATACTCCCAGTCTGCCTCTCTCTTTCCCTAGTAGGGTGGGTCTCTGGGGAAGCAGAGCTCCAGGACACATTGGTGGCATCTTCAGTCCAGAGAAGCCTGGCCAGCAGCCTGATGGCATCTGGAACCTGGTGGCTGAAAATAGAGTTGACATACAAAGCCAAACAAATTATTGAGCAATCAAGGACCCAAAGGTTGGAATAGTGGAGAGGAAGTGTTAGTGGGTTACTCACAGCAAACTCTAGTGTACTTCTGCTTTCAGGTATATATTTTGCACTAGTTTATGTGTACGTGTGAACATATACTCTCTCTCATAGAACCTGGTCTATATCTAGGTTTTGGGACTTTGAACTACCTGGGATGGAATTAGAGAATACTATGAAAGGAAAGGTCTCACCCGAGTAATGAAGCTGAAGGGTTGTCATTCCACATGTGAAGTCTCTGGACATAGTCTGAGCTGAAGCATGTTGAGGTGGCAATCGTTGCGTTGATTAGGTTGCAATCGGCAGATGCAATATTATTTGATATGGATTGGGAGAGACAAGCGGGAAAGTGGGCCCTATCCTAAGATTCCAGGACTGGGGGAAATATAGCCTCTATAGTGAGGTTCCTGCTGTCTTAGGGTTCAAAAAGACAATGGATAGTTAATGTTATCATCACATTAATTGGTAATTGGGTTAACTTTGAAAAGTCCTTTTGTTAGGGTTTGCTGTATAGTACCCAGTATCTTGTATATAGCTGTGCCATTGGTTGCTTCTGATCTACTTGGTCTAGGCTTTTGAGAGAGTCCGTATGTCAAATACACAGCCTATATATTAAAAAGATTCAGTCTTTGTTTAAAAAACTTTGAGACATACAATTAATTTCCCCCCTCTGATATTAATTAACTAATGATTTATATGACTACTCTTTACTAGGAGTGTACATAAACACCATTCCCACCACAAAAAGACTGTGTCCCATCCCACCCACCCACCTCCATCCCCCACCCCCCACCGGCCCAGGCCCAGGAAGCTGCATGTCTACCCCTCACCACAGGGTTTTTACTTTGGTGCCCTACTTTCAATTTAGTCAGATCCTGCTTTTAGTTTCCCTTTCAGATCTTCTTTCTCAACTTCTGTTGATGAGTGGGATCATCCCATACTCATCTTTATCTTTCTGACTTAGCTCACTTAACGTAATTCCTTCTAGCTCTGTCCAAGATGGGTCAGAGAAGGTGGGTTCATTGTTTTGCTAGCTGTATAGTATTCCACTGTGTATATATACCACAGCTTTCTCAGCCACTCATCTGTTGTTGGGCACCTGGGTTGCTTCCAGGTTTTAGCTATTATGAGTTGTACTGCTATGAACATAGGAGTACACACCTCTTTTTGGTTGGGTGTTATGGAGTCCTTGGGGTATAACCCAACGAGAGGAATTACTGGATCATAGCAATCAGGCAAGAGAAAGAAATCAAAGGAATACAGATTGGAAGGGAAGAAGTCAAGCTATCACTATTTGCAGATGATATGATAGTATACATTGAAAAACCTAAAGAATCCAGCAGAAAACTACTGGAAGCTATTAGGCAATATAGCAAGGTGTCAGGCTACAAAATCAATGTACAAAAATCAGTGGCATTTCTTTTGCAAACACTAAATCTGAAGTAGAAGACATCCAGAAATCACTCCCATTTACTGTTTCAGCAAAATCAATATAATACCTAGGAATAAAGTTGACCAAAGAAGTGAAAGACTTGTATACTGAAAACTATGAGTCGCTACTCAAGGAAATAGAAACTGATACCAAGAAATGGAAAGATATCCCATGCTCATGGATTGGAATAATAAATATCATCAAAATGAATATTCTCCCCAGAGCCATGTCAGACATTTTCTTCAGAACTCGAGGCATAATTTCAATTTAATCTTTACTTTGATCCTCCTTTCATCCGATCTTTGCAGATATTCCAGAGGCAGTAAGGTAAATTCTGCAAGGTCACACAGTTTCTATGTGGTGGAACCAGCACAATCTTCTAATTATAGCAACACAAAACTTGAGCACTACAATTCCACCTTCTTAAGGAGCTTATTTCTTTCAATACTATCTATACACTATTTGATGTGATATTCCTTTGCTGAATGCCATATAACCATGTCATAATTTATTACTGTCAATCAAAAATAATCTACAGTTAACTCATATGCATTGCTGCCAGTGGTAATACCTTCACTATAGTGGCATATGACTACATATCTATTGTATTCATTACAAAGCTAAATTGTGCAGTTTTCTCTGAATACCAATTGTGGAAGATAATTGACTTCAGAAATGTGTAAATCATCATCTATCTAATGAAAATTTTACAAATTGTTAATACATGGGACTTGTGTACTAATGCAATACATTAATAGATATTAGAAACTACCATTTATTTATTGTCTTCTATGTAGTGGACACTTAGTGGCAGATAATTTTATTGTCTTTGCAATGACCTTTGGTATATCTGGTTTACTACAAGTCTATCTTCAGGTAGCAATGTATCCACACAACCTCCAACTTCCAGTCAGATAAGTTTAAGATCTAAGGACATTGTCTTTCTACAGTAAAAAGAACATTAACAAAATAATTAGTGATTTAATACTGATCTATACAATTATATGATAATAGGTATATAATTTCACACTATCCCCAAGCCCCTCCAGGAGGAATGATAATAGTTCTCCTAAAGTCACAGGTACGGGCTGACTTTATATCTATATCTATCTGTCTTTATATTTATATAATTTTGCCCATTCTTTCTACAGTTTTGCCTTCACTTCCTTTCCAAGTCATGCCTACAGCCATTACTATTTCTAGGTGTCCTTCATTTTTCTTCTTCTCAGATAAGCGAATAGTCCTTGACTCCTTCTGATGTTTTCTAGATTTGCTTCATTTTCAGTGATAGGATAAAAACAAAGATTACTAATGACAAATATTTTGAGTCTCTGTGGAATTGAGGTCTGAGTCCTCTGTTTCTCTTCCCCTAACACCACTCCCCTCTGGGGGTATGGACCAAAAGTCGTTTGGGAAATGCAAAAAGGAGTTCTGGCCTCTCTTCAGGACATGAATGTTGGAAGGTTGACCCATACCCCCAAAATCTATTTCTATCTTCCCTAGTATGATAGAGATCTGGAGAGGTAAGGTTCTGGGGCATATGGGCAAGGTCATCTGGCCAGCAAGGTCAGGAGAAAATAAACTTTTTTTTTTCCAGAAGAGTCTCTTTCTCTCTCTCCCTTCTCTCTCTCTTTCTCTTTCTCTCTTTCCTTCCTTCTTCCCTTCTTCTTTCCTCCCTCCCTTCCTCCCTCTCTTCTTTCTTTCTTTCTTTCTTTCTTTCTTTCTTTCTTTCTTTCTTTCTTTCTTTCTTTCTTTCCTTCCTTCCTTCCTTCTTTCCTTCCTTCCTCTCTTTCTTTTTATTGATTGAATTATGAACAACAAGTCCATTGGAGAAGAGGGCTATATATAATTCCACACAATTCTCACCATCAGAGTTCTGCATCCCATCTCTTTGGAAGCTTTTCTATTCATTATCCTTTTGAGGTATAAACCCAGAATCATTATGGGGTGCAGAAAATGGAAGGCCTGGCTTTTATAATTGCTTCTCTGTTGGACATGGATATTGGCAAGTTGATCCATACTCCTAGCCTATTTTTGTCTTTCCTAAAGGTAAGAATATAGCAGATGAGGTTTTAGTCTCCATTTTGGGAAAAGTTAGGATGTCTATTTTAGGTATATTCCAAGGGGCCCGTGACTTTACCAATTCTTGCTTGAGTTGAATAGTTAACGTGCAGGTGGGCTAACAGTATCATTTGTAGAGATGGTGCCAATGTTGAAAATAGGACTAGAAAGATAGATCTGCGCTAGAGTAGCTCCCAAATATGGGAAAAGTATATAAATACCATTAACTTTAAATCCCATTGATCTGATATGGGGCCCATATTCAGCACAAGAACCTGTGTAACCGCTCGCTGCATCCCTGTAGTTCTGGTCTTGTATTCTGTGGTCATACCTAAGAACATTCTAGGCTGCACTCATTTCAGGACCCATCTTCCTTGAGTTGCAGAATATATTGACCCAGTCTCCCTTCAGAGAGTAGGGCAGTCTCTGCCATTATTGTTCAACATTGAGGGCAAGGTCTTATAGAGACCTATAAGCAGGTCCACGATGTGGTTCCTGATAGAGATAACCAGTGATGGTGGAGAGAGGAAATGTTAGAGGTCTAGACCCATCATCTATGTGGCAATCCCAGGATTCCCTGATGTGCGCCCCAGGTGATGACCAAAAAAGCCATCATTGAAGTATGCTGGCCTCTTACCCTTATCCAGTTTTTGTAGTCCTTACTTTACCTGATATGTTTAGCCATAAGAGTGACTGAGGGTAGTAAAATAGGAAGTAGGTGAGAAGGCTAAGTCTAAGTAGAATCTATTTGATTAAGTATTTCATGGTGTATTTTTTTTAGGTCTTTATGCTTGTTTTCTGTACTTATTGAGTCACTGTAGACCACTGTGCACTTTTACTTTAAGGTATATATTTTCCCCTAACTTATGGATACATGTGCACGTGTGTCCTATCTCATAGGTCTGTGGTCTATATCTATGTTCTGTGGCTTTGTTAAGAAGAAAAGAAACATTGTAATTTATAGATCATATCTTGAGTTATTTATTTATTTATTTATTTATTTATTTCAGATAAAGAATCCAGAGGAGCAGAGATAGAAATAACAGAGAAAGAGAGAGAGAGAGAGAGAGAGAGAGAGAAATAGATCATTAGTACCAAAGCTTCTTTCAATGTTGTGGTTCAGGCTGGGAACTGTCATGCACATGGCAAAACAGCATACTATCCAGGTGAGTTATTCGGAAGGCCTAAAACATTGGGTTCTCATGCCTTTGTACCTCAGCTCATTCTGTCTGCTTATTTCACCCACACATTTCCCACCAAACCCTACCCACTTTCCAGACTTAGCTTCAGCATCTCAGACTATGGTAGAAACCACTTATTGAATATGGGTATCATATCAAAATAATTAAGGCTTTTAAACCTTTATTTTTTTTCACACTGAAAATATAGATTTAAACTATCTACTTATCATACATGTGACTACTACTACAGGGAATACTTTATAAAATATTTTAATGTATGGTAGCTATCACAAAAGAGCTTCTCAAGGAAAGTTGTAAAGGCTTTATTAAATTATTATAACTCCATTAGGAAAAAATGAGCAAGTAAATAAATCTAAGCTAAAAAATTCTTATGAAGTTTTTCCATTACTAATAGATAATTTTATTAGTCTGATTTAAAGTTAATAATAAAAACTCATCCTATATTATATAATCATAGAAATTGTTATCCTATATATTGATGTTGACGTGCAAATTTGTTGCAATGGCAATAGTAATGTGGATTTTAAAAGTGGTGTGTCATTTATGATGTATTTACACTAATTTTCTTTTACAGTGCTAATAATATTAACAGGGTATATTGATCCACAACACAGAATTTAAAACTCTATTGATTAGAAGTAATTGAACTTTGTAATGGCATTTTGTAGCTATATTTCTCCTAGTTCTTATGGAACTGAGATGGCAAACTTGGAACTTGTCTTTTAGTCATGAGTTTTTGACATAGGATATTGGGAATAGGCTAGAAAAAAAAGGGGGGTAAAGGAATGTATGTATTCCATGTTCTGGAATAGCACCCAGTATCTCTGCTCTACCTCTTCTCCTACTTCTATCTCATCCTCCCCTCTATCTTCATCTTCTTCTATCTCCTTTTTATTGTGCACCAGGCCTTCATACATAAATGCCTCCCCCCCTTGCTGCCAGACTAACATTTTCATTCAGGTAGAAATAAAGAAAAACAGAAAAAGTGAGAGAGACATAACAACCACTGCACTGGAGCTGCTCCGCATGTGGTGGCACTTCATGTGGTGCTGAGGCTTAAATCTGGGCCCCGAGAATTACAAGGCACATTGCCTACCCACTGAGCAGACTCTATACACCACAGTTTCTGAATATGATACAGATAGTAAGGAATGTGGAAACTAGTCAGTCAAATCAGAGATTCACCTCTGGTTTCCTTTTGGCTCAAAAGCAGCCAAAATATATGCATATAAACTCTAATACATATTCTTACAAGTACGTAAGGAGAGAGAAAGATTAGTGGATGGTGGGAGAAACTATAAGTATACAACTTTGTACAAGGTTTAAGATGCACAAGCGTTAGAATGTTTAATTTCTTCTGAGGTATCAGTTCTTCCCATTGATATAATTCTAGGAAGCAAATTAACTTAATTTTATCCCAAATTGAAGTGATATTTTCTTCTTTGCTGTCTTGGTGAATTCATATAAAATGTTCCCTCCATACTGACATAGCAAGTGAGATCCTATATCAATCATAAATATCTTTCTGTTTTCTTTACTGCTTTATAAATTAAACTCAGCCATTAATTTAATGTCTTAGGTTTTTTTTTTCTTTTTCTAAATCAATGAATTGGGAGGTCGGTGGTTTACAGTACAGTTTTTTGACACACGGGTGTGATTTCTATTAAGTTTATTGATGTTATTAATTTTGTTGATATGTTAAACAGTCTTTGAAAATCCTCTTCGTTTATCCTTTCTTGTGAGTCTTCAGACTTTAAGTGAGGCAATTGGAAAGCATTCATATCATGCATTCCTTCAACTGCTCTATTATGATTTGCATGCTCTGGTTATGTGTTAATAGTTTTCTGACATCTGAAATCACAGCTCCAATTGAGCCACATGGAGTGCTTTTATCTCAAAGGGATTCAGCCTTAAATACAGATGGGCTTGTCGCCATGGTCTAGATGACATTTTTATAACCTGTAATGTTCTTCAGCAAGATGTGGTTAATGATCCTTCGCATAATCCAACCAGGGAGCGCTGGGTTCCTGGCAGAAGGTCGCATTCATATGACAGCTTCCGAGCCTACTCAACAGTTATTGCTTTTGAAACTGGGTAATGAAAATATAGATATTGCTACATTATTCATTTATCATGATTGGCATTAATATTGTTGTCTCTCGTTTGTGCCCTTATTGTGCTATTTTAATTTAGCCTAGTTTTACCTCTTTCCATTTAGAATAGCATCCTTCTTAGAACTGGAAACAAATGAGCCCAGGCAATGTCATTTCTTACTTAACAAAAACTCCCAAATTACCTAGTTTCTTTGGAAACTTCTAGATGTTTTATGAATCTCATGGTAATATAACAAGACTAAAAACCATCTTGAAAGGAATAGTGAAACCAAGAGACAAGTCTGTGGAATACACACAACACATCAGCTAACTGTGTATGCCTTTTCTTTGTATCTTCACTCTTCTCACTTGACTCTCCTCTAGGACTTACGACCCTAGACGATAGGAATAAACCCAATGAGTGCTTACTATGCATCTGATTTGTGTAAGGCCCTAAATATGATGATGGAAATGCAGATCCTTACTTTACTCAGTTCATTTTATTTGAGATGATAGATGTGTTATATAGTCAATAGGTGCATTTTCACACAAAATAAAACATACAAAACGAGAGAGGCAAGCAGATAATTTATTAGAGAACTCAATTTATTTCCAAAAGGCAAGGGGGAAAATTAAAGTACCAAGGGGTTGGTGTTTGAATAAGAGCTTGAAAGAAGATTAGGGAACTGAAAGAAGAAAAATAGGCAGATGTGAATTTCAGGCTGTTTGAGGAGCTTGATCGGTTTTGGGAATGTGGATGTTGTGTTTGGGGATTCTAGTCTGTGGCACAAGGGGACAGTGCATCTACTGTAGATTTTACAGTGAGATTCAGAAATGGAAAAGGCAGTGAGGTCGTGCTAGTCTACAAAAACGTACATAGGGAGTGCTTACAGTGTCAGCTAAATAAAACTGACCTTTATGCTATTGGCAGTAGGGAGGTAGCTGAGATTTGTGAGTAATATATTCTATCACTGTTTCTGAGTCATCACTCCGGTAGATGGGGGACCACAGAGACCAATTAGAAAGCTTGTGGAGGAAAGCAGGTTATAGGGCTATCGTCATAGGATTGGAAGGAAGAAAAGCTACAGGAGAGACTGTTCAAATTTCAGTGACCATACTTGATGAAGAAACTGAGATGAATATTCAGAAAGAGAGCGATTAACTACAGTGTGTCTGGTCCAGGGTGTTGCTGACTTGTTATACAGTGGACAAGCATCTGTGAACTCAGCACTGAAGCAAAATAGAACAAGTTAGGAAGTGAATGCCATTGTAGGCACATACTAGATAGTACCTGAAAATTTCTTTTTGGTCCTGCTAGCACAATGTATGACTATTCTTGTTCTGAAGTGTCTTTTCACTGTCTGGGCCACACTTGCCAACACAGGCTTTCCTTCTCACACTCTCACCTTCCTTTCTAGAGGAATTTTCTTCTTCATATCCTTGCGTTAATCAAAAGTTTTCACTGAATTAAAAATGTGTGTTTCTTCACCCTATTTTATTGATAAACGGGTGGGTTCACCTCTCAGAATTTTTTATTGCATATTATACAAACTTATTGCTTAAATAAAATACTTATGCAGAGTGTGTGACTTGTCTTATGCTCTCCCAGTGAAAAACTCTGGAGGCTTCTGGGCCACATAAGCTGTATCTCTTCTGTCTATGGGTTGAGTTGATGTTTCATAAAGACATAGCAAGAGGGAAAAGAGAAAAGCATAAAAGTCACACAATGAAATTTAGGCAAAAAATTATTTCAAAATAAAAATGGGCTTTAGCCCCTGTGAGTTTATTTTTATAATATATATGGGGAGAGTCAACAAAATAGTTCACTAGCATAGTGTCCTGTTTTGTTATATACATGAGCCAAGTTCAAGATTAGCCTCCATTGTACTAAAAGCTTAGTTGATGTTCTCTAACTCGCTTTCCCTCCCTCTCTGTCTCTGTCCTTTTTGTAATAAAATATAAATGAGACTAGCTATTCTGGATAGTGTACCTGCCTTGCCAAGTATACAACCTAGGTTGAAGCCCAGCCTACATCACATATCTTTGTCCCCTTTCCTTATTTCTTCTTAATCTTTCTCTTTCTCTCTCTCTCTCTCTCTGTCTTTCATTTATTTTGGTTCCTCCTCCTCCTCCTCCTTCTTTTTTCTCAGAGCACTGCTTAGCTCTGCCTTATGATGATACGGGGGGCGTGGGGGTTGAACCTGGGACGTCAGAGCCTCAGGCATGAGAGTCTCTTTGAATAACCATTATGCAAAGCTCCTCTTTCTATATTTCTATTTGGAAAAAATAGTCATCCCTGAGTGCTAAATTCCCTGGAACAATGAAAAAAAGAATATATATTCATATACATGTATTTCTTTTAGAATATTAATATGAAACTCTCACGTTACAGAAAAATGCAATACAGAGTGATTTCATTTCATTTTTTCCCCACAAAGTGTATTTCCATCATGAGCAACTCTTGATCAAATCAAAACTTTAGGATGCATGAGAAGCAGCGTGAGCATGGCATATATTTATGAGTATTTTCCGTTTCTTCATGGGCGCTTCCAGGTAGATTTATATCATCATCCTTCAGGGGAATAATTGCTCATGTTGGGTATCTCTGCAATACAGAAATCATGTCCCCTCCTGCTGAAATGCAGCCACCTTCAGGGGCAGCTGGTAATGACCACTGGAGAGCATAGACTGCTGTAAACAGATTAAGCGTGGAAGTGACACGGATTATGAGAGACTTGAGGGGACTTCAGGGCAGCTAGAACATAATTACCCAAATTAAATTTGGCCCGAACAACAGGCAAATGCTTCTTTTCTAGCCACATCTTTCAGGGAGCCATTAGTGTTCTAAACCATAATTTTCTGTACAAAGAGCAACAAGCCTTTGCAAGCAAAGCAACGCTTCCAAAGTCATTATGGTATGTGGTTTCCTGGTTGCTTAATAGCTGAAAATATCCAGAGTTCTTATTTATTTGTTTTAATTTGATTTTTTTGTTAAAAACTGTATACATTTAAAAATTTCAGTAAAGCATACATAATAAAAATCTACCATTTTAATTATTTTTCATTGAAAATTTTGATAGTTATAAAAACCTATCAAAATTTGATAGGTATCCATCTATAGAACTAGAGTGCTTATTTTTGCTCCACAGTCATTTCTTTAAATTGCCACTAGGGTTTTGCCTGGTGCCTGCACTACAAATCCACTGCTCCTAGCAACCAGTTTTTCCCTTTATTTTTTCCTTCCTATTTTATTTGATAAATGGAGAGAAATTGAGAAGAGAGGAGTAGACACAGAGGGAGAGAGGAAGATAGACACCTAAAGGCCTTGCTTCACCACTAGTGAAGAATCCCACCTGCAGGTGGGAAGTAGAGCTTAAACCCAAATCCTTGAGTAAGGTAATGCATGAACTCAATCAAGACCCCCCTAGTCATTTTGGCTAATTTACTTTCTTTTCTTCTTCTTATTTATTTATTTATTTGCCTCAAGGGCTATTTCTGGGACTCGGTGCCTTCACTATGAATCCACTGTTCCTGGAGGCTATTTTTTTTTTTCTTTTGGTTGCCCTTGTTGTTGTTTTTTTTATTGTTGTTGTGGTTAATATTATTATTGTTGGATACGACAGAGAAATTGTGAGGGGGGAGACAGAGCAGATAGAAACCTGCAGACCTGCTTAAGCACTTCTGAAGTGACTCCCCTGCAGGTTGGGAGTTGGAGCCTCGAACAGGGATCCATGACCTGCTCCTTGAGCTTCGCCATGTGCGCTTAACCCATTGCGCTACCACCTGACCCCCATTTACTTTATTTTTAAAGACAGATAGAAATTAAGAGGGGATGAGGAGTTAGAGAAGGGAAAATAAATATACAACATTGGTTTGCTGCTCTTGAAACTTTGCCCCCAGGTAAGGTCTGGGGGCTTGAACCCTGGTCCTTCCACATGCAACATGTGTACTCAACTTTATGCACAACCACCTGGCCCCTGCCATAGTTAGTTTTAGTTATGTATTCTGTAACTTTAAGGAACCATGACACTTTTCCCTCTTTCTCTCTCTCTCTCTCTCTCCTTTTTTCTTTATTTCTCTCTTTCTTTTTCTTTTTTCCCTTTTCACAGTTACCACAACATATATATATATATATATACTTTGTAAATAGATGCTCAATTCAAAATATGCTTCTAACACATCACACTGTTTTCAAAAGAAATGACATTTCTATTGGTTGGTGTTTCCAGTATTTTGGTGTTAACTAATGTTTTAACCAGGATCAATTAATTACGGCAAAACCTATTCAATTGTGTTGAGCTCGCAGCCTCATGATTCTCAAAACTTTCAAGAAAGACTAGTTTGGGCTGTGGAGACAGCACAATGGTTATGCAAAAGATTTCCATGCCCAATGCTATGATGTCCAACATTCATTCTTCAGCACCATCTTAATCCAAAGTGAGCAATATTCTGACCTCTCCCTCTCTCCTGTATATATTTCTCATTAAATAAATAAATATTTTAAAAGAAAAAAATCTGGCTTAAGAGGAATATTCGCTTATTTTGGGGGAGTGAACCTCGATCTTCCAATCTTCTTTCAAGTGTTTTTCATGAATATCAAATGATTTCAATCTTATGAGAAACTTAAGAAACAAGAAGAGAAAGAGAAACACAAAGTAACACTTGGATTGAGTTTGATGTATTGCGTCAAAGCAAAAAAGGATTCTGGGGAAAGGGTATAAGATAAATATTAATTAGGATAAGGAATTATTTAAAGTTGCAGAGCTAACATGATTTATGTTTTTAAAATACATACATGTAGTTTGAGAAAGAATCTTTATCAAATAGTCATGTTGGCCTTTAGGTAGTGATACAGTGGTTGAATTTCTTGTTTCTATTTTCCTTTATTTTGTTTACCCTTTTTCTATTTTTCTCTTTTTTGCTAAATTAGCATTTTTCAAATTTGCCTTACAAAACTCTATAGTAAATGTTTGAAAGTAAAAATACATTATTTCCTAAAACTCATATTTTAACACTTCTCATCTAATATTTGTTGATAATCCTCTCCATCTTATTTTTACTGATAAAGATGGACAATTAAAATATATTTTATTTATTTTAAAGAGAGCAGGATGGGGAGAAATAGAGAGAGAGGGAGAGAAAGAGAGAGAGAGAGAGAGAGAGAGGGAGAGAGAGAGAGAGAAAACAAGAGCACTGCTCAGCTTTGGTTTATGGTAGTACCAGGGATTGAACCTAGGACTCATGCATAAAGTCTCATGCATAAAAATGTTTTGTGTAACCTTCATTCTGTCTCCCTACCCCTAAAGATGAATACCATTTGAATTTGATTTTCAAAGAACAATAGTCAGGTGAAATATATTTTATTGGATATTGATCATGGTTATAGTTTTCTTGTGTTAATATACAACAAACTAATTTATATACTAAGAAAACGTAAGCATTAAAGCCACCTCTTTATCCAGTGAAATTATTTGAGCAGTTATTTTAAAGCATTACATCCTATCTTACAGGCATTATATAGATGCTAGAATAATGTCGTTTCCATTGAAATGGTAAGCATCTTTGGTAAATGGTGTTGCAGAAGTTAAAACAGTGGAACATGAATGAAATGTTGCAGTAGTCCTATATTGTTGAATAAAAGACATAAGATATCTAATTTATGAACATAGCTTTCAATTACTATGCTTTGCTATATTTCCCTAATTTATTTTTGTATTTTAATTTAGCTAGAGAATAAGAAAAAGTAATGATAAAGTAGTTAGCAGAGATATATGAAGTTTCTAGCATTTTTCAAGGTACAGAAAAAATCTATAATCATGACCTCTGATATATATATATATATATATATATATATATATATATAATGTATTTTTTTCTTTTCTTCTTTTTGTTTGCTTCATTTAAATTGAGTTCGCAGAATTCCAGGATATATATTGTTCTCCTAAGCTTTTCCATTTTAAATTTCAGGATTTTAAAAAATATAAATGTATATTTTACATGTTTCTGAGAGCCTTTTAGATATAAGTTAAATGCCTCTATCAACTTCACTGAGCTCATTTTCAGAAAACATTTAAATTAGAAAGCATAACTTGTCTAACAATTTCAGAGGAAGAAAATGGGACTTTCATAAAAAAATTATCCAAAGAGTACTTGTGATCAGTCTTTCAAACATTTATTTTGGCATATGTGCAACATTACCATATAAATTCAAAGAAGAATTTGAAGTGTCATATTCATTGACCTGGAGAATCAACTCATTAAAAGAGGCATGTTTATAGTTTCAGTAGTGAATTTTTATAAACACTTTCTTAAGGTATTGTTGACATATAGGAATACTGTACAGGGTCCAGATATGGATCACGTGGCAAAACAAACATGTATGAGGAGGATCTGTGTCCAGATCCTTAGTCACTACATAGAAGCATTATGCAAAGGGGAAGCTTCATGAACAATGCGGCAGTGCTTTGGTGACTTCCCTTGTCTCTCCTCTCATCCTCTGTCAATCACATAGGCATAAATGCTGACTGAGATTTGTAGCAGAAAAAAAAATTAAAGCTGTGCATATCTACTGCATACAACTTGGAGATAAGCACCCACTAATGAAACTATCATAGTCAAGGCCATAAATTTAGGTACCATCTCCCTTCCTTCCTTCCTTCCTTCCTTCCTTCCTTCCTTCCTTCCTTCCTTCCTTCCTTCCTTCCTTCCTTCCTTCCATTTATTTCCTTACTTGCCTATTACTTTTGCTGTCAGGGTTATTGCTAGGCCTTGGTGCCTGTAAGACTCTGCCACTCCTGGTGGCCATTTCTTTTTCTTCCCTTTAGGTAGAAGCTGAGAGAGACAGTTAGAGAGGGAAAGAGAGACAGAGGAGAGAAGGAGAGACACTGAAGCACCTCTCTACTGCTCATGAAACGTCTCCCTACAGGTAGTAAATAACATGTGATGACCTGTTTAATTTTTCTGTGTGTGCTAGCATCTCCTGAAATTGTAAATTAGTGCTCCTGGACTTTTTCTTTCTCTTATAATGCCAGACTCCCTAGGGAGTCTTTCTGCTTTGCAGCAGTTCCTCCTGTAATTTTATTTATTTTATTTTTGCTTAAAGTTTATATTTGTATACAGCTTGTGGTAGAGCTAAATTGAATACTAGTCTTTTACTCTAACAGAATCCAGTGTCAGCCAAGGAGTACAAAAAGGCCATACTTCCTCTCTGTAAGATACTGAACAATTATATCTGGTGTGAAAATTCCTTACTTTGAAAGACTATATTAGGTAATGTAGTAAAAATTTGCTTCAACTTGTAGGAGCAAGTGATTGAATTAAGTTACCATTAAACTTGGCCCTCAAATGAAGGCAACAGCTCCAAAATAAAGAACCAGGCCACTTAAAGCTTTTATTATTAGTTTCTTAAATTTGGTGGAATTCAACAAATCAGTTTTTCTATTAGTTAAACATAGAGTGAAATGATATGATAATAATCACTAACAAGCATACACAGCTTCAAGGCATTAACTTTTTTTTTTCAACCTGAACACTACTCAGCTCTGATTTCTAATGGTGCCAGGGATTGAACTTGGAACCTCTGAGTTTCCATCATGAAAGTCTGTAGCTTTTACCACTTTGCTATCTCTCTGGCTTGGCATTAACTCTTTCTGTGGAAATTCATACTTTTGAAAATTGAACATCAGTCTGGTTCAGTTTTTATTTTACATCCTTAGTCAAATGAATGATGATATGAAAAATATAATTTTAGCTAATTATTTGGTGAAACAAAAATCATATCTTTATGCAACATTCATAGACAGGACATTGATGGGTTGAGACACTTAAGGATTACTGACACTATACTGTGTTCTTCAAAAGTTACACCCTCCAGTCACCTTATCTGTCATGTAGATGATACTCACTTCAATCAGGAGAGAGACCATGCCCTATAACAAATACTCAACCATTTTGTAAATGCAGAGTTTGATTCCCAGTTTCTTCTCTTTCTACCATCAAAACACTCCATTTTGGTTAGCTACCAGATCATGACATTCACATTACCACTTACCAGCACTCCATCTTCAAGAATCAACATTACCATAACTGTTTTAAAGCTAAATCACTCAACTCAAAAATTATACTAAGTAAATGATAGCCTTACTTTTGTCCATATTCACAATATCCATCAGATAAGGTCTGATAATGTTGATGATAATGTCAGTGGAGATGATTTTAAGTCAACACAGAGATTATTTATGCTGCAATTGAAGTGTGAATGAAAAAAGAATATGACGAATCATATTTCGCATGCTGGGAAAAGGAGACTCAAGATCTCTGTTCACTTGAAGGAGGAAATGGCAAGATCTAGAGACACTCTCAAGACAGGATCAGATATTCCTTATGACTTATAATTTATGGTTCTGTGGATTTGGATATGGGGGTGACAGACAGCTCACAGTGTCCTGGGTATAGGATTGAAATTTAATTTTCACAGTCATTTAGAACCACTTCAGAACACTGACACTTATTATTAATTTATTAATTAGCTTTTTTTAAAATCCATTATGTTTCCCTAAAACAGAATTTTAAAATGACAACAGGTTATTTCCTCTAGTGATCATGAATAATACATCCACTTATCTTTATAAAAGGAACCGAAAAACTTATTCCTAATTGAAACTAATTTTTATATTGCACTCCAGTATAACATTATAATGAATAATGTATGGGGAAATTCTGCAAAAATACATTTAAAGCTCACATCACTATTTTAAAATAAATGTATTCTTGCACCTGCAAACTAGTTCAGCTGGATCATGTGCTTATTTTGTCATGTACAACACAGGCTCAATTCTTGGCCCCCACAACACTGAAGGAAACTTCAGTGCAGTTGTACCTTTCCCTAACTCTCTGCCTCTATTTCTATAACATACTAGGAAATGTAAGGTTATGTTTTTGTGACTGACATAAAATTTAAATTGAATTATAAAATGGAGACTGGAGTCTCTAATACAGATTCCTTACATGTGTCATATAATTATTAAAAAGAAGAAAGGTAGGGACCAGGCAGTATTGCACCCAATGCAGTGTAAGTTATGTTATCATGCTCAAGGACTAGCATTCAAGCCCTAGATTACCACCCATGGGGGGTGTAGGGGGGCATTTCTCTTTCTCTTATGCTCTCTGTCTCCCCAATGTCTTCTCAGTTTCTTTCCTATCAAATAATGAAAATATCTTTTATATTTATATTGAAAGAATGGAGCAAAATGGCCTCTTGGAGAGATGGATTTATCAAATAAGCATCACTCTCTAGTGTTAATTTTGGTCCATACTCCCAGAGTGGTAAAGAATAGGGAACCTTTCAATGGAGGGGATTGGACATAGAATTCTGGTGGAAGGAATTGTGTGGAATCATCCCCGTTATCCTGCAGTCTTGTTAATCATTATTAAATCACTAATAAAATTTTAAAAGGGAGAGTGATTAATTTAATAGGTATTGTTTTCAGATATAGAACAAGATTTTCAGTTATTTTTCTAGATAAAATGTATGCTTCTGGCAATTTGAAAGTAAAGAAACATAAAGATTAAACTTATGAGTATAAAGTAAATGCAGTGGTTTGGATTTTTTACAATAATTTCCTTTAGTAAAAATGTTTTCATTTTCAGCAAAAGGTTTTGGGACACTTGAAGAGAACCAAGTTGCATATGCAGACCTAGAATATATAATATCCATATTTTCAAAAATATCACTTGCTGAACATCTCTTGCTTTTTCCTATGTATTAATATCTACTAGACCAAGTACATAAATATCATTGAGGGTCTTCTCAGTGAGAGACTATCTGATAGATTTGAAAATGAATGTGTTGGTGAATCCAGTGTTTTTCTTTTCTTGCATTATTGAGGGGTTAATAATTTATATTTTTTGTAATTTCTTTTGGAGAATTAATGTTTTACGTTTGACAGTAAATATAATAGTTTGTACATGCATAATATTTCTTGCCATCCTAACTTGACGGGTGGGAGACAGATGACCAGGGACTCATGGCTGAGCTGGGAATGCAGTTCAATCTTTATTGATGAGCGTGGATGCAGTTTGATCTAGCTATCTCTAATCACAAACCTGTCATATATATATATATCTTGAGGCAGAAGTGTCAGGAAGAGGAAGTACATAGGATGGGGGGGGGGAGAAGGAGAAAGTGAACCAGTGGGGATTAAACCAATGAATAAAATGATTGTAAATAGACTACAATGTCAAGCAATGCAACAGAAGGGGTCTTAGAAGCAGAATTTAGAAGCATACCAGCATTTCCCCCTTTCTTTTTAACTAATGGCCATCGTATCAGGAGTGTGGGGTGAACAGAAACCTATATCGTACGGCCATTTTCAAAAGAACTGGTACAAGACATGGAGGAACAAGTAAGAGAGCAACAAGAACCAGTGTGATGCCAAGGGGAGGCCTGAGGGGATGTTTCCTGCCTCAAAAAACAGTGCCTATCAGGCAAAAGGGCATTTCTTGCCTCTGGGGGCACTTCATGCCTCAAAAGGCATTTCCTGCCTTTGTGGGCAGGACCTAGTAAAAGGGGGGGTTTCCTAACTCTGGGGTCAGAGCCTGCAGGCGAGGGTCATGGCCTATAGAGTCCCAAGGCAGATGGCTGCAAAGTCCATGGACTGCTGCTGTCAGCCTTTGAGAAACCCAGCAGCGTAAAGGGAAGCTGCTGTAAAATTATATAAAGTGTCCAAGAGGTGTACCAGTAAGTCCAATAGAAGTGTCAGTTCAAAGCAGATGACCATGGAAGAAATGCCAGGGGATGAAATGCTGCATATCTGTCTCGATGGGGAAGGTCAGCCACTGTAATTCCGCTTTTCTGTAGAGAGTGAGCTTTGGAGCCTGTGAATCAGTTTCTTCAGGTCGTGCCAGGTCACATCATTAGTTTCAGGGGGGGCGGGGCTGCTGTAGTCATGCCATCTTGTGGGTTATGTCAGAGAACAGGGATCCAAATAGACTTCCAGGTATTTCATTTGAGCAGATGCTTTTTCATGTGAAGACTTGACAGCTGTAATTCACTTACTTATGAAACAAAACTTATAGCAGATTAAAGTTTACTATAATTGATAACTCCATTATAATTGGAAGTCCTTTCTATTATGATTTCAAGGTTTTTTAAACAGTTTAAACTCAATAAAATGTGGAAAGGTAAACAGAAGAACCATGGTTATAAGCCTAAAGCATGAGAATCATTAACATAACCATTGTGCTATCTACCCCACCCATATTCATACAGTTTTCATGATTAAACATTTCACGTTTATGCCAAGATGTAAAAAAAAAAATCAAAAGGGGAAAAAAAAAAAAACAATTTTTGGATTGTTTCTGGATGTCTCTAGAAATCATGGCTGTGTCCATCATTTTTTCTTAAGTCAATGTCATACAAAAATTCAGTCATTCAAATCACTCTCTTACGAAATGCAACTGAAAGCAGACAGCAAACTTAAGATATTCAGAGAGAACAATGAGGGGGAAATCTAGAGAAAAGAAGTAGGCAATTGTTGCTTCTTTCACCTTGAACCAGATTATCCAGATCTCACCATGTAGCATCATGAGTCCCTGGAGGGCATCCTAGTCCAAAAAGCTCCTCGAAATTCCATTTAGGTGCTTCTGATGGTTCCTGCTGGATTGCTGCAGGCACCCATTTTTAAAAATGTCTTCCCTTAGAAGAAAGAATTGAATCAGGAGAGTAGAACTAATCACGTGCTTCCATTCTTGGGGACTGCCAGGGTACTGGAGAATGCTCTTCAAGTTAGAGTAGTCCTTCTCCGCAGGAAACATGTGAGAGGAAGTCCAGAAAGTCCAAGGAGAAATCTCTGTGCATCTCCCAAGCTCTATGATCAAGGTCATAAGGAACCAAAGTTCCTGGTCAGGGAACCAAAGTGTGGCCCAGAGCAATATGTCCAGAGACAGAGAAACTGTCTCATGAAGAAAGAGTAGAGGCTTTGGGAAAGCTCTTCATAAGTAGAAAGGTAACCCATGGCGGATAGGTAGCCAAGTTTACTTATCTGGGGGATGGGCAGGTTAGGTCCCACGTTGGTTGGGCGCCATATGCCAGTCCCCATTCGGGCGCCATTTGCCAGGCTGGGCTAGCTTCACAGGCACTAGAGAAATGACCAGGGACTCATGGCTGAGCTGGGAAGCAGTATCTCGTTTATTAATCAGCTACATCACCTTTTAGCCCAGCCTGGCAATTTCTCAGTTTTCCACATAACAATACAACCCCCACTAGGACCTCTGTCATCATTTTTAGACCCATAATCTCCACCCCCCCACACCAGAGTCTTGTACTTTGGTGAAATACACCAAGTCCAGTTCAGGTTCTACTTGTGTTTTCTCTTCTGATCTTGATTTTCAACTTCTGCCTGAAAGTGAGATCATCCCATATTCATCTGTTTCTGATTTATTTCACTTAACATGATTTCTTCTAGCTCCATCCAAGATGGGCTGAAAATGGTGAAATCACAATTTTTAATAGCTGATATATATACCACAACTTTCTCAGTCACTCATCTGTTGTTGGACACCTGAGTTGCTTCCAGGTTTTGGCTATGATAAATTGTGCTGCTGTGAACATAGGTATACACTAAAATTCTTGGATGGGTGTGTTGAGTTCATTAGGATATATCCCCAGGATAGGAACTGCAGGATCGTAGGGTAAGTCCATCTCTAGCCTTCTGAAAGTTATCCAGACTGTTCTGCACAGTGGTTGAACCAATTTACATTCCCACCAGCAGTGCCGGAGTGTTCCTTTGATCCCACAACCTCTCCAGCATTTGTTGCTGCTACCTTTTCTGATGTATGACATTCTCACAGGAGTGAAGTGGTATCTCATTGACTTTATTTGCTTTTGTCTGACAGTCAAAGACTTGGAGCATTATTTTCATGTGTTACTTGGCCTTTTGGATCTCTTCTGTGGTGAATATTTGGTGCATGTCTACTCCCCATTTTGGGATGTGGTTATTTGTTGTTGTTGTTGTTTTTTGTGGCTTTGTCTGGCAAGCTCTTTATAAATTTTGATTATTAAACTCTTGTCTGATGTATTGCATGTAAAGATCTTCTCCCATTCTGTGAGGAGTCTCTTTATTTTGGTATTGGTTTCTTTTGCTCTGCACAAGCTTTTTAATTTGATGTAGTCCCATACATTTATACTTGCCTTAGTTTTCTTTGTAATTGGATTCATTTCCTTGAAAATGTCTTTAAAATTTATGCAGAAAAGAGTTCTGCCAATATTTTCCTCTATGTATCTGATAGTTTCTGGTCTAGCATTCAAGTCCTTCAACCACTTGGAATTTACTTTTGTGTCTGGTGAAATATAGTGGTTCAGTTTCATTCTTCTACATGTTTCAACCTATTTTTTCCAACACCATTTGTTGAAGGGACTATGCTTTCCCCACTTAATAGTCTATGCACCTTTGTCACAGATTAGGTGTCCATAGGTATGGGGGCTTACTTCTGGGCTCTCAATTCTATTCCACTGGTCAGTGTGTCTATTCATGTTCCAGGACCATGTAGTTTTGATGACAATGTCCCTATAATAAATTTGAGATCTGGGAGTGTGATGCCTCCAGTTTTGTTCTTTCCTTTCAAGATTGTTTTGGCAAGTCTAGGTCTTTTCTGGTTCCAGATAAATATTTGTAGAATTAGTTCTATTCTCCTAAAAAATCTGCTTGGGATCTCAATGGGGATAGCAATACATTTGTAGATGGCTCTGGGTAGTTATATTCATTTTGATGATGTTAATTCTTCCAACCCATGAACATGGAATATCTTTCCACTTCTTTGTATCTTTTTCTATTTCCTTGAATAGTGACTCATAATTTTCAGTATACAAGTCTTTAACATCTTTGCTTAGGTTTATTCCTAGATATTTTATTGTTTTTATTGCTATAATAAAAGGAATTGATTTCTGGGTTTCATCTCCTTCTAACAGTGTTTGCATAGAGGAATGCCACTGACCTTTGAATGTTAATTTTGTAGCCTGACACCTTACTGTATTGCCTGATGATTTCCAAAAGCATGTTTCTGGATTCTTTAGTTTTTCCTTTTTTTTCTTTTCTTTTAATTAATTAATTTATTTAAATAAGGAGACATTAACAAAATCATAGGATGGGGGGGTACAACTCCACACAATTCCCACCACCCAATCTCCATATCCCATCCCGTACTCAACAGCTTTCCCATTCTCTATCCCTCTGGGAGCATGGACCCAGGGTCGTTGTGGGTTGCAGAAGGTGGAAGGTCTGGCTTCTGTAATTGCTTCCCTGCTGAACATGGGCGTTGACTGGTCGATCCATACTCCCAGTCTGCCTCTCTCTTTCCCTAGTAGGGTGAGTCTCTGGGGGAGATTATTTAGGTTTTTCTATGTATACTATCATCACATCTGCACATAGGGAGAGGTTAACTTATTCTCTTTCAATCTGTATCCCTGTATTCCTTGCTCCTGCCTGATAGCTGTGGCAAGAACTTCTAGCACTATATTGAATAGTAATGGTGATAGTGGGAGGACCTGTCTAGTACCTGATCTGAGGGGGAATGTTTCCAGTTTTTCACCATTGAGTATGATGTTGATGGTAGGTTTGCTATATATAGACTACACTGTTTTGAGGACATTTTCCCACTCTATTTCCACTTTTTGTACTTTTTTTTTATCATAAAGGGGTGTTGGATTTTGTTAAAGGCTTTTTCTGCATCTATTGATATGACCATGTGGTTTTTGGTCTTGCTTTTATTGATGTGGTGGATCACATTGATTGATTTACATATATTAAACTAACCTTGCATCCCTGGAATAACCCCTATTGGTCATGCTGAACAAGCTTTTTAATATACTGTTGTATTTGGTTGGCTAGAATTTTATTCAATATTTTAGCATCTATGTTCATCAGAGATATTTGTCTGTAGTATTATTTTTTGCTTATGTCCTGTCTGCTTTTGGTATTAGAGTGATGTTGGCTTCATAGAAGCTGGAAGGGAGTGTTCCCGTGTCTTAAAACTTCTGTAAATCTCTTAAAAGTAGAGGTATTAGTTCTTCTTTGAAGGTTTTGTAGAATTCATTTGTAAAACCATTTGGTCCAGGACTTTTATTCTTGGGAAGGTTTTTGATAACTGTATCAATTTCATTATCTGTGATGGGCCAGTTCATATTGTCTAGTTCCTATTTATTTAATTTTGGAAGTTCATAGGTATCTAGGAAATCATCCATTTCTTCCAGGCTCTCTAGCTTGGTGGCATATAGTTGTTCATAGAAGCCTCACATGATATGTTGAATTTCTGAGGTATCTGTTCTGTATCTCCTCTTTCATTTACAATCTGATTTATTAGAGTCTTCTGCCTTTTTTGATTTGTGAGTCTGGCTAAAGGTTTGTCGACTTTGTTCACTCTTTTGAACAACCAACATTTACTTTCATTGATCTTTTGTATGATTTTCTCATTTTCAATGCTATTGATTTCTGCCCTAACTTAATTGTTTCTGTCCTTCTGGTTGTTTTAGAGTTCCTTTGTTCTCCTTCTACTAGGTCTGTAAGGTGTGCAATCAGGCTGTTAATTTGTGATTTTCTTATTTCCTAATGTGTGCTTTTATGGCTATGAACTTCCCACTCTGTACTGCCTTAGCATTGTCCCAAATATTTTGATAGCTTGTGTTGTCATTTTTATTGAACTCTCAAAACACTTTGATTTCTTCCTTTATTTCCTCTTTGACTCAGTATTTGTTACATAGTGTACTATTGAGCTTCCACACTTTGGGGCTATTACTAATCTTTTGTTGATTATTAAGTGTTAGTTTAATTCCACTGTGGTCTGAGAAGATGCTTGGGATTATTTCAATGCTCTTGAATTTGCTGATGCTGTCTTTGTGGCCTAACAATGACCTATGTGGACTTGAGTAGAATGTGTATTCCAGTTTCTTGGGATGAATGCCTCTGAAAATGTACAATAGTTGTTGTTTATCTATCTCTTCATTTAGCTCCCTCATTTCCTTTTTGATTTTATGCCTGGATATTCTGTCAAGTTGAGAGAGTGGGGTGTTGAAGTTCCCTAATATGACTGTGTTGCTGTTAATAGAGTACTGTAGCTCTTTCAGTAGATGTTTGATGTATTTAGATGGCTTCTTATTGGGTGCATAGATGTTAATAATTGTTGAGCACTCTATATTGACTGATCCTCAGAACATTAAGTAGTGTCCATACCTATATTTTTTTATCTTTATTTATTTTAAAGTCTATCATGTCAGATATGAGTATAGCTGTTCCTGCCCTTTTCTTGTGGTCCATTGACTTGTATGATAGCTTTCCATCCTTTCACTTTGAGTCTTTGTTTGTCTTTTTGAGTTAGGTGGGTTTCTTGTAGACAGCATATTGTTAGGTTGTGTTTTCTGATCCATCTTCCTACTCTGTGCCTTTTAATAGGTGTATTCAGGCCATTGATATGAATTGATATCAAAGATTGATGATGCTTTAATGCCATTCTTACAGATTTTTAGAGTGTTCTGATATATGACATATTTATGGTGGTCTGACTGTTTGTAGGAGACCTTTCAGTTGTTGACACGAATGCAATTTCATCTCTCCAGATAGATGTATGCAGAATACTCTCTCCCCAAACTTACATTCGCTTCTTCCAACAAGATATCAAATCTCATTTTTTAAAATATTATTATGTGTCTCTGGGGAAGCTGAGCTCCAGGACACATTGGTGGGGTCTTCAATCCAGGGAAGCCTGGCCAGCATCCTGGTGGCATCTGAAACCTGGTGATTGAAAAGAGAGTTAACATACGAAGCCAAACAATTTGTTGAGCAATCATGGATCCCAAGCTTGGAATAGTGGAGAGGAAGTGTTAGGGAGGTACTCACTGCAAACTCTAGTGTACTTCTGCTTTCAGGTATATATTTTGCAGTAGTTTATGGATACGTGTGCACATAAGCTCTCTCTCACAGAAACTGGTGTATATCTAGGTTATGGGACTTTGTTAGAAAGTGAACTACCTGAGATGAAATTAGAGTGTACTATAAAAGGAAAGGTCTCACCCGAGTAATGAAGCTGAAGGGTTGTCATTCCACACGTGAAGTCTCTGGACACAGTCTGAGGTGAAGCATGTTGAGGTGGCAATCATTGCATTGGTTAGTGTTGGTATGCATGAGACCCCTTCTGTTTCATTTGGTTTAAATCCCCCCTGCTTAACACTATTCTATTTACATAACCACTTCATTCTATTTATATAACCGCTGTTAACAAGCACTTCCCTCCAGGGCATTGGTTCAATCCCCACTGTTTCATGATATGTTTTTGCTCCACCCCCCCTCCTTGTCACACTCTGATTGTCTCCACCCTCTCTATGTCACACCCTGTTTCCACCCTACTTGTCAAGTATATATAAAGACAGCATTGTGAGTTTTAGAGTACTTTACCTTGAGTTTAGCTTAGCTCGTCTTAGATTGTGCTGCGTCCTGCATGAATAAAGAGATACTGCCTACAGCTCAACTATGAGTCCCTGGTCGTCTGTTACCTGCCCGTGAAGCCAGCCCGGAGAAAACAACATAACCCTTTGAAAACAACATATGGCGCCCGAACAGGGACTGAAATAAGCCCTGAAACATGGACCGGCATCAACGTGGGACCCTACCCACCCATCGTCCAGATAAGTAAACTTGGCTACCCATCCACCATGGGTTGCCTTTCTACTTATGAAGAGGTTTGCCAAAGCCTCTACTGTTTCATTATGAGACAGTTTCTCTGTCTCTGGAACATTTTACTCTGGGCCACACTTCGGTTCCCTCACCGGGAACTTTGGTTTCTTATGACCGGGATCATAGAGCTTGGGAGATGCACGGAGATTTCTCCTTGGACTTTCTGGATTCCCTCTCCCATGTTTCCTGAGGAAAAGGACTACATTTTGCTCCGGGCCACAGTTTGGTTCTTTATGACCGTGATCGTAGACCTTGGGATATGCATGGGGATTTCCCCTGGAACTTTCTGGACTTCTTCTCGAATGTTTCCCATGGAGAAGGACTACTCTAATTTGAAGAACATTCTCGAGTACCCTGGCAGTTCCCAAGTATGGAGACATGTGGTTAGTTCTACTCTCCTGATTGGATTCTTTCTTCAATGGGAAGACACTTTTAAAAATGGGTGCCTGAAGCAATCCAGCAGGAACAGTCAGAAACACCCTAAATGGAATTTCGAGGACCTTTTTGGACTAGGTCGCCCTCCGGGGATTCTTAATCCTACATGGTGAGATCTTGATAATCTGGTTCAAGTTGCGTTTCATAAGAGAATGATTTGAATGACTGAATTTTAACATTGACTTAAAAAAAAATGCTGGACGCAGCCATGATTTCTAGAGACATCCAGAAACAATCCAAAAAATTGTTTTTTCCCTCCTTTGATTTCTCTTTTACGTCTTGACATGAATCTGAAACATTTAATCCTGAAAACTGTATGAGTTATGGGTGGGGCAGATAGTGCAATGATTATGTTAATTATTCTCATGCCTGAGGCTTTTAACCGTGGTTCTTCTGTTTACCTTTCCACATTTTATTGAGTTTAAACTGTTTAAACAACCTTAAAATCATACTAGAAAGGACTTCCAATTTTAATGGAGTTGTCAATGATAGTAAACTTCTAATCTGCTACAAGTTTTGTTTGACAAGTAAGTGAATTTCAGCTGTCAAAGTCTTCACATGAAAAAGCATCTACTCAAATGAAAATTTCTGGAAATCCATTTGGACCCCTGTTCTCTGACATCGCCCCCGGAAACCAATGATGAGACCTGGCACGACCTGAAGAAACAGATTCACAGACTCCAAAGCTCACTCTCTACAGAAAAGCAGAATTCTGGTGGCCGACATTCCCCATCAAGACAGACATACAGCGTTTCATCCCTTGGCATTTTCTTCTGTGGTCAGCTACTTTGGACTGACACCTCCATCGGACTTACTGGTACACGCTGCTGTGTTTCTCAAAGACTAACTTCAGCCAGTTGCCTTGAGACTTTATAGACCATGTCCCCTCGCCTGCAGGCTCTGTCCCAGAGGCAGAAAGCTCCCCTTCCTTATTAGGTTATGCCCACAGAGGCATGAAGCGCCCCAAGAGGCAAGAGATGCCCACAGAGGCAGGAAACACCCTTTGAGGCAAGAGATACCCCCAGAGGCATGAAGCATTCCCAGAGGCAAGAAATGCCCTTTCGCCTGCTAGGCCTTGCCCTTTGAGGCAAGAAAAGCTCCACTTGGCATCACACTGGTTATTGCTGCTCGCCTATTTTGTTTTCCATGTCTTATGCCAGTTCTTTTGAAAACGCCTGTACGATATACGTTTCTGTTCACCCCACAATGGCCATTAGTTAAAAAGAAAGGGGGAATTGTTGGTATGCATGAGACCCCTTCTGTTTCATTTGGTTTAAATCCCCCCTGCTTAGCACTATTCTATTTACATAACCACTTCATTCTATTTATATAACCGCTGTTAACAAGCACTTCCCTCCAGGGCATTGGTTCAATCCCCACTGTTTCATGATATGTTTTTGCTCCACCCCCCCTCCTTGTCACACTCTGATTGTCACCAGTCACTTTTCTCTCCACCCTCTCTATGTCACACCCTGTTTCCACCCTACTTGTCAAGTATATATAAAGACAGCATTGTGAGTTTTAGAGTACTTTACCTTGAGTTTAGCTTAGCTCGTCTTAGATTGTGCTGCGTCCTGCATGAATAAAGAGATACTGCCTACAGCTCAACTATGAGTCCCTGGTCGTCTGTTACCTGCCCGTGAAGCCAGCCCGGAGAAAACAACATAACCCTTCGAAAACAACAGGTTAGGTTGTGATCGGCGGATACAATATTATTTGGTTTGGATTGGGAGATGCATACAGGAAAGTGGGCCCTATCCAAGGGTTCCAGGACTGGGGGAAGTAGGGGCTCTATAGTGGAGATGTGAGGTTCCTGCTGTCTTAGGGTTCAAAAAGACAATGGATAGTTAAAATTATCATCACATTATTTGTTAATTGGGTTAACTTTGAAAAGTCCTTTTGTTATGGTTTGCTGTACAGTATCCAGTATTTTGTATATAGCTGTGCTATTGGATGCTTCTAATCTACTTGGTCTAGGTTTTTGAGAGAGTCCGCATATCAAATATACAGCCTATATATTAAAAGGATTCAGTTTGTGTTTTGAGAAACTTTGAGACATACAATTGATTTTCCCCCCTCTCATATTAATTAACTACTGATTTATATGTCTACATTTTGCTAGGAGTGTACATAAACACCATTCCCACCACCAAAGGACTGTGACCCATCCCTCCCACCCACTCCCACCCCCCACTGGCCCAGGAAGCTGCATGTCTACCCCTCACCACTGGAGATACACCTTACTAGGGAAAGAGAGAGGCAGACTGGGAGTATGGACCGACCAGTCAACGCCCATGTTCAGCAGGGAAGCAATTACAGAAGCCAGACCTTCTACCTTCTGCAACCCTCAACGACCCTGGGTCCATGCTCCCAGAGGGCTAGAAAATGGGAAAGCTATCATGGGAGGGGGTGGGTTATGGAGATTGGGTGGTGGAAATTGTGTGGAGTTGTACCCCTCCTACCTTATGTTTTTGTTCATTAATCCTTTCTTAAATAAAAAATTTAAAAAAATAAAATAAAAATAAAAATAAATATTATTATGTATTTATTATTGTAGAGACAGAAATTGGAAGGGGAGGGGGAGGTAGATAAGTAGAGAGACAAAGAGACACCTGCAGCCCTACTTCACCACTCATGAAGCTCTTCCCCTTCAGGTGGATATCAGGGGCTTAAACCTGGATCTTTGCACACTATAATGTGTGTGCTTAATCAGATATGCCACTGCCTGGCCCACAAATTGCATTTTTAAATACTTATTTTATTTTATAATTATAGTGAGAGAATAGGAGGAAGAAGAGATACCAGAGCAGAACTCCTACATATGCAGTGCTGGGACTGAACTTGAGATCTCAGGCATTGTAATCCAAATTTTTTCTACTGCATCATTGTGCCACCTCTTAGGTTGCTGCATTATTTTTTTTAGAATTAGATTAACTAAAGTTGAATATTGATTTTCTTTGAAACGGCTATAAGCCAACTCTGGAACTCATTTCTATCAGTTTGCTAATATATATGTATATTAGATATCTATAATATGATGTGTAATATTTGCTGGAGAATAACTTTCTTTCCTACATATACTTTTTTATATTTTAGAGTATATTTTATTATCTCTTTGTTTGTACAAAGTAAGGTGATATCGTGTCCTTTGGTACAAAATGGATAGAACTGAGGTGATTATGCTTAGCAAATTAAGTAAAGAGAAGAAAGACAACTAGCTGATGGCTTCACTCATCTGTGGAATATAGGGATCTGATTTACATGAACTTGTAAAAATTACAACAACAAAAAATGACAGAAGCAGCAAACTTTCTAGACTTGTTTGAACTATGGTGGTTATCTTTGGGAAGTGAGAGGGTAGGGATACAGAACTATATAAATGATATCACACTGTATGTGTTCTCTTGTGGCTGGTTTACTTAACACAGTGGTTTCAAGGTTTGTGTGTATTATATCAAACATTTTTTATCTATTAATATAGTGTATAATATCAACAATATTGCTCAACTGGTGTTTCTGCTTTGCTGTGTATGCAACCCTGGATCAAACCTGGGCCACACTCACACTGGGGGGAAGCTTTGGTGTCATTTCCCTATGTTTTGCTTTCTGTGCCTCTCTCTTTCTATCAAAAAAAGGTAACAAAGAGTGATGAATCCTTGACAAAAATTAACAATATATACATATTATATGAAAATATCACATCTACTTATCCTGTGGTATTTTTATTGTTTTGGCTCTTTGATTTTAAGATTATTGCATGTCAGGGAGATAACATAATGGCAATACAAAAATATTTTCATGCCTGAAGCTCTCAAGTCCCAGACTCAATCCCTAGCACCACCACCATCTGCCAGAATTGAGCATTGCTAAGGAAAAAAAAAAACTCTCCATATCAATACTATGTTACATAAAATGATTTTAATAGCTACATATTATCTACTATCTTTGTTTATTCTTACTCTTATTGATATACATATATTATTTATATTTTCTCTGTAATGAAGAACACTAGACCAAAGGTTTAAATAACTAATCCTTATAGACTATCACCCCCCCAGCATCAAAAACAGTTTAGTAAACATTTTGCACAGTTATTTGCCTGTTTTCATAGTATAAAATTTTATTCTTTTATTTAACTATGAATATGTTTTAAGTATTGTATTTTTCTCCCAGATTTGTTGTAGCAACATACATATTCACAGTGGAACACAAAAGTGTCATTTTGCTCAGTCTTCACATATAGTGATTATTCTTGAGTCAAATGAGAACATTACTATCTTTTTAAAAATGTTATTAGGTAGGAAACTGCATACATGTTTACAGTAATTCTTCAGATCTTTAAAAAAAATCATTGATAGGTTAATGGTTTACAGTTTTTTTTTTTTTTTTTTTTTTTAAATATATAGTCACAACCTCTCATCTCTCCTTGACTGGTGTTTAGGAGACACACTAGAACTCCATTATCCCTTTAACTTGTCCTTCTCCCTTCTTATACAGAGTCCTTTGCTTTTGTGCAATATGCTACACCCAGTCCAAGTTTCTCCTTGTCTTCCATTACTCTCTTTTATTCTTTTTTGTTTTTTTGCTTCTAGGGTTATAGCTGGGGCTCCATGCCTGCACTACAAATACACTGCTTCTGGAGGCTATTTTTCCCCTTTTGTTGCCCTTGTTGTTTATAATTATTATTGTTGTTATTGCTGCTGTTGTTGGATAGGACAGAGAGAAATCAAGAGAGGAGGGAAAGACAGAGAAGTGGAGAGAACGATAAGACACCTACAGACCTGCTTCACTGCTTGCAAAGCGACCCCCCTCCAGGTGGAGAGCTGAGGGCTCCAACAGGGATCCTTAAGCAGGTCCTTGTGCTTAGCTCCATATGCGCTTAATCCGCTGAACAACCACTGGGCACCCACTCTCTTTTATTCTTAAATTCCACTTGTAAGCGAATTATTCAGTATTGGTCTTTCTCTTTCTGGCCTATTTCACACAGCATGATGTCTTCAAATTCAGACCATGGTATTGCAAAGGAGGTGATCTCATGTTTTAGTCTTAGGTTTTTTGTTCATTTTGCCCTAATTGTGCTATAGTGACACTTATTCTTTATTTGTATCTTGCATATTAAAGATGTTAATTCTTAATGAGAGTTTTGTATATACATTGTTAATATTTCTTGAAATTTATAAATTTCCTATTGAATTATTAATTTGACCTAATTTTTTTCAATATCAATTTTATAATATGCTCTAAAAAGAAAATTCCAAATTGTACAGTGCATTGATTAGGTTAATTAGAGATTAAGATTTATACTTTATGATAGTTGAGTACCTTTTATTTTGGAAGAAAATAGCATGATTTTAGTAATTGTTTCACATATAGTTAAAAAGAATATATTAATTACTGTTTTTAATGTATTTAGTAGGTTAACTCCTGACAGTGACATGCTAATGTGATACTATATTTTTAATTTCTGTCAACTTTTAATTTACATATTTCATTGTTTCTTTTAACTGTGCTTCAAATTTTTAGGCTTCTTGCACAGAATAGGAACACCTCATATCACCGTAGTAACACACCGTCATTCACATTTGTCACACTTGCCTAATATACATTGACAGGTTGCATAATTACAGAAAATCAGGTCCATTACAAATAAGTAATTTGGTATTATTTTTTAATTGAACACATAAATTATTGTGAAAAAAATAACCCTCTCTTTAAGTTGACAGTATATACCTTTTGGGGGATATTTGTTCATATAGGGCTATCTGTACTTGGCTGGCTTACAATAATTCTGTAAGTATTCACAAAATATTAATACTAATACATTGAAAAATTATACTTTAAGGCTGCTGGCGGTACACCTGTTTGAGCACACATAATGTCATGTTTATGACTGGGATTCAAGCCCTCAGTCCCTACCTGCAAGTAAAGTAGTGCCTCAAGTCTCTTTCTCTCTTCCTCTCTATTCCTTCTTTCCCTTTCAGTTTCACTCTGTCCTAGTAAATGATAGGAAATAAAAATAGAATATATTTAGAGATTTTGTTCAAATTGTGAACAAATTGTGGGAATTGTATCCCTCTTATCCTAAGGTTTATTTGTTTATTTATATATGTATTCCCTTTTGTTGCCCTTGTTGTTTTATTGTTGTAGTTATTATTGTTGTTGTTGTTGTTGATGGCATCGTTGTTGGATAGGACAGAGAGAAATGGAGAGAGGATGGGAAGACAGAAACTGGAAGAGAAACATAGACACCTGCAGACCTGCTTTATTGCTTGTAAAGCGACCCCCCTGGGGGTGGGGAGCCAGGGGATCGAACAGGAATCCTTAACCCGCTGCCCGACCCTCTGGAAACATTTTTATAATGAAAAAGTGAGTTAAGTTATTTGGCTTAAAATATTAATGCACCACCAATAACAGACAGATTATTTTTCCTACTAGTAATTATATCAAATGTCTGACTAATAAAAACCTAAAACAAATATATAAAGGCTGCTTTATAGAATTAGGAATACTTCCTGGTTCCACAGGGAAGATTGATATTCTATCAGAGTATAACAGAAAGTCTAAATATTGCACTCAGTTAATTGACAAACTTCCACAAGGGATAAAATTCTATACTTCAATATAATATGCTTTTTATTTATAGCAGTTTGTATTTGTTATTTTTCTTTTGTGCTCTTATTATTTCTTTCTTTTATTTTACTCCCTTACTCACATTTCTCTTCTCCCTGTCCCTGTTCTCTTACATTTAGCACCTTTTTGTTTTCATCTTTTCCTTCTTTCTCTGAGTTTCTAGGCTAATAATTGTTATTGATACTTGTGAGTTCCCCTTTATTTACTTATTAAATTATCTAGACATTTGGGATTTCAAAGATTGTAGTAAGCATGTATGAAAGGCTTGCCTCTGATACCAAGCTAAAAATTTGATTGAAAACTCCATTATATCCAACTATGCATTCTTAATTTTATTTATTTATTTATTTATTTATTTATTTATTTATTTATTTATTTATTTTACCTAGCACTACTCGGCTTTGGTTTATGGTGGTGCAGGGGATTAAACCTGGCAATTTGGAGCCTCAGGAATGAATGTCTCTTTGTATAACCATTATGCTATCCACCCCTGCCCCAGGTATGCATTCTATGACTAATTCACCCCCTGATCTCTCCTGATCTGCGTATGTACTTGCAAAAAGATAATTTATGACCCTCTACATATAGACATATCTATCTTTTGCAATAGCTGCATAGAATTCTACTGGTAGATATACTAGTTGCTCCCACTGATCCCATTTTGATGGAAATCAAATTTTCTTCTAATTATTTATAGTTAAATTAAATCTTTTTGTATGGACCTAGAAATGGTTATCCTTAGTGAAGTAAGTAGAGATGAAAGGCAACAACCAGATAGCTTTACTTATATGTGGAATCCAGAGAACTAACACCCATGGACACTTGAAAAACCAAACACACACACACACACACACACACACACACACACACACACACACACACACACACAGTGTTTCTAAGACTTGTGAGAAATATGGTGGTTATCTTTGGGAGATAGAAGTGTGAGAACACAGAACTTTGGTGTTGGGTGTGGTATGGAACTATACATTGTAATCTTAAAATATTGTAACCCACTATTAATCACAAAAATTGTTGACTAATCATGAACCTAAAGGCTGTAATATTGCAGATGAAAACTTTGGGTCTCCATTTTGGAAAAAGCTAGTAGGCCTATTTTAAGTATATTCCAAGGGGCCCATGACTTTACTACTTTTTGCCTGAGCCTGACATCTAATATGCAGATGGACCCAAGGTATTGTCTAGGGAGATGATGCCATCATTGGAAAAAGGACTAGAAAGCTGGATCAGGGAAGAAAGTAGCTCCCAAATATGGGAAAAGTAGATAAATATTGTTAACTGTAAACCCCGTCGATTTGATCTGGGGCCCATATTCAGAACTGTTTTTCTTATCTGAGAAAGAAGAGGAAAAAAGGAAATATACCCATAAGTAGTAATGAGTGTAGGGATAATTTAGAAAGTGAAGACAAAATAATTGAAAAGAAATGGGGAAATATATATATATATATATATATATATATATATATATACATATATATATATATATATATATACATATATATATATATATATAGAGAGAGAGAGAGAGAGGATATAGATATAGATAGATGATAGATAGATAGATAGATAGATAGATAGATAGATAGATAGATAGATGTAGAATCAGCCTATATTGGGGACACTGGGAGAACTACTGAAGTTTCCAGTGAAGCAAATGGGTCCTCTGAACTCTGCTGGTGGAAACCATATGGAAGTATCTCCCCATTATCTTACAATTTTGTAAATCAATATTAAATCACTAATAAAATAAATAAATATTAAAAATAATAAATATATACATACATACATACATACATACATAAATAATAATAGAAGAAAAATCTTCCATGTGTGGAGGAGTTATTCAGTCACCAAACTACAGTAATAACCCTGGTGGCAGTAATATAAATAAATAAATAAATAAATAAATAAATAAATAAAATTTAATGACTTGAAATCTGAATGGTAAATTAAATCTTTACTTTTATCAACAGTACAGTAAGTTAATTATAAAAATATTACTACATAATTTTTGAAAAAACCAGCAATATATGTGTATACACACACACTCCTCCTATTTTTCACTTCTCAATTTCAGAGATAGAACTTTAAATTAGTAGTTTATTATGGAATTGGCATATTATGTAATATCTATAAATGGTATTAAATAATTCTTAGGAAATCAACCAAAGGCTAAATATGATAATGATAAAGACAGAATTTATTTCATGGAATGAAAATATACTGAATTCAGAGCATTGTGATATTGTTTGTTTTATTCTCAAATTTCTTTTCAGATATGGCATTTAATATTTCTTTTAAAAATATTTCTATTATGTTTATTTACTTATTGGACAGAAACAGTCAGAAATCGAGAGTGAAAGAGGAGACTGAGAGGGGGAGTGACAGAGAGGCATCTGCAGCCCTGCTTCATCACTCTCAAAGCTTTCCCCCTGTAGGTTGGGGCCAAAGGTAGAACATGGTTCCTTGCACACGGTAACATGTGCATTCTACCAGGTGTGTCACCACCCAGCTCTACATTTAATATTTTCTGATTACTACATATTTTGTTGTATATTTTGAAACTTTAAATATTTTATTGGTTATTCTTCTTGTAAGATATTTTTATTTAAGCTATAATTCATCTTCTTCTCTGAGATGTGGATTACTAAATAATCGTCCTTTTTGTATTTTAAAAGTTCAGTCAGCTTACTTGAGCTTTATCAGTGCAGTTACAGGTTGTATTTCTACTTCTCAAATAGTGCTATTAACTAATGATAATGATGTTTAAAGCACCTTTGATCCAAGAATAATGAAGATATTTCCACAAGAGAAAGTTCAGTATCTTGGTAATAAAAATTCCAGGGGCCTTGGTTCAGAGAAATAGAAAAACTGCATTTCTTATCCTGCTATTTTATACATAGCACCAGCCCACTACAGAAATGATTTCTCAACTGAGAATTCCTAGCAATTGTGGGGCTATGCGTAAGCTTGCTAGAACTTAGGGAAAACTACCCCCATCCTTGGATGGAGATCTGAGAAGACACCCCCTTGTTAGTCTCTCTCACCGAGATGAGCAAAGGGGAAAAACAGTCTCTCAGACTTAGTTCTTTCCTTTCAGATTCTCAAGCCCACAGAAACCTCATTGCCTCTTCCCATTAACTGCAGGCCACATGGTTGTCTGCCTTAAGGTTCATTCAAGTTCATATAGTCATCCAGAGTTCACACAATCACCTCACTTTTGATCACTAGAGAAAGCGTACTCCATCAAACACCTCCTTGACTTCAGTCAGTGAAACTCCAAACGTTATTTCCTTATAGCCTTATGATATCTATCAAGCTTGTTTATCTTCTCTCTATCTCATCCTGCTGGTCTAAACCCTATTCTTCTCTCAAATGCCTTTAGATAATTAATCTGCTTGCATCATGGAGAATAATTGTCTTGACCTTTATGTATCTCATCAATTCCTGTCGTACCAGCCCCCTACCATAGGGGCAAGCTGACGTTTAAGAAACCTGTAATTTCTGACGTGTTTGAAATATGTTCTTTGTCTGAATTCCTATTTAAACCTATGTCCATCTGCCATTAAATGAGAGTGTCCCAAATCTCCCGGTGTCTCTTGTCTATTTCGCATCGTCTCTTGAACAAGTGAGGGAGAACCGGTCATTTGACTTCCTTGCTGGAATTCACCTCCAGCAAACAATGAGAATATATTTTAATGTTTTTATATTTAGTTTTGATAAACATATCAAATTTAACAAGTAATTTAGTTAAGATGAATTAGCATGGTAATGACAGAGGAAAATTCTATAGTATGATCATATTCTAGATTTTACCTGTATAGCATATGAGTCCACATTGCAGTAGCTGATTTTAAGTCTAAAGGAGAATTGAGGTCAGTTATTGCTCCATGCTTATGTATTTTTTTCTTTAAAGACTTATTTATTTCAAGTGAGATATAAATATAGGAGAAAGAGGAGAGAGAGATAGAGAGAGAGAGAGAGAGAGAGGAACAGAGAGAGAGAGAGAAATGCGAAGAGCCGAAGCAACAATCTGATATATGTGGTGCTTGACATTGTATCTGAGCCTTAGAGTCCTAAACTCTACCAGTAGAAGTTTATTTAGTGTTTATTTTTGCCACCAAGGTTATTTCTGGGGCTTGGGACCTGAATGATGACTCCACTGATCCCAGTAGTCATTTTCTTACCTTTTTCTTTGATAGAGAGTGAGACATAAAGAGAAATACCTTCAGCACTGACCCACAGCTTATGAAGTTTCCCCCTGAAGCTAGGGATCAGTGGTTTGAACTCTGGTCTTCATGCATTGTAACTACCAGGGACACTATCACCCACCCTCAATTTTTATTTTGTATTATTTGTTAAGAGAACAGAGTACCACTTCAGCATGTGTAGTCCAGGTGAGGATTGAATTCAGAACTTCACATTTACAAGGCATGTGCTTTACCACCCAGCTATCTTTTCTGTTCATAAGTCTTTCATACACCAAAATAAGAATATAGTATTGTGAAAGCATTATGTTGTGACAAGAACTGAATCACTAATTTCTATATCGGATGTATCTTACACATTTACTTAATGACTATTCCTTGCTGAACTACTTTTCTAGAGAACTGGAATTATGATTGTCTATGATAAGAAGTACCCTCCCAACATATGGTTTCAAAGAAATAGAAAGAGATTTCACACTCAGGTGTGAATATGGATGAATTGATAAACAGCTTATCTGTATAAGCCTCTTCCAGGTAGTGACACAAAAATCCAGGTTTTGAAGCTTCCCAATCTTTAATATGAGGCTTACCTATTTGCTTGAAATGTCATTTCTATTTTAGTCATTCAGAAGGAACAAATAACATTGCAATGCTCAGATGTATCTACCACTTCTTATTTTCCATTTATAAGAGTGGTTCATTTGTTCATCACAAACTATAGGAAAGCTGGAAATGTAGCCTACCCATGTAGACAGAAAAAAAAAATACAATTTGGGTACTTAGTTGCCTGTGCTACATAGAAAGTGGTGAATAACAACAACAACAAGTTTCACAGGTACAGAGCTCATAATCTAACAAAGGTAATAACTATTCTCATAAATGACAACATTCAGATAGCTTTAGGTTTGAGGTATATAAAAATAATATTACTGGGAGAGAAAACAGTATTATTTGGGTGCAATGGTCTGATAGGCCCTTTTTCTTATATTTGAGCTGAGATATCCTGTGAGGAGAGGGTCACTTATATAAATATCCAAGTGGAAGTAAAATGGGGAAAAGAAGGAGGTAGAAATACTGAGGCAGAAAAAAACCCCTCAAATGTTTGAGGAACAAAAATAGAATAAGGATGGTTGTAATATACAGATGAGTAAGACTGGAGAAATATTAAGGTCTTTAAAAGTCACAGTAAATCTCTTAAGTCTTCTAAGCATCACACATGATTTTAAGTAGAGAAATCATATGATTTGATTTGTGTTTCTGTTTCACTATGGGCACTGATTGGGGAGTATTGTACTGTTTTTCCTTTAATTGCATAGGAATTCTTGAATCGGTGTAGGGAAAATACAAATGGAGACAATGAGAAAATTCTGGCTACCTTTTGAAGCTAGAGCCATTTTAATACATCTCTTTCTTTCTTTTTAATTCACTGTAGTAGTTGGATTTTACTTTAGGAGCCTGTCTCCACATCTGACATTCACTGAGCCCTGGGTAGACCTAGGGGAATCCATGCCTCTTTAGGAGGACAGATAATGAATGGTATTCTTTTTAGTTAAACTGGAGTTCACAGATGAGGCCACAGCAGATTCAGCAGTGGGATTTTTTTCCCCAATGAATGAAAGCTTGGAGCCATGACTGCTGAAATTATTTATATTTTAGACTTGTGTTGCTTAATACAAATGGCTATTTAGTACCTGAAAGATAGAAAATCTGAATTTCAGTTATTTTTTAATTTCTTAATTGGGGGATAATTGTTTTACAGTTGAAAGTAAATGCAATAGCTTATACATGTATAACATTTCCTGATTGAATTGCAATTATTTTAAAATGTAAAGTATACTTAGATATTTGAAGACATAGTATGTAAAATATCTCATTAATATTTTATATTTGTTGCTTTTGACACATGTTTGTATATATAGGCTACACAGAATATTTCATAGAATACTAAAATAATTTCAACTTATTCAGAAATAGAATTTTAAACAACAGCTTTAGATTAGAGAAACACTGAGTTGATAGTAAAGTTTCTATACAATTACCACCTTAGTTCTTCAAGTTAGTAACATTTTATATGTATATTAAATTATTATAATTAACACATAGATATCAATTCATTGTTATTATCATCATCATTAGTTCTAATATTAATTAATTTTCACCCTGTGATTTAGTTAGTTATGGGGCTGTAACAGTATTGACTAAATTAAATAAATAGAGTTCTTGAAGCTTCTTATTAAGAAGGAAATAACTATGAACAACATGTTTGGAAGTGAAAAATAAACAAATGTTATATGTGTATACATAAAGTTAAATATGACTATCAAATAAATGGGATACAGGTAATTTGATAAGTCTCCATGCAAATTTATATGTATAAATTTGAAATTTACAAATGGAAATGTGTGGTTACATTTCAAAGGAAATGCAAAGTATTGTAAGAAAATGAAAAAAAATGAGGGCAGGTCACTCAAAATTTGCTGTTTTACAGGGGCTGGTTGGTGGAGCACCTGGTTGAGCTCACATGTTACAATGAGCAGGACCTGGGTTCGAGCTCCTGACCCCCACATACAGGGGGAAAGCTTTGCGAGTGGTGAAGTAGGGCTGCAGGTGTCTCTCTGTTTTTCTCTTTCTCTGTCACTCCTTTCCCTTTTGATTTCTGGATGTTTCTGTCCAATAAATAAATAAAGATAATACTAAAAAATTTTTAAAAATTGCAATTAAAATTTTTGTTTGCTGTGAGAAAGAGTAAATAAATGAGCCAGCTGGTTTAGTAATGGGATGGGTTATGTTGATATATATTTTTTAATTTTTAAGGTTATAACTACCAAAACTCATTCACAAATTGAAGGGGACATGTCTTGACATGTCTTGAAGTAGTATAAATTTGTTTATGTATGAGAAAAGTAACTGTGAACCTGCATTATTTATGGAGAGTGAGAGTAAATGGGATGCTAGCATTGGGGGAGGAGTATCCCTGGGGTTAGGAAAGATAAATATATTTTAACAATTTGGATGAGATGATGTGAGTGTAGAATTTCAACAATCTTTCTCCTTGATGCTCTTTTGTGGTGCCTGGTTCAAACCTAGAGACTAAGGCATACAAAACATGCTCTTTACCTGCTGAGTCAACTCCCATAATTTCATACTGTAGCTTCTGACTAGAATGATATGGAAGATTTTGTCTTTTTTTTTCCCATTGAGAAAATATCAAATAAACTGAAATGATAGGAGAGGGAAATGTTGGGCATGTAAGGCATAACTAAATATTACAGGTGGAGAGAAAATGATGTGTGTGCTTAACCAGGTGTGCCACCACCTGGCCCTAATGGAGGGAAATATGGTAGGCATAATGAAATGTTGACCACACATTTGGATTCTGATATCTTGAATTGAAAGTAGAAGCTGATAACAGGACCAGGCTAAATGACATAATATTTTAAAGTTGTACAAGAGAAATGTAGAAATCATTGTTACCATAGGAATTATGTATGATTCAGAATACATTCCTGAGAATGTTGCACCATAGATGACCTTTTTGATCCTAGGTCTCATTATGGTAAATAGATAAGGACCACTGATGAAGGAGAGAGGGAGATCACCAAGGGAAAAATGTGATATCACTGGAGATTTTTGGTTAAAGTATACTAAGTATCCGTTATGGACAATAAAAAAATAAACTATTTTTAAAAGTTATGTAAATACTAATAATTGTTGATGGTATTAATGTGAAATTCATAACTGTGCATTTTAATATTTGGACATTGCTTTGATGTTTCTGTTATTCTTTGTCTAGATAACAGTAAAGAAATGTTAATGTCTATATGCTGTACTGAAAATTCATGCTGGGTGACCAGTAACAATAATAATGATAATATCTATAACAATTACCCAGTGCATTGTTCTAAGCACTTGACAAGTATGAAAAGTTCACTTTATTCTCATAACAACTCTATGAGGAAATTGTCATAATAATATCCCTGATGAACATAGATGATAATATATTCAACAAAATTCTAGTCAACCAGATACAGCAGTACATTACAAAGGTTGTACACCATGACCTAGTTGGATTTACACTGGGGATTCAAGGCTGATTCAGTATACATAAATCATGGGTTGGATAGACAGCATAATGTTTCTGAAAATTATTATTATTTTTTAAATATTTTATTTTATTTATTTATTCCCTTTTGTTGCCCTTGTTGTTTTATTGCTGTAGTTATTGTTGTTATTGATGTCATTGTTGTTGGATAGGACAGAGAGAAATGGAGAGAGGAGGGGAAGACAAGAGAGGAGGAGGAAAGATAGACACCTGCAGACCTGCTTCACTGCCTGTGAAGCGACTCCCCTGCAGGTGGGAAGCCGGGGTTCGAACCGGGATCCTTATTCCGGTCCTTGTGCTTTGTGCCACCTGCGCTTAACCCGCTGCGCTACAGCCCGACTCCCTCTGAAAATTATTTTTAATGCAAATAATTTTAATGCATGAGGTTCCAAGATTCCAGATTCAATCCTCAGCATCATCATAAGCCTGAACTGAGCAGTTCTCTGTTCTCTCTCTCTCTCTCTGATGTGTAGGTTGTATCTCTGTATATCTCATTAAGATAATATTAATACAATATTAATATATGCACAAGTAAATAAATGTGACCCACCAAATCAACAAAAGGAAAACTAAAAATCACATCACATCACCATTTAATTTGATGCAGAGAAAGCTTTTGACAAGATGTGGTATCCTTTCATGATCAAAACATTAAAAAGCATGGGAATAGATGGAAAATTCTTCAAACTGGTTGAGTCTATATAGCCAGTCATCATACTGAATGGAGAAAAAAAATCAAAGCTCTTTGGTCAGGTAAAAGTCCCTCTATCATCATTAATATTCAACATAGGCTGGGAGTGAGAGAGTTTTTCACACAACGATCATGTTGAAATGAGAAGTTTTACCCATGTGGCAATAATAATGATCTAAATGTGTACAGTTCTTGTAGGACTGCTACTGTGCCAACGGAAGAAGATATAGCAGTTGTGAAAGTAAGTGGGGAGTAGAGTTAGCAGCAATTTTCCCTCTGTGGGGCTCCACTGCTTCAGGCTGACTTTTATTTTTTTTCAGATAGAGACAGGGAGACTGAGATAGAAGGAAAGAAACCAACAACACTTAGCAGTCAGCCAATGCACTGAGAGCCAGGCTTGAATCTGGTGTGGCAAAGCAGCGCACTATCCAAGTCAGCTATTTTGCTGGCCTGAAAGAGAAGCTTTTGACTCTAAGTGCTTTATCTTTCATGCTGTGCCATCTCTTGTGGCTCGGCAGTTTTTTCCAGATGCCAGGTATCTGTGCTCATTAGAGGCTTCACACTGTGCTCAAACTTTTGAAAAATTCCAGAGAACAGAGGATATTAGAACTAGCTGTTAGTAAATGCTAGAAAAAGACCGAAATTACTGTTTTGTGACTCTATCTGTATGTATCTATAATAGGTTTTTGTCTTAAGTCATCAATTTTGTTTGATGAGTTAGATGCTTAGAATTATATGTTTATTGACATTTAATGAATCCTTCTACAAGTCGAGGAAGAAACTCATTATGTGATGAAAATATGTGGAGCTGACATATATATAACTTATCTGTAGTATATACTTCTAAAGAGTATAATACTGAAAAGAGAGTAGCAAGAAGAATAGTAGATTATAGAAATAAATCTGATATTGTTAGAGTTAATTCAGGGGATGGGACCTGCAGAGAGAAATATGCACAAAGCAAAGGGGTTGGTGTCAGGTGAACTTGTCAAGATAGGAACGAGAAACCCAAGAAGATGAAGATGGGGCAGTCTAAAGGCTATTACAGAAAAGGAAAGTCCATATAGATAATAAGGCTAGATTGAACACAAAAAGACTGAGGGTAGTGATCCCTTTCTACTCTTAAAACTTGTGATTATATGAAAGCTAATAAGAGGGAAAGTAAAAGTCAGTAGAGGCTATTAAGAGAAAAGATGAAAGCTAGACATAGAAATGGGATAATAGAAAAAAACTAGGTTCCTTGCTTCCTGCTGTCCTGCCTGGGTGAGATTAGTCACATGGAGGGAAGGGAAATTTATATTATCAGAGCAGAGTTGGGACTTCATAGCAATCACTGCCTCCTCACCCATTAAGAGATTCCAGTAGTAGCCTACATAGATATACTCAGAAGAGGAGACAGAAGCAAAACCTCAGAATAGGACAATTGCTTCAGAGTGGATAGAAGTCAGGATAAAACAAAATATTTGTAATCTGGTTGGGTCATTCTCCTTTTATATTTCGAGTTGCTGTTTGTAGTTCATATTATACTATAGCAGTTATGTTTCAAGATCTGTACTTTCTTCTTATTAACTACCAGTATTGAATATCAACTATTTATTAATCTGGCCTCTAAATTGACCAACTTGGAGACTCATACTTTGTTTTTCTAATATGCATAGTAAAGTAGCTATTCCTCTCTGTAAATATGTTTCTTTTCATGAAAAAGCTATTATGTTGTCAATAATAACCTTGCATGTATTATAATTCCATAACTCTTACTAGGCATAGTATATTTTATCTACTGTTATTTCTTAGATAAAACATATGCCCAGCCTTTCATCTTCCTAATATTTAATTAATATTGTTTCCTAAACATTTATAGGTAGTGCTGGAACACCTGTCACTTTTAATGAAAATGGGGATGCCCCCGGACGATATGACATCTTCCAGTATCAAATAACCAACAAAAGTACAGAGTACAAAGTCATTGGCCACTGGACAAATCAGCTTCACCTAAAAGCAAGTATCACTATAATCCAGGTTAATGTATATAGTTGGTTCTCAGAGGAATTCTTTGTTTATAGGTATATGTTTATATGTATGTGTTATGTTTCTTCTAGGTATATCTTCAGGAATGTATGATTTAATCTTTCATTCATCTTAAAAGTAATATGATAGTCTTAAATGTTTGCAGAGAATTTTGCTTATCTATAGGAATTTAATGAAATGTCTTATTTTCTGTTGATTATAGTGGGATTCTGTCCTTTCCTTAAAGACTCACTCACTCGAGTTTTAAATTCTCTCTCTCTCTCTCTCTCTCTCTCTGACATCTGTGACACATGTGTGGCACATTTGGCACATTTACACTGAGAGGGTGGTCAGCAGAGCTTCTATTGAATAGTAAGGTTTAGAATTTAAAAAGTAAGGATATTTCACCTTTGTCACATAATAACTTAAGACCTAATAGTAACAACTGTTTGATAAGGGTGAATCATTATATTTTTCTATTACAATGCTCCAGAGAAAGTTGATGTACCCAGAAAAGAAGTTCAGCTCTTTTAAAATCTCATAGAGCTACCTGTTTCCCTGCCTCTTAGGGCATTATGAAAGCCCAAGGTACATAGACTCTGGAGTGTCTACAAGTGACAATGTGAGAACAACTTAGGGTCACCCAGAGTGGTATCCTAAAGACTTTTGGGTCATGCCAAAGGAAGCTGGGCATTTGTCTGCCCTAGTGGATATACAATAGCCAACATTGATCTTGTCTCTTCCTACTGGGGTCAGGCAGGGATTATCCACGAGGGATGTTACATGGAAAAGAGATGAAACAAAAGAATTTCAGTAGGTTTAACTGGTGGGAAACCATAGAGAAAACATCAATTTGGCATCACTAGTTAACTTTTACTTTTGTCTGTCAACTATAAACCCTGAAGCAGTATTTTTATGCACTGTAGTCACTAAAGTTTTCAGTAAAGAAATAGCTGATGAAGTAACAAAACTAGAATATGATCTCCTCTTTCTGAAACAACTTTATAGTATTATGAAAGTTATTGTCTTCTATAAATGGCAAAGATGGTCTGGCAAGACAACTTATCTAAACAGTGTTCCTGCTTTATCATATACACAACCCAGGTTTGAGTGTGGCTCCAACCACACTGGAGGAAGCTTTGATGATGTGGTATCTTTCTGTTACCTCCTTTTCTTTTCTCTCTTTCCACTGGGGGGAAAAATCAACATGGGGTGGTGAAGCTCCAGTGACAACAGTGAACTAAAATCATGCACAAAGACGGTGTTTGTGCACTGTAACATACAAGTAGTGTTGCACAGTGTAAGACAATATCTTTGTATGCAACAGCCTGATGATGTTATCTATTGTGCATTAACGACATTTATCAAAACATACTTTTACTAACTCTACAATTTTCTTTATCTCAACTTAAAAAAATCAAAAGTAATGTCATGTGAAATAAGATACTAAACACAACAATGGGAATTTTCAAAGTGCTGATATGAAACTGCCTATTATATGTTTATGAGAAAGGACTTAAACAACAAAGTTTAATAGTTTAAAATTATGCACACAGAAATATAAAGCCAGGATGCTTGAAATAACACACAAATACCCATACATGCACAATTCCCCTATTTATGAACATATATTTGGAACACCTTATAGTGAATCTCAAACTGCTCTTTTATATATATTTAATGGTACATAAAATGTTATGTTTATGATTGCTATGATTCATAAAATACATCAAAAACAATACATAAGAATCATGTCTAATGCCTGATTATGATCATCTATAAAACCAGCAATGATAGCTTCAGTGGAACAGAGACTAGTTCTCTCAGGAGAAAAGACAGTGAATTAATCTGTGGTGAATGACTTTAAGTCAAAGGTGATTATCTGAGCAGACAAAATGACTCTGTGGCTAAGGGTGGTGGCTCAGCAGATAGAACACATGTTACAAACCTGAGGACTGATGTTACATTCTTAGTACCATATATTGTCAGGGTTGTCTCATGATCTCTCATATTATAGAAATGAATATATTAATATTTCTGTAGCTTTTTTCTGGGATTTGAATTGTTCACCTGCTTGGTAGTGGAGTGGGGTGAGAGGTTTGTTTGCTTAATAAACACCCAATTTAGCTTGTACTTGGGTATTAGGTAAAAAAAAAGTTATTACCCAGTTTCATCTTTCACAAATTATAAACATTAATGACATCTATCTTACATGATAGTAACAAGAATTAAATTAAAAGATATAACAGTTATTCCAAGTCTTTTTGTATGTGAAATCCATAGGTATTACCTATTATTAATAAGTGTCTCATAATTCTATATGGTCTATATGAGGATTGTATGATTAGTGTGGTGGGTAGAGAAGAGAAAGTCCTATTCAGAGAAGCATTTGTAATGCTTTAGAAAGGTCAGAAGGCATTGGGCAGTGGCACACTTGGTAACTTATCCATTATCATGTGTGACAACCTTGGTTCAAACTTCCTGTCTCCACTTGCATGGGAGAAGTTTCACAAGAGATGAAGCAGTACTGCAGCACTCCCCCCTCCATATATATAGATAGATATAGATATATGCCTTTCTGTTTTTCTCCCTTCTCTCACTTTCAAACTCTATCTCCCCTATTCTCTCAATTTCTCTCTGTCTCTATTAAAGAAAAAGGAAAAAAAAAGACCACCAGTAGAGACAGATTTGTGATGTACTTACCTAGCCCCATAAATAACGCTGGTGGCAATAAAAATAAGTACAACGAAAACTCAGAGATATTCTCTGCATATAAACTATTCACTATTTGTTTCTTTATTTTTTTCTTCATAAACACCATTCACACTACCAAAAGACTATGTCCCATCCCATCCACACTGACATGTGTTTCTATAGTCAGTCTTTTTGCTGCCTATGTTTAATATTGTCCATGTTTGTAAAGTCTATGTGTACTTAAAAGTACAAACAGACACATGACAAATATATATCATATGACTAAGTATTATCAGCTAGGCAGTTAATTTGGAATACATTTGATAAGTTTCTCTGTCCATGTCCTCTGTGCTAAGTGCTGGGACCCCTTAGACAATGTGGTGTCTGTCTTTGAGGGTTCACAGTGACTGGAAGGACAAATAAACAATCAAACCAACAACTGTAGTGCAATAACATAGAATTACTAATGATGACACATATGCCATTTTTGCAATTGCAGTCCAGAAAGAGGTCCCTAGTCTTTTCTGTCTGTTAGCAAAAGTTGTGCTGACAGGCAGGATAGGTTACTAATCCCATATACTACATCTCTTCTTATTCTGTTAAATCAGATTTACAGTGGTTTTCACATTCTCAGTGGTTAGCATTTATCAGCTAGCTCTTGGGCTGAATTCTGCTTCTTTTCAAAGAAGCAGTCTTTCTGCCTGCATTCCACCATAGGTTAATTTCATATACAGAGAACATATGATTAAAAATATATGAGTGTAATTTTCCTTGAATGTGACTTAGTGGAATAGGAGAATTTTTTAATCAAATAGGCTATTCTTTATTTTTTTCTAAAACAATTAACTGTTTTATTTCCTTCCTAATTTTGACTCTATTGTTCCACATATTATTACTTTTATTTTATATGGAATAAGCATATGTCCTTAAATTTGCAAATAATGTCATCTAGTAAAATTGTTTATTTTGATTTAGGCTTCCTATTCAGAAATCTCAGTTTCATGCATGAATTGTGTATGACTTACCTGAGAGTGCATTTAAACAGTCAGGTCTCTCTTATTTTGTTGAGTTTCCCAAGAGGCAGGTAGTCCTTATTAGTGATGACAAAACATATGGTAACCTAGAGGTACAGAGTAAACAGCAGACCTGAACTGTGAAAATAACAGCCATATGCTACTTTGAGTCCACAGAGATATGGCTGTTGGTTGGTCCTAAATTTAGTCAAGGCTAATGCTTTGATACGTCCAGTCACAGCTATTAGTTTGGGGGAATATTACAGGAATTGTACATATATTTTTGTTTGATTTCTTTTGCTTCAAATAAACAACCTGATGTTAAGTGAAAACAGTTTAGACTAGCAACTTCATAAAAAAAAGTATCTAATCCATAGTTATTAGAGACACAGAATGATGCAGAGTGATTTGAAAGAAAGTAGATTCCCTTATGTTGATTTATTTCTTGAGTTGGCCACCCACAGTTGCTAGAGTAGATGCTGAACTCAGAGCTTTTGCTTTCTTTTTTCTTTCTTGGATTCTCCTATATTGATCCATGATTGTAGAGTACATTGTAGAAAGTGCATCTGGAATACCTATTTCTTAATAAAGTTTGATTTCAGCTTTGTTGTAAGTCAGTTTTTTTTTTCTGCTTTCTTATCTCTACTAGTGATGATGCTTGGACTTGTTTTGAAAATTAAATGTATTGGAATATTGTCATAAAGAAGACCTCAAAGTCAGAATAATGTTTTGAATTCCTGCTTTTCATTCATAAGTCATATGGCCTTGGGTATGTTAGTATCATATTCCACATCCACATGGAAACAATCATATTGATGCTATAGAGTTTTTGAGATAATCACACCAGGGACCAGGCATCAACACAATGAGTTAAGCACATTTAGTACTATGTGCAAAGGCCTGGGGTTGAACATCTGTTCCCCACCAGGATGGGTGGGGGTGTGGGAAGGCTGCTGGTGTGGTGTATTCATAGTACCAGCACTTGAGCCCCAGTGATAACCCTGAAGAAGAGAAAGGGAGGGAGGGAGTAAGAGAGAGAGAGACAGAGAGAGAGAGAGGATGAATCACACCTAGGGTTAGGGTTATAACTGGGTCTTGGTGCATGCACAGTTACTCCACTGTTCCTAAATAACCCCCCCTTTTTGTATAGGGCAGAGATAAATAGAGAGTGGGGGGAGAAATGGAGAGAGACACATGTAGCACTGCTCCATCACAGGCAGAACTTATCCCTTTATGTGGGAACCAGGGGCTTGAACCTGGGTAGTCCTACATAGTAATGTGCAGTCTCTCAGACACACCGCCTCCTAGTCCTGAGTTTTTAAGCTATCTAGTGGCAATATATTTTAAGATCATAGAACATTACCTGACACATATTCATAATTAAATTAGTATGGGAAGAGTAGATTGTTATTATTATTATTATTATTATTATTAGTAGTAGTAGTAGTAGTAGTAGTGTAACAGTAGTAGTATTTTACCAGTATAAATAACTTACTGCCAAGGACCTAGAATGGGTATTTCAGTATGAAATTCCACAAATGCAGTCTTTTCTGTCTTCTTTTTATGTTCTGACTAGAAACTGACTATAAATAAAGGTTTGTATACTGTTATAACTTGGATCTGCCTATTAAAATAAGCCAAAAATGTTTGATTCGTTATTTAAAAAGTGAACTCCATATTTCTAGTTCTTGGACCATAATGAGATTGAGAAATATTTATGGTGAAATGCAATCTCATCAAATATCTTCTTTCTTATGTTATTTGTAATATAGTCTTAATACAATCTTTTACTCAAATATTTGCCTGTAGACAGTCAGTCACATACAAGCATGTTACACTGCTGCTTCTATTTGCTTAAAATGTAAAAAGGGAAAAAATCCCTGCATCTTCCTATTTGTCTTAGGGTTTTACTTTCCTGGGTAAATAATGAAAATTTTCAAGCAAAACTATATTTTCTGTTAATTCGCTTCTAACATAGTATTTTCAGAAAAAGCCATTTAGGGATCAGAGTTTCTGTTTATGTTTATGGAATTAGCTTTTTGTATAATTGATGTTTTTTTATAGTTGGAGGCAATATCATAATGATTGCATTTTAACCATGTCTCCCTAGTTCCAGAATAGGTATTTGTTGATTATATCTTAAATATATGCTAACATTTTTTGCTTATTGACTGAATATGGGCAGTTATCCAACATTATTGATTAGGAAATGCATATGCGCACCAATAATTCATTCAGTGACTTCCTCCTGCCAGTCAGTTTGCCAAAGCATTGAGGAATATAATGTTCAATAATATAAACATCCAGATGTCAAAATTTTATAATCTACTAAAGCAATGATATCCCTGATTAATTATAATTAAAAACATCATAATTAGGTCAAAGTTAAATGATAAATTATAGATTTAGAAGGTACAATGGATACCTTCACTAGTGGCACTGCATCAGCTTACATAATAAGTGAAATTCAAGCTGGATCATAAATGATTTTGATCTCCAGAAATGGTTGGAAGATTGTATAGACTCTGGAAATGCATCCATTCTTCTGGGTATACATCTGGAAATGCTTTTTCATGAAACAGTACATTAAGCTGCGTTATTTTATGCTTTTCAGTTTGAGATAAGCATTCTGACTAAAAGAACATGATCAGTTTTCACAAAGAAACATTTTCTCTTGATCTGAAATCTGTAGGATTAGGGAACTGTTTTCATTTAACTGGTTTTTCAATGAAGATGGGTTGGAGAATCCTTAGTATTTGCATGCTCTGATGGGAGATACCTGAACTTAGAGTAGCACTTGTAACTTAGAAGAAAGGCTGTATTCTATTTCCTTTTAAGTTGCTAGTAGTTTGCATATTGTGGAACTCACCAAATATTCATTAACTAAACTAGTAAACTAAGAGTTGAAACACTATTGTCTACTCAAGGTCTTCAATATAAGCTGACCCTAAGACTCTGGTGTTGAATTAAAATATAATCAAGGATCACATGATGGTAGAACTAGGAACCACCAGGATGGTAGCAAGCTAGAGTGGGTAATTTATTTATAGGATTTTTAGGATTAAGGTTTATTAAAATCAAAGTCATAAAGAAGTATAATGGTAGGCATGAACTGCAGCTAAAGTTCTGTAGGATTTATCATTACAATTCCAACTGGATTTTCCTCTTGCCATGCCATTTGTGGAGTTTTCCATGTGCTGTGGGACCTTAGCAAAGCTTGTGTGGCACTTAAAAAAATATATATATATATAATTTATTTTTTTATTTGGGAAGAGAGATAGACAAATTGAAAGGGAAGTAGGATTTTAGAGAGGGAAAGAGGCAGAAATACACCTGCAACCTGCAGCACTGCTTCACCACTTGTGAAACTTTCCCTCTGCAGGTAAAGGCAGGAAGCTTGAACCCAGGTAGCCCCAGATGTGTGGCTTCTCATACTTACATTTGGGGAAGAATTGCCATTGAATAAATACACCTTTCCTTTCTAAACAAGAACTTGATAATGATACTTAGGTTTGCACTGATAGATACTTGCATTGTTCCTTAATGTTTAAAGGAAAGAAGAAAATGGCACAATTTACCTAGGGAACTAGTGTGATTCTAAACTACTCGAACAGACCATATGAACAGAAGATGTTGAGGGAGATGAAAATGATAGGTTTTTTAAGCTAAATTTTATAGGTTCTTAAATACTATGAGAACCGAAATTGATGTGTTTTTTAGGTTACAGATGAGTTTTTTCATAAAGATATTATCAGCTGTAAATTTTCAGGAAATGCGGGTGGGGGTGATAGCATAATGGTTATGCAAACAGACTCTCATGCCTGAGGCTCCTAAATCCCAGGTTCAATCCCCCGCACCATCATAAGCCAGAGCTGAGCAGTGCTCTGGTGTTTCTCTGTGTGTCTCTCTGCATCTCTCTCAAAAATAAAATTAATAAAATTAAAAAAAAAATTCAGGAAATGCATTTGGCAGAGAGAGTAGATTGGCCAGAGAAAAGATTGTTGAATTACTTAGTAGATAGAGACTGTGATTAAAAATTAATTTCTTTCTCATTTTGTCTAATTGTTTCTCTTTGCCTTACCTCTCTACTTAGTTTAAAACTTACTCCACAGCACATTTCAAATTATTGACTAAGAAACATTTTTTCATAATAGGATAAAGAAGTGAACATGAAATTGAAAAAAAATAGGAAAGGCTAGAGATTTAATATAAGCTAGCTAATAGCCACAATTGTTTTTATGATAAGTAATTACAATTTATAATTTTATTCAAGATATTCAGTAAAGTGAAAAGTAACCAATGCTGCTGTATATTCATTCACTCATTCATTCATTCATTCATTTATTGATGTTGTCACCAAGGTTATCTCTGGAATTTCATGCATATGTAACTCAGTCATTCCTGGTGACATTTACTTTTTTTTGTTTGTTTAATTTGATAGAGAGAGATAAGATAGAAGGAGAGAGACAAAGAAATATTATTTGTAGGACTGACCCACTGTTTATATAGCCCCCAACTCAGGTGGATGGAGACTTCAGTCTTGAACCTGGGTCCTCAAGCATGGTAACAAGTGGGTCTATCAAATTAGGCCCCACTTGGTCCCTATGCTGCTACGTTAAGATCACACAAAAGTATACCATGAAGGGTGAGAATAGAAGCTCACTGGGTAGGACACTTTATTTGTCATGTACACAGCTCAGGTACAAGTCCCAACAATTTAGGGGCATGCTACAACACCAGGGGAAGCTCTGGTATGTTGGTGACTCTCCTCTCACTGACTCATCTCTCTTTCTCTTATGAAATGAAAATAAGTTAGTGTGGGATAAAATAATTCACACATGCATGAAGCCCTGATTCATACACACACACACACACACACACACACACACATATATATGGTTTAAATTGATTAGTACTTGGAGAGCTGATTTTTTTTTTTCCATTCTGGGTAGACAACATAGTGGTTATTGAAAAGACTCCATGCCTGAGGCTCTGATGTCCCTGGATCAATTTCCAGTACTGCCATAAGCTAGAACTGAGTATTGCTCTGATATCTCTCTGTCTGTATCTTTCTTTGTGTCTTTAATCAAAAGAAATAAAAGAAAGGTGGGCCAGAAGTTGGTACACCGGATTAAGTGCATATGCTACAAAGTGTAAGGTCCCATGCAAGGATCCCGGTTAAAGCCTCCGACTCTTCACCTGCAGGGCGGTCGCTTCACAGGTGGGGAAACAGATCTGCAGATGTCTATATTTCTCTTTCTCTGTCTTCCCCTCCCTACTATTTTTTCTTTATCCTACAAAAAAACTGAAAAAATAGCCACAGGAGCAGTGGATTCCTGGTGTAAGTACAGAGCTCCAGTGATAACACTGGAGGAAAAAAAAAAGAAAAGAAAAAAACAGGATTCAATTACTCGGATATAATTAATTAGAGGCAAAAATCTTGTTGCAATAAAACTGTGCCAGTAATAGTTTATCAAGGAAAATAAAAGCAGAATATTAAAGTAAATATGTAATTGTTCATTAAAAATAAGAAAAGAAGTGTTAATAAGATATTCTAGCAAATATAGTGAAAATAACACAGAAAATGATAAGAAAGTTAAAAATGAAAGCGATCTAACTAGAAAAATTGAGGAATATGATATAACTTAATGAAAAACATACAGTAGAAAATGTCTAAGTTTGGTTAAATAGCACACTTGGGTTTGGCATTCCTTTGCCATATGTTCGGCCAAAGTTCAAGCCTGGTTCCTATGGCACTGAAGAAATCTTTGGTTGCCACAAACCACCCCCCCATCTTACTGCCTCTCAGTCTCTGTTTTCATTTGAATGAAATAAACTTATCCAGAGTGATGAAGCCCCAGACAAGACAAACATGAAAAGGAATAAAAGGAAAAGTCTCACCCGAGTAATGAAGCTGAAGGGTTGACATTCCACAGTTCTATTCTAGGTGGTTCACTTCCTAACAAAGTCCCAAAACCTAGATATAGAACAGGTCCCGTGAGATAGAGCATATATTCACATGTATCTATAAATTGGGGCAAAATATATAACTGAAAGCAAAAGTACACAATAGTCTGCCGTGAGTCAGTATCAAATTCATAAGGAAATTACATCTAATTAGACTTAGATACCCTCCTCACCTACTTCCTATTACAGTTCTCTCACTCACTCCAAAGATAACCTTAGCAAAACAAGGACTGCAAAAGCTGAATAAGGGCAAGAGACTGGCATACTTTAATGATGACTCTTTAGTCATTATCAGGCCACCCCATCAGCTAGAGCCCTAATTGGGCATTCCTGAGATTCCCAAACAGACATGATGGGCCTAGACCTCAAACAAATCCCTTTCTCCATTATTACTGGTCATCTCTATCAGGAACAACAAAATAGACCCCTTTGTGGACCCCCATATGACCTTGCCCTCAACTTGGATCAACAACAGTACAGAATGTTCCATCCTCCTTTCGGAGGATGGACAACATACTCTATGCTACACCTGAGGAAGATGAGTCGATATTGGGGCAGCATGGAATGTTCCTACCCATGACCACAGATTGTGAGCTCAGATCTATAGGGATGCAGAGGTCACATAGGCTCCTAAGCTGAATATGAGCCCCAGACCAAATCAAATCAGTGGGGTTTACAGTAAAATATATTTATACCCCTTTCCCATATTAGGGAGCTACTCTTTTCCCTCATCCAGCTTTCTGTTCCTTTGCAGCCATGACATCATCTCCCCAGACTAAAACATGGATCTACCTGCATCAGATTTCAGGCTCAGGAAAAAAAAACACAAAACTAGGATAGCCATGGGTCCTTTGGAATATAACTAAAATATGCTTACTAGCTATCTACAAAATGGAGTACCCCCCAACTCTTCATCTGCACTATTCCAGCCTTTAGGTCCATGATTGGTCAACAATTTGTTTGGCTTTGTATGTTAACTCTCTTTTCAGCCACCAGGTTCCAGATGCTAGCATAATACCGACCAGACTTCCTTGGAAAGATGACCCCACCAATGTGTCCTGGATCTCCACTTCCCCAGAGCCCCACCCTACTAGGGAAAGAGAGAGGCAGGCTGGGAGTATGAATTGACCAGTCAACACCCATGTTCAGCAGGGAAGCAATTACAGAAGCCAGACCTTCCACCTTATGCATTCTACAATGACCTTGGGTCTATACTCCCAGACGGATAAAGAATAAGAAAGCTATCAGGTTAGGGGATGGGGTACAGAGATCTGGTTGTGGGAATTGTGTGAAGTTGTACCACTCTTATCCTGTGGTTTTGTCAATGTTTCCTTTTTATAAATAAAAAAAAATGAAACAAAGAAAAGAAAAGGAATAAAAGAGAAAAATAAATTATAGCCCCTGTATAAATGCCAGAGAACAGCAAGGTAATATGGTGATGGCATTTTCCTGGGAGATAATATAGTAATTAAAATGATAAAAATGGTATTTTGACTATTATTTTAATCTTGGGAATTGTAAGTACAATGTTAATATTGCAAACCAAATAGGTAAGATTAAAATAATGTTATAAACATAAAATGGGGGAGTCGGGCTGTAGCACAGCTGGTTAAGCGCAGGTGGCGCAAAGCACAAGGACCGGCATAAGGATCCCGGTTCGAACCCCAGCTCCCCACCTGCAGGGGAGTCGCTTCACAGGCGGTGAAGCAGGTCTGCAGGTGTCTATCTTTTTCTCCTCCTCTCTGTCTTTCCCTCCTCTCTCCATTTCTCTCTGTCCTATCCAACAATGACAACAACAATAATAACTACAACAATAAAACAACAAGGGCAACAAAAGGGAATAAATAAAATAAATATTTAAAAACACATAAAATGGTAATCTCCAATAGAGAAATAACTTTAAAGGATTTTACAGTAGACTTACTATATATATATGAACCCTATGTCTTAGGGAACTCAATTGGACACATTGGTGTTATGTGAAACCTACAATGTACAAGAGAATTACAAGTAAGAATTAAATACTATTATGTATGAGTAAAATAGTCCCTGATCTGACTAGACAGAGTTCAGTAGCTGATAAAAGAGAGTAAAGCTAAAAACAATAAAATTAATAGGTCTATTGACTTTATCAAAAGTTTAACTTGAAATCTTTCCACTAGGTAGATAGGGAAGGGAATTACATTCTGAAGCTGAAATTCTATCAAGTCCCTATACCACTTCAGTAAGGTTATGCATTCTTTTCTACAAGTGATTTTGCAGCTGCATGGATTATGTATTCACTCAGGTTGGGGAATGCAGTACTTTAAATTCAGAAATCAATGACAGAGGGATAAAACAAGTGCAGAAAACTACAAAGTTTCTCTAGTATTTGGTTGCTTTTATACCTTTCTAAAATCACTTTTAATTGAACTTATTGTTCTGAGCTCAGTATAGTCATATGCATGCACAAGAAATAATAGAGATTCCATCTCTCCAATTTTATCCCAATGAGTATATCTGCCAGTATCACTATCATGTTAATGGTGATGAAATAGTGTAAGATCAAAACTTGAATATGCTATTTATTTACATCTTGTTCACATAACCCCATATTCTTGCACTTATGTGTTTGTGTGTTTAGTTCTGTGCAAATGTGTTACTTGTGAAGGTCCGCACACCTATCACACTGCACCTACATCCCTCCCAGAAGTTTCTCCCAACATCTGGCAGTGACTCATATGATCTATATTTCTTTAGTCTGTCATTTCAAGAATAAATGAAGCCATGTTATAGTCAATCATTTGGGATCTTTTCTTTCTTTCTTTCTTTCTTTCTTTTTTTCAATAAGCAGCTTTCTCAATATATAGCTAAGATAATATGTTCCTTTGTATTGCCAAGTCCTATTTCATCCTGTAGATTTATCTACCAACCTTTGTTTAGCCATTCCTCCTTTAGAGCACACCTGCAAAATAAAAGTGAATTAAGCCTGGTATGAGTGTTAACACGTTTCCTATGTAGAGAGGAAAAACTGTTGTCTGGACTGAGACTAGAACTAAATCATTTGCATATGGCCATTTTAGAAGTTATCTTTAACCCTTTAATAAAAAGTATTTGGGGAAATAGGAAAGGAAAAGTTTTCTACATGCTACCGAATCCACTTTGAATGCTGGAACAGTTATGCCTTAGCTACAGGGCACTTACTTTTGTTGCAGCAAACGTACCTAAGAGAAAAAACATTTTATTTTAAAAGTAAGACCTTGTGAGTCTAGGTCCCTTTAACACCATAGTCCATGAAAATAGGTTTCCATTATTTTCTCCTGTGTTTATATTCCCATTCCTTCCAAAAAAAGAAGGAAAGAAATAAAGAAAATGGACTATTATTGTTGTCTGTAGCAATAAAACTAAACTCTTACTGAATTTCCAGGACTTTCTTAAACATTGTTCATACCTCCTTTATATTTTTAATCTTATTATATATATATATATTAGATAGTGGCAGAGAGAGAATAAAAAAAAACAGCACTGATGCAGTGGAAGCCAGGCTCAACACTGGGTCTCCAAATAGCAAAGAAACTAGTGATCTAGTCTGTAGGCCCACTCTTGCTCCTTTTATTAAATTTTAACACTGTTGGTTTTACTGTAACTAGTTCTTATATGGCAGCTTTATAGATGCCAAATCTATTGGCACACCCCTTTTTCTGAATATTGGCTTTTCTTTTTATTTTCAGAAATCAAATATGACTTCTAGATTAAGCCTCTATATAATCTTTGAGACTTCTCATTTAGCTATTTTTCAATTTTTTTTTTCTTTAAGGAAACTCAAGGGACAGTGAATTGGCATTGAAAATTTCTTAGAAAATAAACCAAGTTTAGTAACTATGAGTGCAATTTCTTGGTCTTAGGCAACTAACTGTTAAATCTAAAATTAAATTATCAAAAAACATAATTGCTATTTGTAAAGATATGTGTAATATATTTGCTTTAGATGTACTTTCACATCATTTAAAGGACAGATGAACTTGTGGAAAAGACGCTATAAATGTAAGTGATGATGTTAAAAGACTAATTAGATGTTAGGAACCTGATTTGTATTCAGTATTCAAATAGGTTCATGTATTGTAACTTACTATTTGGGCTTCAGCCTTCACATTTTTAAAAGTAGGAATTCTTTTTTTTTTTCAAATCTATTATTCTCAAATTGAATATTTCAAATAGAACTGTGTTAAAATTTATTTTTTCTCCCTTCCTTTCTTTATTTTATTTATTTATTTATTTATTTATTTATTGGATAGAGACAACCTTAGAGAGGGAAGGGGTGATAAAAAAGGAGAGAAACAGAGAGCTACCTGCAGTACTGCCTCACTAGTCACAAAGCTTACCCCTTGCAGGTGGAGACTAGGGACTCAAACCCTGGTCCTTGCACATTGTAATATGTGTTCAACCAGGTGCACCACCACCTGGCACCTTTATTTATTTATGTTTTGGATTTAAGAGTTACTCTAAGTTTGACACACCAATCATTCTTCTTGATGATACAGTGTTATTGCAGTAATGTTTAGAAGGCCGGGATTGGTGGTGGCTCAGATGCACAGGTAAGCAGGCACAAACACTTGGGTTCAAGCCCCTGGTCTCTACCTGTTGAGACAAGTTTCATGAGTGGTAAAGCAGTGCTTCAGTTGTCTTTCATTCTCTCTCTTTCCCTCTCCCTCCTTATCTCATATTTCTCTTGCTTTCTGTCTCCACCCTCTATTAAAAAAAAAAACTATCAATAATTGTAGAATCCTGTAGTCCTGCTGGCACAGAGTAAAGGTCTTTCTACTGTGATGAATAAGATATGCTACTTTCAATTTGGAATATATCATATATATATAATGAAGCATTAGAGATACCTAAATGTATGCTTGGGATTTTGCTGCTCCAAGTAGCCAGTAAACCCTGAGATCAAGCACGTGCTCCACTCACTTAGTCACTTTTTTGGCCAGTGAGATATTTATTTTAAACATGATTGGGGTCATATGGTGGCATAGTTAGTTGAGCACACATGTTACAATGTGCAAGGATCCAGGTTCAAACCCTTGCCCCCCCATCTGTAGGGGGGTAAGCTTCATAAGGGAGAAAGCAGTGCTGCATTTGTCTTTCTCTCTACCTCTCTAAATCTCCCTTCCCTCTCTATTTATCTTTATCTATCTACAAATATATAAATAAAATATTTTTAAAAATAAAAATCTATATTTCCTATGTAGCCTACAAAAATTAAAATATGGGAGGCTCATTGCAACAATGTTACTATTTTCTTATCTCTGTCTTAATAAATGTGTGCAATTATTTAACAGTACCTGCTATTAAGTTTCCTTCTATCCCACAGCAGTGAGTTTTTCTAATATACTTTAAAAATAAGACTGACTGTAGGGAAACTTTGCTTTTTTAAATTTTATTTTTTATTTATTGTGTACAGACAGAGAGAAATCCAGAGGGAAGGGGAGATAGAAAAAGAGAGAGAGGGAGTCGGGTTGTAGCGCAGCGGGTTAAGCGCAGGTGGCGCAAAGCACAAGGACCGGCATAAGGATCCCGGTTCGAACCCCGGCTCCCCACCTGCAGGGGAGTCGCTTCACAGGTGGTGAAGCAGGTCTGCAGGTGTCTATCTTTCTCTCCTCCTCTCTGTCTTCACCTCCTCTCTTCATTTCTCTCTGTCCTATCCAACAATGACAACAACAATAATAACTACAACAATAAAACAACAAGGGCAACAAAAGAGAATAAATAAAATAAATATTAAAAAATTTTTTAAAAATATTAAAAAAAAAGAAAAAGATAGAGAAAGACTGAGACACCTGCAGCCCTGCTTCATCACTCATGAAGCTTTCCCCTTGCAGGTCAAGGCCAGGGGTTTGAACCTGGATCCTTGCACTTTGTAACATGTGCATTCAATTAGGTGCACCAGCACCTGACCCTGGTAAGCAATGCTTGTTCTGTTTGGTCAACTAAATTTTTAAAAGTTTAGGTTAAAAAACATGACTAATATGAGAGTTTCAATTTATTGAAAAGCAGTTTTCCATGAAGACAAAAGCAGAGAAAAGCTCCGTGTTTCTGAAGAACTAGAGGATACCAGAGAGCAAGCCACATATGAGTGACCAATGAGAGACACGCTTCTTTTTGCTTCCATAAAAAAGGGAAATAGAAAGTGACTTAAGAATTCCTCACATGTCATCTGAAATTTGGTTCTATTCAACTGGTGACACTGAAACCATCCGTTCACAAGCATTTAAGCTCCTTTTACCTTCTGCATGGCAAATAGTTGTGCTTTTAGAGACCAGGCTTATGTGATAGAACTTGGGGATGTTTATTACATTCCCATTCTGCCTTCATCTGGAATAATCCATTGCCCGAATCTTCCCAGACTTTGTCCCCATTGCATTTAGTTTTTCACATATTTTTATGTTAAGATTTTCTCCAGATACAAAGTTTTTCATCTGCTTCTGGCTGGATAAGCAATTATTGTGCATTCCATGAAAAAAATAGACTTTTTTTATATTTTCAAGAGACTGTTAAGAAATAATAGGACTTTGAAAATTAATACCGTTTGACTACCCTATGACACAGGACAATTTAGTTTCTTTTTCAGAGGGTTTTTGTTGATTCGTGCATTGGGAGATACTGTCATTTACATTTTTATTTTCCAAAAACTGTTGGGAATCTGAGGCTGAAATAACTACCAAATGATAACTGGGTCTTATCAAAGTTGATCTTATCTAAGCTAAAAATTTTCCCAAAGGCCTTTTTCAAGACACTGGTCTTTGCATTTTATCTATGTATGCCCATAAGGATAATTGGTGAAATCAGTTTTGTTTCTTTTCTTTTTTCCTGCAAGATTGCCTAGAACCTTTAATCTGCTAAAGTATATGTAAGTACAATGTCTAAGAGGAAAGTATTATTTCATAAACTGCTTTAACTCTGCCTCTTTTTAATTTGAGGAATATTTTATTGAATTGATATTCCCTGAAACTTTGAGAAAGATTGCTTTAAGTTGAAACTTCCACTTGTGTTGAATTTTTCTATTTATTGACTCATTTAATCTTTGTCATAAACCTATGAGTTAGATACTCAGTTTTTTTATATAATACTAAAGGTATGTCAGTAGTAAGTTGCTTATTATGTTAGTAAGTTGTTTATTATGGTCACTAATCTATGTATCCATCAGTGAACATAATAATCCAATTATATGTTCCTAATAAAATACTAATATAGTATGTGAGAATAAATTATATAATAGTGATGGAGGACTATTTACCTATTTAACTTTATCTACCTGTTTATTTTCTCTTCATCTATGTACCTCTCTATCCATTCATTTGACAACAGTTTGCATGTTTTTAGAAATACTGGTGAGTGGTCAGATATAGGTAACCTGAAAAGGCTGTTCTCACTATGTCTGTTAAGTAGAGGTAGGTACGTAAGGAAGCTTTCTTAGGAAAGGGGCTGCTATAATTGAACACTTCAATGAGGAAAGAAGTAGCATTTAAGTGAGAGGATTATGAATGTTCTGAATAAGAGCATGAAGTCAGATGTATGAATGGTTAGGGACTACACTGTATCAAGACAGAAAAAGGTAGGTTTTCAGAATTCATAGATTTTTTCTTTTTTATTATTTTATTGGTAGACTAATGGTTTACAGTATAGTTGTTGATACACAGATAAAACTTCTCATCTTCCCATGGGAGGTGTCTTCAAAATGCTTACCCCTAACTTAGGTTATTTTTTTATTACTGGAACAAAGGAGGAACTGGGAGTACTAGAAAGTCTATTTGTGAAATGAATTTGGGGAATTGTATCTCAGCTTAGAGTTTGGATATCATCTTATAACTGGATTATCAGTCTTAAAGAAGTGAGCTGATAATCATGGGACATTAGTAGGAATAGTCACTGTTACCAGTCTATCAGCAAAAATGGCCTTCAGGGCTACTGATCATTTGACAGCACTATTTGGCCCTTTAAATGGCTAATGAATAGACTTGCCGTTTAACATTCTGCTTATTTATTAGGAAAACATATATATATATATATACACACATATATATATATTTGTATTCAAAATGAAACAAATTTTCTTTAACAGTTGTCCTACAGCAGGAGCAACAATTTCCTAAATAAAACAAATTCAGGAAGCAAAAGGAATTTTAAGTTGTAACTTTCCATGAATGTGCCTTTTTGTGCCACTTAGTAGATCATATTTATTGGCATATAAAAGGTAGCTGCTTTTTGTCACTGGAGCCCTCGCCATTCAAGAGTACTCCTCTGGAGCACTGCAACCATCTGCTGCTGCTCCCTAGTGTCTGTCCCTAAGCTGCCCAGATTCTCCAAATGTTGAGTGGAAGAAGAGAAAGGAACAGCTGTTCTGGAGCTTTGTGGCTGACTCTGCTCTCCTTACCACCTGGCAAATGTACTGCTCAGCTCCTGAAGCAGCAGACACACTAAGCCAAACTGCATTCCTCTCTATACCATTTGCTTATTCCTTACAAACTACTAATCTCTTCTCTGCCATTCTTTATCCTTCTCCTTTCTCTTATTGTCATTAGGATGCAAAGTAGGAGCAGTAGAGAGAAAAACTGAGAAACTTTACTGAGAAGGCTGCAAGATTCCGGTCAAACTGGGTTCTAATTTTGTTGTCACAGCTCTTATTTCTTTAAGAAGAACATCTTTAAGTCTCTATTAAGAACATACAAAAATATATCATTGATCTAGCTTTGAATCAGTCCCTTGCAATGATCATGGCATTTATATCTAACATCACTAGGTAAATAATACTTTTAAGAGTTTGTACTAAAGTATTCTCTTTAAAGAGAAACATTTTTTGCTGACCATATGAATGAGTGGCTAATCGAATCACTGAAATAAGCTTGACTGATACATGCTGAACTTATCAATAGAAGAATGAATATATCAAGCAGATGAAAGGGAAGGGATAAGATTTGTTTCTGGGAGAACATTAAGAAATAAATGTATTGCAGTCAGCTTCAAATGCTTATTTTTCTCTGAAAAGATAATTAAGAATAAATACATAAGATCAAGCAACCTAGAGATATTCCATGGAATAAAAATGTTTAGGAGGGTTACAGAAATTAGTTGCTTTATGAAATTGTCTGCTTGGTTAGATGATTTACATGGAGATTCATATTTTGAAATTGTTTTTTGAAACTTTAATAAATACATTTATTACTTAAAATTATATTTACTAATTAGATACTACACTATGTGTCATGACACATTTTTTTCTACTGAATGAGTCATCATATAGAATATAGATTGGTTGAAATTTCCATGTTTTGCAACTTGGAAATGTTATTGACATTTCAAATGACCATCTATCATTTCTGTCTGCCCCACAATTAACACAGCAAACTTGGGAAAAAAAAACTTTAACTATTACTCTGAGATTAGAATAATGCTTTGGAGTGATGGTTTGCTACTTGACACTATCTATGCATTTTGCTTTTTTTTTTTTCTTTGCTGGGGTTTTACTGTTACAAGATGACTCTTTCAGAGAGATAGAGGAAGGGAGAAGAGGGGGAGTTAAAGAGATAGAAAAGAGAGAAAGACACTGTAGCACTGAAATTTTCTCCAGTGTGGTGAGGACTGGACTCTAACCTAGACTGACTCATGACAAAGGACGCACACTGTCAAAGCAAGCTATTTTCTCAGCTCTCTATGCATATTTAAAATAATTATTCATTATTTTATTGATTTTTATTTCATTAGAGATAGAGAAAGGCCAGAGCACCACTCAGGCATAAACAGTGTTAGGGGTCATATTTGGGGTTTCTTTTTAAAAAATGTTTTAATTTATTCATTATTGGATAGAGACAAAATGAAATTGAGAGGGGATGAGTTAGAGAGGAAGAGAAACAGAAATACCTGCAGCCCTGCTTCACTACTCCTGGAGATTTCCCCCTGCAGGTGGGGTCTAAGGACTTGAACTTGGGTTTTTACAGTACTGTAGTGTGTGTGCGCTTAACCAGATGCATCACCACCTGGCCCCCTAAACTTAGGGTTTCAGCCTTGCACATCTTGTATTCTACCTGCAGAAACATTTGCTCTGTCCCATTAATCTTTTTTCACCTAATGTTAAATGAGTATTCTTGCCTCTCATATATAAGAATGAGATGCATAATAATTATTAAAAATGTTTTCATTAGGGGGCTGGGCAGTAGTGCACTGGGTAAGTGTACATAGTACAAAGTATAGTGACCGCTTCAAGGATTCTGGTTAGAGTCCCTAGATCTCCACCTGCAGTACGCAAGTGGTGAAGCAGGTCTGCAGGTGTCTATATTTCTCTCCCTCTCTCTATCTTCCCCTCCTCTCTCAACTTCTCTCTGTTCTATCCAACAACAGCAGCAACAACTACAACAATAACAGCAGCAGCAACAATGGAAAAATGATGGCCTCCAGGAGTAGTGGATTTGTAATGCTGGCACCAAGCTCCAGCGATAACCCTGGAGGCAAAAAAAAAATTCATTTATTCATTTATTTTGGATAGAGACAGAGAGAAACTGAGTGGGAAGGCAGAACTGGAGAGGGAGAGAAAAAGAGATACTTGCAGCACTGCCATATCATGTGACACTTCCATCCTGTGTGTGTGCGTGTGTGGGGAGCAGCTCCTTGATCCAGAGTCCTTGTGCACTGTAATAGATGCACTTTACCAAATGTGCAACACCACCTCCTAATACATAGTATCTTTAAAAAAAATTATTTATAAAATGAAAAATATCAAAAAGACCATAGGATAAGATGGGTACAATTTCACACATTTCCACCACCAGAACTCTGTATCCCATCCCCTCCCCTGAAAACTTTCCTATTCCTTGTCTTTCTGGGATCATGGGCCCAGGGTCAAATGGGATACAGAAGGTGGAAAGTCTGGCTTCTGTAATAGCTTCTCCACTGAACACGGGTGTTTGCAGGTCAGTCCAACTCCCAGCCTGTTTCTGTTTTTTCCTTGTGGGGCCGGGCTCTGGAGAACAGGGCTGTAGGACACACTGGTGAGGTCATCTGCTCCAGGAAGTCAAGTTGGCATAATGGTAGCATCAGCAACTTGGTGTCTAAAAAGGCATTAAGATATAAAGAAGAACAAATTGTTTAATAATCTGAAGAAACAAGATGTCACTAAAGTGAAAGAAGATATGGCACTCATATCTTGTTTGGTTTATAACTTAAAATACTCTACACTGGACTTTCTAAGAGATTAGACTTGAATATCAATGATGGTATGCTTCTAAAATCCCCTTCTGTTTCATTAGTTTAATCCCCCCTGCTTAACACTATTCTATTTACATAACACTGTATTCTGTTTACATAACCTCTGTTAACAAGCACCACCTTCCCTCCAGGGCATTGGTGATTTAGTGGTAGAATTCTCACCTGCTCCGCCCCCGCTCCTTGTCATACCCTGATTTTCACCAGTCACTTTTCTCTCTACCCTCTCTGTGTCACAACCTGTTCCCACCCTACTGGGCTAGTATATTTATAAGGACAAGATTGCTTGTAGTTTTTAGTTTAGCTTAGCTTGGTATAGATTGTGCTGCTGCGTCCTGCATGAATAAAGAGATACTGCCTACAGCTCAACCATGAGTCCCTGGTGGTCTGTTACCCGCCCATGAAGCCAGCCCGGCGAAAACAACATATCAACAGCAATACAACATAGTGAAAAGACAAATGGGCAAGAAAATGGACTTCACATTATGGAGAACATTTCTAATTAGAAAACCATGATTAGCTAAGGAGACCATGACATCAGTGACCAAAATGTGACCCTAGAGGCTACCACTGGATTCAAAGACAACATGTGTTTCTGAAGAAGGATCGTACATTGATTATTATTTTTTTTTCAAAATGGAGACCCCCAAAATCTTCATCTGCAATGTTCTTGACTTTAGGTTCAAGATTAGTCAACAATTTGTTCTGCTTTATATCTTAACTCTTTTTCAACTATGAGGCTCCAGATGCTACCATGATGTCAGCCTGATTTCCATGAGTAGAGGATCCCACCAATGTGTTTTGGAGCACCACTTCCCCAGAGCCCTGCCCCACTGGGGAAAAACAGAAACAGGCTGGGAGTATGGATCAACCTGCCAATGCCCATATTCAGCGGGGAAACAATTAGGAAGCTAGGCCTTCCACCTTCTGCACCCCATAGTGATCCTGGGTCCATGTTCCTGGAGAGATGAAGAATAGGAAAGCTTTCAAGGGAGAGGATGGAATATAGAACTCTGGTGGTGGGAATTTTGTGGAATTGTACCTCTGTTATCCTATGGTGTTGTCAATATTTCCATTTTATAAATTAGAAAATTAAAGAATACACATTAAAAAAAGAAGGGAAGCTTCAGAATCATGGTGACTGGGGCTATAGATGTAATCTATAACTTGTCTTAAAAAATAGGAGAAGTATACACTTTGAGTTCTGATAGGAGGGGATGTATACCCTGGGTCTATGACCCTCACAAGTCATATTCTTTAATGATTTCTTGAGAAATACGAATAAATTTTTAAAAGAGTGTGAGGAGGTAAAAAATGACAAGAAACAATCTGGAGTGATCCTAGAGGAATTTCTGCAATTTTAAATCATGAAGCAACTAGGAGCCAGATGGATTAGAAACATTAAATGATGGAGAAAGATGAATATGCATAATTTTTCTCTATGCTTTGAATTGAATCTTCTTTTGCTACTTATAAGTTATATCAATAAATATTTGAATCATGAGAATTTAGTTTTTGATGATTATATGATACTGGATCTAGTCCATATGGTGCATTGTTTTTGCAAATGTTAAGCATATTTACAGATGAGGAAACCAAGTCTCAGGAAATAGAAATAGCAGAGTCATGTTATCAAATAAATGATAGAACAGCTGTATAGGAAAGCAGGGAAAAACAACTCAAGTTGTCTTTGGCAGCATAGATTGCAAGTCAACTTCAAAGGAGAGGAAGTGGGGGTCTGGTTTTGTTGAGTACAGTTATGGTGATATGAATAGCTTACACTTAGGAATCTATATTTAGGAGTTTTTTGGGCAAAACCATGCATATTTATGAAAAGGCAGGAAGGACATGCTCAGTATAGGAGCTTGCAGCAATATGATAGCACATATACGGTATATGGTAGAAAGAATTCACAAGAGCATGCCACTTAGGAGAACTTCATTGTACAACCACCATCGACTAGCCCTTTCTAAGCCCATAGTCTGGGCTCCTTCTCAACAAGGTGTTGTTAAAGGAATGTAAGAGTATTGCTACTCTCAGGGGAGGATTGTCAGCCCCTTCATATTATAAACCTCACACCAGATTTTGCTTTTTGTAACCCTGGAGTATCCATTTCAGTTTTATTCAGGAAAAGAAAGGCTGCAGAGTTGATGGAAGTTTTAATGCTTAAGGCTCTCCATAGTCAGGGTTGGGGAGACAGCATAATGGCTATGCAATAGACTTTAATTCTGAATCCCTGAGGTCCCAGAGTCTATCACTAGCACCACCATAAACCAGAGCTAATTAGTACTCTGGTCTCTCTGATACTATGTATCTCTCATTCACTCATTAAAACATAATAAATGAAATACTAAAAAAGACTCGACAGATCACACTAGATGAAAACTTCATCTGTTTGTGATGTGGCTTCTATCCTATTTCTTAACCTTAACACTGTAGGAGAAGAGAAAATGGAGGCCTGGGGTGGGGGCTAATAATTGAGCCACAGGAGTACTATCGTTGACAGTATAGCCTAAATTTCTATTTGGATATTCATTTGTCAGAGAAACATGAATTTGGAAGGAGGAAGAATGTGGGAAAACATTGTAAACTGAAACAATATAGTAATCCTGAGTCCTATCTATCTCTCAGTTATGATGCCTGAATTTCTATTGTCTTTCTCAAGTTTGAAGACAGAACTGATTGATCAAATAGCAGGTTTTATTTCACTCTCTAAAGGATATTTTTTCTACTCTTACACTTATAGTGTACACTCTCCTAAAATGTATGGGGGGAGGGGAGGCAGAGAAGCACCAGAGTATTTAAGAGGGTACCTTGTAAGCTGATTCTGAGACAGAGCTTGGAATTCAGTAGGGCAGACAGGAGACTGTGAGTCATGTCATGCTATCCCACCCTAATAGAATCAGTATTCATCAGGGAACTGCATCACAGGAAGTGTGATCCCATGTCTACACAGCCAAGGCAATCAATAGCTTCAGACAATAGATGTAGTTTCTGAGCCAGTCTGCAAAGTAATCAAATAAAAAAAAAGTAATGAGACCTGTTTTAAAATATAATGCACAGCACTCTGTAGTTAAAAAAAAAATAAAATGGAACTCTAGTTCTGAGGAATTTAATATCAAAACACTTAGAGGCTTAACTTTGTAACAAAAAAATAATAATAAAACAAACAAAAAAATCAAAGTGAAAAAATAAAAATAAAAACATTGGGGACTCAGGCAGTTAAGATCTCCACAAAGGTCAGCTGAAGATAAGTAGGAAAATCCTTACTTGTTAAGAAAAGTATCTTTACATTCACCATCAGAATGTGTACAAGTGATCCATTAGGGGAGGGTTCAGAATAGTTTAGTGTAAGTCAGACCTAGATGTAAGTTTTGGCTTTCCAGATAAATTATAGTTCTTTACTGTGTGAACTAATTTAAGTTGATTTACCAGTAAAATAGAAAAACAAACTAAACAATTTCTAGTTTTTTTTTTGCTATTGAGTAGAAAAAGTAGAGTGTCCAATCAAAACCCTAGGTTACTATACTTGCAACTGTTACATAAACAGAACTAATAGTAGAGAAAAAAAAAAAAAAGAATGTGTTCATGTGCAGTTCCCCAAATCCCTCACATTTTTTTTCTATTCCCTTTAGTCAAACTTAAGACTCACTTGACAATTTGTTAAGCCTTTATGGGATCATTGTAAAATCTCTTTGGCTATCTGACAAAGAGCTATTATGTCACAGTTCATATAAGCAGAATTCCATATGTCCAGCACTGGTGAACAGCTTAATATTGTGCCAATAACAATAGTAATATATTTGGTATAATGGGATATATAGTAATCTTTTAGCTATCGTTTAGTATTGGCATGCTTAACAGAATTATTGGCTAAATCCAGAAATAGGAATGTTGTCCCCAGATTAGCTGGAGATGATAAAAGTGTCATTTGAAGTGTTTTAAGTTCTATATAATCTCTTTAGAACCTTCTGTTTTATTTTGAAATTTTTATTTGAAATGACTGAATACCTTATCTTATCTGTAGGCTATATAACCGGTGTAGAGGCAATCATTTTTAATTCATTGTTCATAAGGTTTTGTAAATTAAATTTTCATCCTGAATTCTTTATTTACCCAGTTATTTACTTATTTTATAAGACCTTTCATATAAGAAAGGTAACATTTACTTTTGCTCTATTTAATACTATTTTCTTCTCTGAGTGTTTGGTTTTATAGTATTGTCTTGAGATTTTAGATATTCTTCTGGTAAATTTTGTGATCTTAAAAAGAAATGTACTGAATATATGGCTCCTAGATTTGGTTTGATGTAAATCTTATGACATTGTCTTAATTCCCAGTCTTTTTTTCCCCACTAGGTTATTCCAGGGGTTTGGTGTATACATGACTCTAACCATCTCCAGTAATTTTTCTTTTTTTTCCCTTTTGCTCCCCCCCCTTTTGTTACCCTTGTTGTTTTATTGTTGTTATTCATGTCATCGTTGTTGGATAGAACAGAGAGAAATGGAGAAGGGAGGGGATTACAGAGAGGGGGAGAGAAAGACAGACACCTGCAGACCTGCTTCACCACCTGTGAAGCTACTCAATTGCAAGTGGGGAGCCGGGGGCTCAAACCAGGATCTTTACACTGATTCTTGCACTTCACGCCACATGTGCTTAACCCACTGCGCTATTGCCAGTCCCTCCAGAAATTTTTCTTAACATTTTCTTTTTTTTTCATTTTTCTTTCTTTTGACAGATGATGAGAGAGAGAAATAGGGAGAAAGAGAAAATGAGAGATACTTTAACAGTTCATGAAGGTCCCTTCATATAGAGGTGGATCTGTTGGATGACTGAGTACCACATGACTATATGTTTCAATAAGAAAAATATTTCGAATATTAATGCATTGTACTTTCTTGTTCATTTTTACTAGGAATAAAACCCATTTTCCCTTTTGGAGACATTTTTTTAATTCCTATTAATATTGACTTTCTGTCTTATAAGAACAAGTCTAGCTTGCTTTTCTTTGGCCCTGGCTTAATTTTCACAGTAGAAGATAGACATTTGAATTATTATGAATATGTAAACACTATTTAAATTCTGGGCTAAAACTTTTTGTTCTACTCCAATAAACCCAAAGCCATGCATTTGGGTCATACGAAGGAGAGTGGTATTGGCACCAAATTCACAGGATTTCTTCATTTGGCCTACTCCCTTGTTCCCTGACTTTCTCCATTCTTAGAATCAGTTCGTCTACTTAACATTCGAATGCATTTTAGCTACATTACATTTGACTTAAAATAATGTGCTCAAATTTTCTCTGATCACCGTTCTTCTTTATTTCTTTTTTACTTTGCATTGTTCCCTCTCTCCATTATTTTTATGGAGTTCTCTCCAAGCCCTCCCTCCACACCCTTGAGATTTGCCTTCTGTCCTTCTTATTTGTTGCCATATATCTTCAAGTAATATCCTACTTATTTGGTGCAAAGGAAAAAGCTATTTCAGTAAATATCTAAAACATAGCTTACTGGAAGTGGGGGATAGCTTACCAGGTAGGGTGCCTGCCTTGTCATACACAGCAGGGTGTTGACATGTGGATATGCACAGGTGTCTCTGAATGAAAAACCACCCACTCTGGGAACAGTGAAATTGTGCGTCCATGATGCATGGCTACTTATCCTGGCTTACATTTAAATGACAGTTTGGTTGTATTAGGAATCACTGATAGAAATTATTTTCCACCAGATTTCTGAAGGAGTTACTTGGATGTTTCTAATATCAACTATTTTCCGTGAAGGTAGCTTTGCAAGAACATGGGAGTGATTAGGTGTGTCTATCAATGCTTTTATAAAGAACTCAAATGCTGCATTAAATGTGAAAACTTATGCCCTAAATCCAGAACATTCCCTAGTGTTATCTATTAGCTACTATGGCTCTATCTTCTTTGATTTTTCTTCTTGGACTTTAATAACCAAATAGCCCATTCTTTGGGTGATCCACTATTTCTCTTGTATTTTCTCCTATTTATCCTTTTGTTCTTTGTAGTCTACATGTTATCAATTTATTTACCTAGTTTTAAAAATTTAATTCTTGTGATACTAATACCTCACAGTAGAATTTTGACCCCTCATGTTCATTTTACAAATTACTTTAGGGATCAGGTGTTGCTTCACCTGCAGCAGGTGCAAACACTTGGGTTCAACCCCAAGTCCTCACTGCAAGGAGGAAGCTTCAGGAGTGGTGAGATTGTGTTGAAGGGGTTATTCTTTCTCTTTTCTCCCTTTTCCTCTTTTACTTTCACCTTCTATTACAAATAAAGAAAAATGGCCACAGGAGATGGTAGAGATGTATAGGCTCTGAATCCCAGTGATAACACTAGTGGCAAAAATAAAATAAATCAAGCAAAAGAACAACTTTATTTTGTTTATCTTCTGCACCTCCCCTCCCCTCTCTTCTTGTTTATTGACCTGGATTAAGAAACTTCTGCATAATTGTATGGTTTTGCTGGTTTGCTCTAAAAGATGACTGACTTTTCTCTGCCCTAAATTTCGGACCTACGTGGAAATTCAGATCAGAACTTTGGTGCAGGTTAGAGGAGAGTGAGTCATTATCTATGAGCAGATGAAATGATTTTTTTTTCCCTCTTGGGAAGGGCCAACATGCACACTAAATGTCTAATTCCAGATTTTGTTTAGTTTCTCTAGCTTCTTGCTGGGAACTGTGAATTATGTGTGGTGATTATCTCATCTTGGTCCTTTAATCCATTCATGATCCTGCTTCTAGACTATTTCCAACAGAGTGTTTTAATATCTTGTAAATCTTATAAAATTCAAATTACTTGCTGATTCTGAGTATTGTATCTCCATCAGATTTCCTTTGGGCAAATTGGTTTCCTTTGAAGTCTCCTACCAGCATTCTTTATGTTATAAAATCTGCACTTATTTTCATCGACCTATGAGCATCCTCCACTTCTTATATTTGGGGGCATTAAAATTCTCCTCTGTTGGTAATAACTACTTTTACATTTGGTGTAATTACATGATCTCTATTTGTTTTATTTTTCTCACTACAACTCTAGAACTTCATTGCTACAAACGGTTTCTGGAGTGCTTGCTATAAATTCATTATTTTGTTCCCCAACCTAGACTAGAAGTGGTTTCAAAAGTGACCCAGTGTTCTGCAGTTATCTACCATGAGGAGATAAGAAACTATACCTACATGTCAACAACCATAAGATAAGTCATTAACTCCCCATTTAAATTAAACAAAAAGAGACAGAAAATGACTTCATCAAATATTGTCTTATAAAAAGGACAGTGGCCTATTAGCTGTGTAGATCATATTTAACAAAGATGTGACATTATCACAGGAGTGATGCTTGACTCTGATCATAACTGCTGTAACATTCTGAATGATTTTCCTAATAAAGTTATATTGAAATAATTATTAATAAGTGCATGGCTTAACTGGTCTCCCGCTTTCTAGAAATAGTTCTGGATTATGTTCTGCTTCTCAGTGTGTCTGCCTCTCCTGAGCCGTGTTAGTCAGAGGAAGTGTTATCATAACTTTAATGGATGCTTCTGAGAAGCATGTCAGAAAATACCCCTGAGGTTTTTTAATCATTTTATGATTTAGTATTAGTGGTGTTCAAGGAAAACAGATTGTTTTTGTAATGGGATCTTCAGCCTTCAAATAAGTAGGTAATAGGAATAGTGCTGAACTAAATTATTCATTGTTTCCACTTATAAGAAAAAAATCTTTACAGACTTCGAATCCTTGTCAGTGGGTGGGTTGTTTTGTAGGAGTACAGGAGATATTTTGACTTTCTAATTCTATTTTATGTTATATTCATGCAAGGAAGTTGGCTATTGTAGTGTGAGTGCCTTAATGCTTTGAGCCCTAAAGTTATAATTTAAAAAATATCCTACCTGACAGATGTCTAGGTTCCATATCCCACTCCATACTCACTCATGCAAGGCTTTTTCAGCCAGCACAGTGTTATATATCTCCCAGTTGGGGGATCACAGGTGAACTGAAATCAAATACAAAATGACTGAAAGCTAGAAAATGTGAATATGTGATAATCAAGAGTGGGTATGTGGGAAAGTGCTGATGGAGAAGTAATGAGATGAGAAAGAAGCTGCTATTGGGAAAAAATGGAAACTAGAAGAAAATGTCACCTTAGTGCCAGGAATCAAGAATATTGGGAACATATGAGGTAGTCTGGATCGAGGGAAAGGCTAAGAGGAAGAAGAAAATATTCTGGTCACAAAATCTCAGTGACTAAGCTATCTACTCACTCACACTTCAGATGACTAAGAGGGTGGGGGGCATTTTATCTGTGGGGGCAGTTTGTTCTTGGAGTCCTGCTTAAAATTCAAAGCACTTTCAATGGCTAGAATTTATTGTCATTATTATTTATCCTGTTTGTTTATTTTTGCAGAACTACAGCCTCACACATATGTGATTTCACTGCTCCTGGGCTGTTGCTTATTCATTCAGATCCTTACAGAGAGTGAAATGCATATAGCACCAGGACTTTGTCTACCTGGACACTTCTCATTTGCTATTGGGTCTCAAATCCTGGTTTCTTACATGCCTTACTGGCTAAGCTATCTCTCTGGTTCCTAAGTAGATGAATTTAATAGCAAATTATTATTTCTAAAACTGATACTGTTTAGATATGAAAAACTGGAAGAAGTGGAGTTGACATGGGAATCCAGAAATTCCATTTCTGGGAAGTTGTGGCTCTAAGACTCTTTGGCCAGAATGGAGTAGATGTTCAATTCTTTTTATTTATTTATTTTTATTATTATTTAAGAAAGGAGACATTAACAAAACTGTAGGATAGGAGGGGTACAACAGCACACAATTCCCACCACCCGATCTCCATATCCCATCCCCTCCCTTGATAGCTTTCCCATTCTCTATCCCTCTGGGAGTATGGACCCAGGGTCATTGTGGGTTGCAGAAGGTGGAAGGTCTGGCTTCTGTAATTGCTTCCCCGCTGAACATGGGCATTGACTGGTCAATAATCCATACTCCCAGTCTGCCTCTCTTTCCCTAATAGGGTGGGTCTCTGGGGAAGCGGAGCTCCAGGACACGTCGGTGGGGTCTTCATTCTAGGAAAGTATGGTCAGCATCATGCTGGCATCCGGAACCTGGTGGCTGAAAAGAGATATGTGTACACCTATGTTCATATCAACACAATTCATAATAGCTAAAACCTGGAAGCAACCCAGGTGCCCAACAACAGATGAGTGGTTGAGAAAGCTGTGGTATATATACACAATGGAATACTATGCAGCTATTAGAACAATGAACTCACCTTATCTGCCACATCTTGGACGGAGCTAGAAGGAATTATGTTAAGTGAGCTAAGTCAGAAAGACAAAGATGAGTATGGGATGATCCCACTCATCAACAGAAGTTCAGAAAGAAGAACAGAAAGGGAAACTAAACAATCTGATTAAATCGAGAGTAGGGCACCAAAGTTTTTCAATTCTAAATGTATGCACCTGTATTGGGAAGGCATTACCTTCTACTGTTGAGGAACTGTAGAAATGGCATTAATTGGAGAAGCCCCTTTTGTTCTTTGCATCCTGACAGCTAAACTGAAAGAGACTAGTCAAGGCAAGCTTTCTCTCTGAAAGGTCTCCACCTGGTATCCCTCACATAATAGTGACAACATGTCAACATGGCTTCAGAAGTTCTCTCTTCCAGTATTTGACTGGCAGCTCTGATCTGAATGCACAACATCTCTTTCTTCTGGCTGTGGAAGGAAATTAAAAATAAAATTCAGCTTCAGCATTTTTGTCTCTTTCTAAAGAAGTTCAGAATATTTTGGGAGAATGAAATTTTCCTTATAAGGAGGCTGTCATAATTGTTAAATAGCCAGCTTAGAAAGTACCTCTTTGCAAACAATAGTTCCTTGGAATTTTTTTTTCTTTTTGCCAGCTTCATTATAAGGAGCAAACTAGGGAAATGTTGGCTTGTGACTACATTTTGTAAATCGCAAAGCAAAGCTGGATTGATGAGCAAATCAGTCTTTAGATGTCCTCCTGTTTTGAGAAAAGAAAAAGCCATTTTCTTTATTAGCTACTTGTGATTATTTTGTGAGCTCATTTGGAACAGCTAAACTTTGGTGCATAAATGAAAAAATAAAGTTTTACGAAGTATAATAGAGTGGAACATTGAAGAATCAAAAATATGATGTTGATTCATTGCTGCATAGCAGATATTTTGCACTGATATTATTCTTCCCAGGTGGCTTTTTTTCCCCAGAGTTTACATATCTTGACTTGTTCTTACTTAACCTTCATTCCCCTTTGAACACAATCAACTTTGACAGCGATTTTACATTTGCTTGGCTTTTTTCATCCAAACTAGATCCAAATCCCTTTGCCATGATTTCTGACTGATTAAAGAGTCACAACTGTGATAAAACTAAAGCTAGCTGGTAGTCTCTAGTATTACTTTTTTTAAGATGCAATTTTAACATTTTTAAAAGGAAGAAGAGCTGTATTCATTTGCATTAACCTGACTGGGGTAAATATTAACTAAAACAAAGAAACATATTGTACATTTCTATAACATTTTTAGCAGACCGTAAATAATAATGTGCACATAGGGACGGGAAGAGGGTAGATAGCATAATGGTTATGCAAAGAGACTCTCATACCTAAGGCTCCAAAGACACAAGTTCAATCCCCCGCACTAACATAAGCCAGAGCTGAGCAGTGCTCTGATAAAAAAATAATAATAAACAATATAAAATAAAAAATAAAAAAATGTGCACATAAATTGAAAAAAATATATAGTAATTTAGGGGAGAAAAAAAAAGTACTGTGGTTCAAACATAGAGGGAGGGAGAGAGGAAAGAGAGAGAGAGACAGAGAGAGACAGAGAGAGAGAGATGCATCTCTGAGTACTAAGGCAGGTTTATTGGAGGAAAGCTGGAAGTGACAGGCAGACAAGAAAAGCCAGATTCAGAACCAATGGACAGGATTTTGGGCTTCTATATTACCTCACAGACCAGCAGGGTTTTTGTTTATTTGTTTGTTTGTTTTGCTTCCAGGGTTATCACTGGTGCTTGGGCTTGGCACCTGCACTACAGATCCACTGCTCCTAGACGCAATTTTCCCCACTTTGTAGCCCTTGTTGTTACCTTTGTTGCTGTTGTTATTGTTGTTGATAGGACTGAGAAAAACTGAGAGATGAGGGGAGACAGAGGGGGAGAGAAAGATAGACCCCTGCAGACCTGCTTCACTGCCTGTGAGTGGACCCTCCTTTAGGTGGGGACCTGGGGGCTCGAACCAAGTTCCTTATGCCAGTAAATGTGCTTTGCCCCATGTGTGCTTAACACACTGAACTACCACCAGGGCCCCCAGACCAGCAGGTTATTATACGCTGGGAAGAGGGAAGTTTGGGGAAGTTTGTACAAAGGGAACAGTGGGTGGATGGATTGTGAAACAGGACTATGCTGTTATAGTGATTTAGTTCTATCTTGCTGTTTTTGGAACTTCAGGGACTCTTAAGTGTTAATGCCTCATTTCAAGATCCCTGGATGAAACTCTGGGAAAGGTCAGGAGTTCTCTCAGTTACTTTCTCATTCTGAGATCTCTCAGTTTATACCAAAGATAGCCATTTTAAAAAGCTTACTAGTTGCAAATGTAAAAAACCATAGTCCACAGAATCACAGAAGTCAGAAAAAGAATATCATGCAGTTGTCATGGGCTCAGTTGTCAAAGGCTCTAGAGAGCCTTTGTATATGCTTTGTATGCTAATTAAATAACTTAAATTTGTTTAGATTTTTTCTTATATATTTATTTATTTATTTATTTATTTATTTAAGAAAGGAGACATTAACAAAACCGTAGGATGGGAGGGGTACAACTCTACACAATTCCTACCACTTGATCTCCCTATCACATCCCCTCCCCTGCCAGCATTCCCATTCTCTATCCCTCTGCGAGTATGGACCCAGGGTCATTGTGGGTTGCAGAAGGTGGAAGGTCTGGCTTCTGCAATTGCTTCCCCACTGAACATACTCCCCGTCTGTCTCTCTCTTTCCCTAGTAGGGTGGGGCTCTGGGTGAATGAAGCTCCAGGACACATTGGTGGGGTTATCAGTCCAGGGAACTCTGGTTGGCATCATGCTAGCATCCGGAACCTGGTGGCTAAAAAGAGAGTTAACATACAAAGCCAAACAAATTGTTCAACAATCATGCACCTAAAGGCTGGAATAGTGCAGATGAAGTGTTGGGGGTGGTACTCTCTGCAGATTCTTGTGTACTTCTGCTTTCAGGTATATATTTTTTCCCTGGTTTATGGGCACGTGTGAACATATGCTCTATCTCAGGGGAGCTGGTCTATATCTAGGTTTGGAGACTTTATTGGGGAGTGGAACACCTGGAATGGAATTAGAGAATACTATGAAAGGAAAGGTCTCACCCGAGTGATGAAGCTGAAGGGTTGTCATTCCACACCTGAAGTCTCTGGACACAGTCTGAAGTGAAGCATGCTGAGGTGGCACTCATTACGTTGACTGGGTTGCGATCGGCGGATGGAATATTATTTGATATGAATTGAGAGAAGCATGCAGGGAAGTGTACCCCACCCTAAGGTTCCAGGACTGGGGGGATTTGTTTAGATTTTAACCCTTATATGAGTGAGGTTGTGACATAGCTTAACCGGTAGAGTGCACACTACAGTTCCACCACAGGTGAGCACCTGCACTGAGAAACCACCATAGAGGACTAAGCTATGTTGTGGTATCTCTCTCTCTCTTTCTCTCTCCCTTCCTCCCTCCCTTCTTCCTTGTCTCTATCACTACAGAATAAAATCTGTCTAAAAAGGTCAATTGAAGCACATTTAGAGCCTCAGTTATAACCCTGCAGTTAAAAAAACAATAACATAAAATAATTATTTTTATGAGTTCTGAATTATTATGCTTATGACAAAGAAAATTTATATTAAAAGTGAATCATTTAGAAACCTTTTGATTAAAGGCTGGGTGGTGGCTCACCAGGTAGAGGGAACACATTTTATTGAATGAGGACCCAGTTTTAAGGAAGGCAGGTTCACTAATGGGAAATACAGTGTTGCAGGTTTCTCTCTTCTCCCTCTCTCCCCCTTTTCCTGTCAATTTCTCTATGTTGCTATCAGAAAATAGATAAGTTTTTTAAAAAGTAAACTTAAAATAATCAAAAAGAAATGCTTTTTATCACCACCAGTGTTACTCTCAGGCTCAGTGCCAGAACTATGAATCCACTTCTCTCAGCAGCCATTCTTTTCTTTCTTTATTTTTTCGTTCTATTTTATTTTATAGCACAGAGAGATATTGAGGGGAAGATAGAGAGAGACTGGAGACACCAGCAGACCTACTTCTCTACTCATGAAGCATCCCCGCTGCAAATGGGGAACTGGGGCTTGAATTAAATCATTTTGCATGGAAAACATGTGCATTCAAACAGATGCACTACTGCCTGGCTCACAAAAGGAACGTTTTTATTGGAAAAAAAAAAAAAAAAACATCTTTACTGTTATCATCAATGCCAATGTTGTTATACTGTCATCATAAAAGATCACAAAACAGGGTTGGGGAGATAGCATAATGATTATGTAAAAGACTTTCATGCCTAAGTCTCCAGGGTCCCAGGTTCAGAACCCAGCACCATCATAAGCCACAGCCCAGCAGTGCTCTGGTCTCTCTCTTCTCTCCCTCTCCCTCTCCATCACTGAAATAAAATACTAAAAAAAAATAAAATAAAATAAAAAAAATCACAAAACTTTAAACAGAGCAATAAATTCATGTTGAAGTTTAACAGAACAGTAAAGGGTTAATCGCCTTTAGGGAGAAATTGTAGACACATGGAGTAACACCTGATCCATAATCCAACCTCCCATCCCCAGGGAAGAGGGTCATTAGGAAGAAACTTGGGAAAGTCACAAGACCTACAGCCTCTCTGCAAGTCCAGAGAAATTTAAAACCCAGTCATGGGGCTGTGAGGCATGGAAATACTTTGAGCAACACTGAATCTACTTTTTCATGACATAAAATATATAAATAAACATTTGTCCTTTTTCACAAATGATGATAACTGGCTGATAGTTTATGTTGGGGAGAGGAATGTTTAAGGCATTTTCCAAAAGATATAAGTCAAGAGAATTTACTGTTTTGAAGTTTTCTGCCTGTGTTGTCCCCTCCTTTTCCTGTTCTACTTTTCCCTCCAATTTTGACATCCTCCAAAGCACCGGCCATTTTTCACTTTTAGTGTTATTATAACAAGTTTACTAAATAGTTTTGGTTGATTGGAGGTAGACATTGTTTATTCTTTCTCTGCTTTTAGTAAATTTTGCTGCAGATTCTACAGCTTTTTTTTTTCTTTTCTTCTCTCTCTCTTTTTTTTTTTAATTGGCTATGGGGGCCTGGCAGTGACAGACCCAGTTGAGCAGACATGCTACTCAGGTTTAAGCCCTTGTTCCCCACCTGCAGAGGCGATGCTTTTTAAGCAGTGGAGCAGGCCTGCGGGTGTCTCTCTTTCTCTCTCCCTCTCTGTTTCTCCTATCATCTCAGTTTCTTTCTATTCTATCAAATAAATAGAAACAGAGAAGAGGGAGGAGGAAGAGAGAGAGGAGAAGGAGAAGAAGGAAAAAGAAGGAGAAAAGGAAAAGGAGGAGGAGGAGAAGGAGGAGGAGGAGGAGGAGGAGGAGAAATGGCTACCTGGAGCAGTGGTTTCCTAGTGCAGCCACTAAAGCCCCAGTGATAACGCTGGGGTAATAAAAAGAAAGCATTAGTCTCCCCAATAAAAAGAATATGATATACTTTAGAACTGCCATCTCATGTTATAAATGTCTCCTTATCACTTTCAGAGATCTATGATTTGGTCAACTGAAATGTGGCGAAGGATTTGTAGACAGACACACAGAAAGTATATGTGTAGGGAGGGAATGTCCAGAGTTGATGTTGTCTTTTAAGATTCTCTCTCTTTCTCTCTCCCTCCCATTGCAGAATATTGAGTAAGTTCCCAGTGGTCAGGTTGTCACTGTACAGTTGTGATCATATGCATCAGCAATATGTGAAAACATGTACAAAAGCGTAAACAATCAAAAATAGGTGTATGTGTTTATACACTTTCTGCTTACTCGTTTTAGAGCAGAAGGCCTAAAATATCCATGTTAGCATGGCATAACATACAGACAGTCAGAATCTCTTTCTAGAAGTGTTTCCCTTCTATAAGATTGATGAGTCGCAGGGTGAAGCCTTCTGATTCATGTCCTACCCACCAATTTTCTCTCTGTGTAGATAGGGTTCAGGGTAAAGATAGAGGACCCATCCTTATGTAGAACTGCTTATGGAGAATCTTTGCTGTTATTTAGGATAGTTCACCAAAACCTTGACATGTAAATTTAAAAGGGCCAAAGGACCAAAGAACTGAACGTGTAGCTCGTCAAAGATCAGAGACACTGGACTTCACTTGTCATTAGAGAAATACAAATTAAAACTACACTTAGATTCCATCTCCCACCTATAGGAATGGCCTACATCAACAAAACAAAAAGACAGGTGTTGCTGAGGTTGTGGAGAAAAGCAGGCTCTTCTACACTGCTAGTGGGAATGCAAACTTGTGCTGCCACTTCAGAAGACAGTATGAAGAGTCCTTAAATAAGTAAAAATGAAATACCTGTGTGACTTGGCAATGCCACTATTAGGCATTTAGTCAAAGGGCACACAAACACTTAACCAAAGTGACATCAGTACTCTCTGATTAATAGCTGCATTGTTGGCAAACACTAGAAGAAGAAGCTGCATTGTTCACAGTGGCCAGAGTGGAAGCAACCTAAATCCCATCCACAGATGACTGGCTACAGAAGTTATGGGATACATATTCCATACAGTATTACTCTGTAATCAATTATGTTGTTATTGTGTTTTTTGGGACAAATTACATGGAACTGGAAGTTATTATGCTTAATGAAATGAGTTGATAGACAATTACTAGATACTTTTACTCATAGGTGGAATATAGAGAACTGATACACATACACTTGCAAAAATAAATAAATAAAAATAAATAAGCAAGCAAACTGTTCCTAAGCCTTGTGAAAACTACAGTGGTATTAGGCTAAAGGGCAGTCTTGGAGGGCTAATTGAGGAGGTATGAGGTTCTTAATATGCAAAACCATCAATGGTGAAACAGACAAAAGCCAGAGAGAGGGAGAGAGAAAGAGAGGCAGACCTCTCTAGCTAGCTAGCTTCCCCTTGTTTTCCAGTCTTTATACTGTTGTCTGACATCAAGCGCATTTCATCATTTATATCAGGTATATTGCATCATTTCCATTAAGTGTAGCTGTGTACAAAATATGGGCTTTGTGCCAAACATAAACATTGAGTCAGTGTGTAGCCTTGTCCAGACAGGTAGTTATCTTTGGGAGGTGGGAATACAGGGACACAGAACTTTGCTCGTGGGTGTGGCGTGAAACCATACCCTGTAATCCTACAATTTTGTAACCTACTGTAATCATAAAAAATAAATAAATAATAGAAGGGAAACATAAAGCAGAGTTTAGGTTTTGTGTATTGCACCAAAGTAAAAGACTTGGGGGCAGGGCAGTCAAGTCCTGGAGCATAATGTTGGAGGAAGACCTAGGCAGGGGGTTAGAGTGTTTTGCAGAAAACTGAGAAATTTTACACATGTACTAACAACTATATTTACTGTTGACTGTAAACCATTAATACCTCATTAAAACATACCAGTATGTAAATTAAAGGCAGTTTTTGAGCAACTCTTCCTAGGCGTATTAGCTCTGTGCTTTACCTAAACTTCTGGGACAAAGAAAAAACATTCTGTTGTGCACATGCACACACACATGTACACACACACACACACACACACACACACACACTTCTGAGAGATAGTGAATGTTTCTGGATATACATCCTATTTTTAACTTCATAAGAAAAGTACATTTTCTGATATTATAAACAGGGGATTTAAAACAAATGGTTCAAATTATCATGGATTCAAAAATGCCACTGTTGCCCTAATTAACTAAGAATGGTCTGTAATGCCAGTGAATTTTATAAAGCCAAGTGCCTTCCTGACTGCAATATAGCAATTACAAGTGTGCATGAATACCAAGAGGGCTTAGGGATTTTCACACTCATTATAAATAACTTTTAAGTTTAATAATAATGTTATATTCACATATTGTACAATAGGAAGCACTGAAACATTTTAATACTATTCTTTTACTTATCCAGGTATTCCTTCAATAATTCTTGGATACACTCATCTTTCCAACATTCAAGAATGCTACTTTTTTAAATGTCTTTACTTAATTATATGATACACCTACATTTCATTTTTCTAATTTAGATTCTTAAATTATGTAACATTAAGAGTTCTTATTTAATTTTCATTAACTGAGCACTTTTTCAACAACAAAAATGGATGTGACATTTCTTTGAATGGATGAAACATACCTTGTGCCAAAATTCCTTCATCAATTAAGATTCAAAAAACTGATTAAAAGACTAGCCAGTTATTAGCATGGGAAATAGTTGGAAGTGAATTGGGTGTTCACATTACTTTAACTGTAAGAAAATGACAGGTACTTGTTAATACTTTTAATACAAATAGATTTTTTTATTAAGAGTTTTCTTCCAATTTCTTCTATGTAATGTTGGCTGCGAGGCAGAGGAGAGATATAGGGGCAGAAGAAGAAGGGCTTTATAAGGCAAAAACTGGGAGTGACGAGCCAGGACAGGATTGGTTGGGAAGGGTACTTCGAGAATATTGTATTAACTCTTACGGGAACTGGCACTAGCCCGAGGGGACAACATGGAGGAACAGGTGCTCTGAGAATGTCCCAACTCTCGTGGGAGCTGGCACTAGCCTGAGGGGACATTTGTACAGCATCTCCCCCTTTCTATTTACCTAATGGCCACAGTATAGGAAATTTAGAATGGAGCAGACTTTAATGTTTTTTAAGGAATGCCATGCTCCAGTGGGAAGATGTAGGATGTTTTTGTGGGGGAGGGAAGACGTACATGGCCGCCAACCATGTGAGATTTATGTGTCCCCCCTGTGATAAACCCCTCTGTAGAGAGACAGAGAGACTTACCTGGAGGGACTAATCTCATAGGTTAAGCTCTGCCAGGCTCCACCATTTCCTCACAATATTTCTACATCTTTTCCTATCTTTCTACCTAGTCATTGCATTAAGATGGTTCAATGTCTGTAAAAGACTCCATCTGTGACAGAGGAATAGTAGTGTAGGGGTGAGCAGAAACCTTTTGGGCATAAACCTGAATGCTATAACAAAACAGGAAGGGACAAGTAGGGGAGCAGTAAGAGCCAGTGTGTTGCCAAGGGAAGGTTTGGTGCGCAAAGGGGCATTTCCTGCCTCTGGGGGAATCCCGTGCCTCTGGGGGCAGGGCTTAGTAATGGAGGGGTTCTGGCTTTGGGGGCATCTCCTGCCTCTGGGGGCAAGGCCTAGTAATGAGGGGGGCATTTCCTGCCTCTGGGGTCAAGGCCTAGTAATGAGGGGGCATTTCCTGCCTCAAAGGGCAGGCTCTGCAGGCAGGAGGGTGTGCCTGTCAAGCAAAGGGGCTGTTTGGCACTGTACAGTCCCCAAGGCAACTGGCTGCAAGGTCCATGAACTAGTGTGGGTCAGTCTTTGAAAAAACCAGCAGCATGAAGGGAAGGAAGCTGCTGTAAAATTGTGTAAAGTGTCCAATGGGTGTACCAGCAAGTCCGATAGAAGTTTCAGTCCAATGCAGTTGACCAGGAGAAATGCCAGGGGATGAAATGCTGCACATCTATCTCCATGGGGAAGGTCAGCCACCGGAATTCTGCTTTACTGTAGAGAGTGGGCTGGAAAAGTGTGAAAGGCAAAGCAGAAGCAGGAAGGGAAGACAGGCAGTAAGAAAGGTCTGTCCTTGGAGTCTGTGAATCAGGTTCTTCAGATCATGTCAGGTCATATCATGGGTTTCGGGGGTGTACCACTGTATGCATGCGCCCTGAACAGGGACTGACAATGTAATGTTCTGGACAGTAAAAATATCATCTCTCTAAATCTCAGTTCAGTACTTTTAATGATCCATCTAGCCTGGAAGTTTATGATTTTATCATCTCTAGTTTTTCACAATACTCTTTAAATCATCTTGCCAAATATAAGGATATTGGGAAATATCTTCTTGTGAAGTTAAAACCAATTAAATCTGTTTATATTACAGTGTAAATGAAAAGTCCTTTATATATTACAAAGCCCCACAGAACAATTATAAGAACAATGAAGAGGAGCCTGGTGATAGCACACCTGCTAGAGTGCACATGTTACAATGTGCTGAACCTAGGCTCAGTTCCCCTGGACCTGAGTTCAATCTTAGGTCCCCACCTGCAAGGGAGAAACTTCACAAGCAGTTTAACAGTGCTGTATGTGCCTCCTCCCTCTCTATTTTACTGTTCCCTATGGATCTCTTTGCCTGTACCCAATAAACACATAAAAATACATTTTAAACAGAACAACTAAGAAAGCCTATGACCACATGAGGCAAAATATGCAAATAATTATTATTTTTCTCACTGATTTATTTTTAGGTATGATTTTTTTATTTGTATTATTTATTAGTGATTTAATAATGATTAACAAGATTGTATAATAAGAGGGATTATATTATTTTTGGTAGCAGTAAGACATAGCATCCTGTATTGGTTTTTATTTTATAACTTATGTATTTATCCTGATAAAGTATAATGTGGAAAGTGTGATAAATGGTACTTTGACTGGACCAGGGTGAAATAATAGAAATGAATTATATTCAATGGGATCAGTAGATCATGTAGTGAATCTATTAGTGAGCAAATGCTGATTAATATAATTTTAGATGTAAAATCTGATTTCTAATATTTGATAATGGTTTTCTTAAACTAAGCTTGCAGTACAGAAAGAAAAAAGAGCATCTCATATACTTTCTTTAACTACCATCCTAGTTAAATCCAGACATTCATAGATGTACTTTATCAGATTTCTTGTATAGTGTCAGGTTAGCGTGGAGGTGCCTCTTCCCAGGTGCATACTCTCTGAGTTGGAGAGAACTTGACTGGAGTTAGCCTGGAGTTCTACTCACTCAGTGACATAGGAGAGATGACTCAAACTCATGGTGGAGTGGCAATACAATGTCTTTATTGATCATAGAGCAATGCTTTTAAAGGCCAGACCTGGAGGTGACAAGTTGGAAAAGGAAATGTCTAGGAAAGGGGTGGAGAAAGGCAAAAAGGGTGCTGGGAAGGTAGAAACTTCCTTAGCAACTGTTGTGAGGGTTTTAACTGGTGGGATTAATGATGGCCTGGAGGCAGGGAGGGTCTTAAAAGATAGATCAAAGAAATGGAATGGGTGGGGATCTTTCAGGCAAAACAATGATTATGTAGATAGGCCATAGTATCAGGAATGCAGGTTGGAGCTGAGGGAGCTGACTTAACAATTTCCTGACATCTCCCCCTTTCTTTTTATCAAATGGCCATAGTATCAGGAATATGGGGTACTTTGTGAGGCAGGGAGTCTGATAGGAGGACAGGCACACCTTTGGGGTTACTCCTGTACCCTCTTGCTCAACCTCTCAGTAGAGAGAGAGGCTGACAGGAAAGATACACTCCTCAGGTCAAGCCCTGCCAAGCTCAACCACATCCTTACAATTTCCTGACAGTATAGTCAATTTGACATATACATTTGAGTATTCTCTATTAAATATTAGTACTATATTCAATCTATTCCTAAATGCCATAAACCCCACAATCATTTAATCCTATCTTCAAAACTGGAATACCAACTGATCAAAGTAATAATGTACTTGTAGAAAGTAATATACTAGATAAAAATAGACAATTGGATCAATGGAGCAGATTTGAAAGCTCAGAAATGAATCCTACATATACAACCAACTAATGTATGACAAAGGGGGAAAGCCATTTGATGTGGTAAAGAAGGTCTCTTCAACAAATGGTGTGAGGAAAATTAGACAGCCATATGCAGAAAAGTGAAACTATGCTACCACATAACAACATTCACCAAGGCCCAATAAAGATGGATTAAATATCTCTATACTAGGTGTTCTAAATTTAAAATTTATAGAAGAAAATGTTGAGGAAACTTTGCAGGACCTTCACATCAAAGTTATATTTGGAGACTCAATTCTCTGGGCATAAGGAATGAAACCAAGAGTAAGTAAATGGGATTATATGAAACTAAAAGGCTTCTACAGATCAAAAGCAAACTACACATGGCTAACCAGGAAACCCAGTTAATGGGAGAAGATATTTGCATATCACACTTCAGACAAGCAACTGATCTCAAACATCTATACAAAATTGGTACAGATCTACAAAAGAAGCAAAAATAACCCAAAAAAAAAAGCAGGCCAAAGAACTAAACATACCATTTTATACATATTACACATGGCCCACAGACATCAAGAAATGCTTCATTTCACTTACCATTAGAGAAATGAAAATTAAAACTAACTGAGATACCACCTCACATAATGAGAGAATGGATTACATCAGCAAAAGGTTGTGGAGAAAAGGGAACTATGCTTCACTACTGGTGAGAATGCAAACTAATACAGCTCCTTTGGAAGACTTATGGAGTATTCTTAAGCAAATAAACATGCATTATTTTATGATCCAGCAATACTACTCTGAGGCATTTTTCTAGTGAACACTCAAGCACCACTTAGAAGAGGCATATGAACCTCTAAGTTCATAGCTGCATTATTCACAATAGTCAAAGAGTAGAAGCAGTCTAGATACCCATCATCAGATGACTTCTAGAATGCTTATTCCATAGAGTACTATTCTGCAATCTAAACAGATGATATTGTATCCTTTAGGACAAAATGGAACTGGAGGTGTTATACTTAGCAAAATTAGTAAAGAGATGAATGATAATTACTAGATGGTTTCACTTATATGTGAAGTCTAGAGATTTGATTGAAATGAACTTGCCAAAAGAAAAAAAAAGTTCAAACAAAACAAGTAAACAATCTCTTTAAGTCTTATGAGAGCTATGGTGTTTCTCTTTGGGAGGATGGGGATATAGAATTTTGGTGATGGGTGTGGTGGCGAACTACACATTGCAATCTTACAATCTTAGAACAAGTTATTAATAGCAAATAAGAAAATTTTTTAAAAGAATGTAATCTACTAGGTCAGGAAGATAGTTATCATGGATAATGCATGTACTATGCCATGCACAGATCCCATGTTTAAGCCCAGCTCGCAGTACACTGAGAAATTTGGTGGGCTGGTATCATTCTTCCTCTTTCTCTTCTTCTTCTTCCCCCTCCTTCTCTTCCTTCTACTACTCCTTCTCCTCCTTCAGCTCCTCCTCCTCCTTTTTCATCTTCTCTCCCTCCTTTGTTTCTTCCTTTTCTGGTAGGAATTTAAGAACTTGGAAGGCATAGAGAAGGACAGTTACCTGCAACACTGTTCAACCACTTGTGAACATTGCCCTCCTGCAGGCAGAGAACTAGGGACTTGAATCTGAATATTATGCATAGTAAGCTGTGCCCTTCCCAGATGTGCCACTACCCAGCCCCATATCTCTCAATGTATCTGAAAACAAATGTTGGTTCAGAGCTATGAAGTCTTGGTGACAAGAACAAAAAGAAAAAAAAACAATCTGCTTACTATGTGAGACTTAACTGTTTATCATGCTGTTTTCTTATACTAAAAGGACATATTTTGACTAGTACTTTTATCTGAGGTGTTTCTTTTTCACATTGTAGTGTGATATTTTACCGGCTCATTTAATCTTTATATTTGTTTTACTTATGTATAAGTTACAATGGAAGACAAACTAGAACTCTTTCCATTGTTGTGTGAAATCTCAAGACGTAAACAAACATCTTTTAAAAGTTTATGGATCAACAATACAATAGGTTACATATACTACCTATATTCCTTCTACCATTATGTTAAATAGATCAGGATTATTGGGGGTTGTTTCAAGCAGATAGAATGTTAACAAGTAATTATAATTAGAAACCTTGTTGCTAACTTTACTTCCAGTTAAAAAAACGATGACATATAATTATTAATAAAGAGTAAAAATTTCATAGGTGTGAAAACTTCACTGCCAAACATTTTCATGATCCTCTCTAATAAGTTCAGTCATCCCTATAAATAAAGGAAGCCTAGGCAGTATAGAATGTAAATATTGCTGCTTTTATATAAATTGAGATTAGCCTTACCCTCTGACAATGCAGCCTTCTACCTTTGGGTTAAATTTAAAGTGGCAATGCATTTGTCATTCTTTCTTTCTCAGATCATAAAATGATAGTGTCTGTTGACACAATTATAGATACTGCTATTCAAGTCTAGAATGATTGAAGAGAATTTCAAAGAGAAAATATAATATACCCAGTTTAAAATGAAGGCTGATGTCACTATCAGAGATATTAAAATCACTATACTTACCCTGAGCCTACACAAAAGAAATGTAAGGCTGAAATTTTCAGTTGCGATTTTAAATAATGTATTATATTCATACGATGAAGGTACAATGAAGGACCTTGAAAGTTCCAATTTACTCTCAAATATTTCTTTTTATTTTAAAGATTTTATTTATTTATGAGAGGGCAGTAGTACAGTGGGTTAAGCGCACATGGAGCGAAGCACAAGGGCCAGCGTAAGAATCCTGGGTACGAACCCCCGGCTCCCCACCTGCAGGAGAGTCGCTTCACAGGTGGTGAAGCAGATCTGCAGGTGTCTATCTTTCTCTCCCCCTCTCTGTCTTCCCCTCCTCTCTCCATTTCTCTCTGTCCTATCTAACGATGATATCAATAACAGCAATAATAACTGCAACAAAAGAGAAAATAAATAAATAAATATTTATTTATTTATGAGAAAGATAGGATGAGAGAGAAGAACCAGACTTCACTCTGGCACATGTGCTACTGGGGATCAAACTCAGGACCTCATGCTTGAGGGTCCAAAGCTTTACCACTGCACCACCTACCAGACCACACCCTCAAATATTTCTATACAACTGGGGGAATTCACCAAATCAATTTAATAGGTTAAGTTGATTCACCAAATCAATTTCAACAAGTGTTGAAATTGCCAATACTTGACATTTCACTAACAGATCAGCACTGGGATTACTTTTCCAGTTATCAATAACTTGTGTCTTGTGAACATTAATGATACCACTTGAAGCATAATTTGTTCTGGAAAACTGCTTATAAGGGTGGATTCCATCAATGTTAGTCTCTTTTCTAATCTTTGATGCTACTACTTCACCTGGCTTGATTACTGAACCCCTGACTGCTAATCTACAGTTGTCCCTCTCCACTTCATGCTTTGACATTCTTGGCTTCATTCTATCATGGGTTTTTTAAATATATTCATTAAAAAGTCGATCGATTCAGTGAAAATGATACAGTGCATACTTGGTTGTCTGAGTATTACAACTGCAATTAAAATTACTGTACATATGGACTGTAGGATTTGTGCAGCCCGGCAAATCGTTCAACACCAGGTACAGCTGCTCAACCACTCCTTGTGTTTGTTTGAAATCAGGTGTTGGTAGAACCAAGCTAATCAGAGCATGTTTCTACATGAGGGATGTGATCCTAAGAATGAAGTTAGTTTTTGGTAAGAAGGAAACAATCTGAAACAAAGTGCCTTGTGCTGGTTACACAAAATATCCAGTGACAGTAGCTAAAGAATAATCCCCAAATGGTAATATGACATCTGAACTTGACTTTATGTCATGTATTAGACCGTCTACATATTTGATATTCTTTTGGCATTAGATTCAGTCTTATCCTAATACAGCAACCTTGACTTATTATTTTAGAGATTTCAAATTTTTCTTCTTAACTATATCCAATAGTGAACTTTTAAACTCTAAATCCACTTAGTGGTTATCAGAAGGAAGGAAGAAATTTAAAGGGGTTTGAGGTCATAAATCAAGACAACGGGGACAAAGTGTTCATTTCCAATGATACACAGCTAAAATACATACAATTTATACTTCAATACACATGGAAAATACAATATTCTAAATTTGAAGAAACTCACCTGTGAGGCATTGCTAAGGTATATGCTTGACCAATTTCTGTCTGGAATCAGGGCTCCAGTGAATGTCAAAGGAGACCCTATATTTTAGGAGTAGATTCTTTGTAGGAAGCTTACTCATAACAGTACAAGCAAGGTACTATTATGTCATATATAATTTTCTTTTTCTTCATCCTATCTTCTTACCTCTTGTTTGTTTACTTATTTTTTTCATCATATTTGCCAGTACTTCATTATTCTGAACTTAAAATTTTCACATAAACAGAAGCATAGACAGAGGATGAGGATAAGAGGAAAATTTTTCACACTAAAGAACCTTCTTCTAGAACAGCGAAGGTCAGACTCAGCTCCATTGTGTGCATGAAAAAACAGGTAAACTATAAGGTGAACTACCTTCAAAGCTAAGCATCCCTCTCTTTAAAAAGTACTTACTATTATACTCATAACTTTTCAATGTATTTGTAAATTCTAAACAAAGCTAAAGATGCTAAGAAAGAAACTTTAGCATTCTTATATGCTAAGAGAAAAATAGCCAAGGACAATACTCAGAAATTAACACACTCTTTAGAGACTAAATAGGCGGGGGTGGGGGTGGGGAGAAGAACAAATACACTGAATGTAGAGAATTCTTCTTCTTCTTCCTCTTCTTCTTCTTCTTCTTCTTCTTTTTCTCCTTCTTCTTCTTCTTCTTCTTCTTCTTCTTCTTCTTCTTCTTCTTCTTCTTCTTCTTCTTCTTCTTCTTCTTCTTCTTCTTCTTCTTCTTCTTCTTTTTTCAATAATCTCAAACATGATTGAAGTTTGAAAGACCAGAGGCTCCCTCTGAAAATAAAGAAAGGTAACTAAGAAACGTACAAAAGCCTGTACTATATAGTTGGAGGATTGCCTATTCATTGTGACTTTAGCTGTATTGCTATCCCTAAGTTTTGTTTTGGAACTTTACAATGTAGGTGCCAATTTGAAAGCCACAAAACAATAGTAACTTTGTTTTAAGCGTTTGTTCCATTTTGAGAACAGAAATTATTTTAACAGAGACCTGTTCTCAAAAGTAGGTTTGTTTGATGGCGACAATGTGTTTTGTCTTCCATCCAAATAACTTCAGACAAAAGTATATGTACCCAGCTCCCAAATAATTTATTTGAAGAAGTTCCAGCAAGAAGCACTGATTTTTATATTATTTCACAGATGAGAATATGTCCTCTTTTCAAGGAGATGCTTTTGATGTTTATTAGGCAGAGTAATTAATACTTTATTTTAGTATCCTGAGATGTGACTTTTCTTTTTAATATTTATTTATTTATTCCCTTTTGTTGCCCTTGCTGTTGTAGTTATTATTATTGTCATTGTTGTTGGATAGGACAGAGAGAAATGGAGAGAGGAGGGGAAGGCAGGGGGAGAGAAAGACAGACACCTGCAGACCTGCTTCACCACCTTTGAAGGGACTCTCTTGCAGATGGAAAGCCGGGGATTCCAGTCGGGATCCTTATGCAGGTCCTTGTGCTTTGCTTAACCCGCTGCTCTAACCACCGCCCACTCCCAAGATGTGACTTTTCTTTGGCACATTATTTTGTAGCAAACCAAATTGATTTTCATGGGTATATTACCAAATTCTAAGTGGAGTGTATTCAAATGTAGTATTCAGAGTGAATTTTATTCTGAAAGCTTCATAGTTATCCATAAGTTGTAGGTTCATCTAGGAGTAAATTATCATGATACATATGTGTGTGTATGTGTGTGTGTGTGTGTGTCTGTGTCTGTGTGTGTGTGCACATCCTATAGAAAAGATTTAAAATTAGTTAGGTTTTCATTGAATGTTCTAAATTGCTAACTACCAATGTATCAAGTATCATAAATGCTTGGAGTAAGTTATTTGTCTTCAAAATAATAGAATGATCAATTACAGTCCTGATAATTAAAACTATCAGATTATAAATTAATAATATGAACAGAAAGTATGAGAGTTAGATGATCAGGTTGGATTTGTGCCTTATCTTCAAGACTTGGCAAGACCTCTGGTACTATAGTGCCTCTTCAGTTCTCTTTGCCTCTTTGTTTTTTTGTTTGTTTTCCTCCATGGTTATCGCTGGAGCTCAGTGACATCAGTACAAATCCACTGCTCCTGAAGGCCATTTTCCCCATGTATTATTATTATTTTTCTTTTTACAGGATAAGACAGAAATTGAGAGAGGTAGGGTAGCGATCTACCCCTGCAGGTGGGAAAAGGGGGCTCTAACTGGGACCTTTCACATGGCCTTGTCCTTTGTACTTATGTGCTTTACCCAATGAGCTACCTTTTGTCCCCCACTCCACTTTTGTTCTTCTCTTTGTATCTATGAAAAAACAATTGGACAGAGAGAAGTGAAACTGTGCATGCATGAGACCCTGGGTCCAATTCTCATCAACATTATCATCATAATCATCTTCACAACTGAAAGGGATATAGTGACTATAGTAAATTCTGATTGTCATTTTTGCAAATAGTACCTAGTTCAGATTTTTAAGCAAAATTTATTAATTTATTGTCACCAGTGCTATTGTTGGTATTCAGTTCCTGGATGATGAATTCCCCACTGCCTACAGCCATTTTTTTTTCTCTTTCTTTTCATTTGATAGGCATAGAGAGAAATAGAAAGAAATGAGTAGGGGAAAAAAGAGACAACTGCAGTACTGTCCCCAAACTTATGAAACTTCCCCCCTACATATGGGTGCCTGGGGCTTGAACTTAGATCTTTGCAGATGATAATGTATGTACTCTGCCAGGCACAACATCCTTGGCCCAAAGGTGACATTTTCATACATGTAACATGTTGCAGATTTTATTATGTGGATCAGAAAGAAAAGACTAAGACTAATAGTTAAGACATGTGAACTAGCTTTAGGATTTATGTTGTGTAGGGAAATATACAAAGTATTGTTATGTTTTTACAATAATTAATGAGCAGAACTCTAGAATGATTTATGTGTTACAGGATAGGGAAACTTATATATGCTGTTCTTGGCATTTTTTTTTTAATGACAGTGCAGAAGTAAGGTAAATTTGACCAGCTTGCTAGTTTCTGTATAGTGCTTAATGCAGACTGTGAAGACAGTCTCAGGCCCTAAACAATCCATCCAGACCTCATTCCATCATATGCATCCTTTGCTTCCTCTCATCTAGCTGTGGACATTCCCATTGCAACTTGGCACAGTATCATAGGATTAGGCTATAAATTGTACCCTATTCTGTTCTATTCACATAGACTAGATTAAGTTTCCCATGAATCTTTCAAGAAGGATAAATTGCCTCTGTTTTGTTCTATTGGTGTTTCTGTTCTAAATAATTGTATTTATGTTCTGTATATTTATTTTGCTTTCAAGTGTTTCCTTGGATTTTGAGATCATAATTTATTCTAACTGCTCTCACCCTTTAATTTTGAATTATAGGCAGTGCATTCTTCATTTCCATGATGTTATTCTAAAAATAAGAGCAATCTGTGTGTACAAACTAAAATCTCCAGTTTTTCAATTAAATCTTTTCTTTGTGAACTTATTATTTCTGAAATAAGGTTAGGAATTTTTAAAGAATGTTAAATACTAACCATGCATTGTTTGTAAAGTATCCAAATACAAATGATTTTACATATGTAGTTTAAATTAAAATAACACAAATGACAATGAAGAAGACAGAAAAACAGAAAACTACCTCTGAACAGATAAAACAGTTCTTAGCTAAATATAATTTCCATCCTTATTTTCTTGTAAAAACAGGGAAAAAAAAACAAACTTAGAACATGGTATACCAATGCTATTTGACTTTCTCTTTTATTATGCCATGCCCCATTATTATCATAATCATTATCATTACTATTTTTATTTTGCCAATAGGGTTTTTGCTGGAGCTCAGTGCCTATAAAACTCCACCACTCCTGGTAGCCAGGTTTTTCTTTCTTCTAGATAGAAGGTAAAAGACAGAGATATAGGAGATAGATACAGAAAAGGAGAAATATAACAGTGCTGCTTTACCACTGTGAGCTTCCATCATTCAAGCTTTCATCCTTCTGTGTGTTGGCCTGGGAATCCAAAATGTGGGTATTTATGTATAGTAACATATGTCTTGTCTCAGTGAACTACCTGCACTCAACTTTCTTTTTAAACACTGCTTAGCTCTGGTTTATGGTTGAAATATTCCTAGTTATGACCACAGAATGTGAGCTCAGACCTACAGGGATTCAGAGGTTACATAGGCTCCTAAGCTGAATATGTGCCCCAGTTCAAATCGATGGTGTTTATAGTTAATAATTTTTATATACTTATCCCATATTTAGGAGCTACTCTCTTCCCTAGTCTATCTTGCTAGTCCCTTTTCCAACTAAGACACCATCTCCCCCAGACAATACCTTGGGTCCACCTGCATATTAGCTGTCAGACTCAGGCAAAAACTAGTAAAGTCATGGGTCCCTTGGAATATACCTAAAATAGACATACTACCTTTTCCAAAAAATTGAGCCCCTCCCAAATATTCATCTGATATATTCTGGCCTTCAGGCTCATGACTAGTCAACAATTTGTTCTACTTTATATCTTAACTCTGTCAGCCACCAGGTTCCTGATGATGCCAACCTGACTTCCCTGGGCAGAATACCCCACCAATATGTCCTCAAACCCACCTCTTCAGACCCCTTCTTCACTAGGGAAAGAGAGAGACAGGTAGAAAGTATGGATTGACCTGCCAATGTGCATGTTCAGTGGGGAAGCAATTACAGAAGCCAAACCTCCCACCTTCTGCACCCCGAAATGATTCTGGATCCATACTTTCAGAGGGATAAAGAATAGGAAAGCTTTCAAGAGGTGAGGGATAAGATAGGGAGTCCTGATTGTGGGAGTTGTGTGGAGTTGTAACGCTCTTATCCTATGGTCTTGTCAGTATCTTCATTTTATAAAAAAAATAAATAAAAATAATAAAACAACATTTAAAAGTTCAAAAAAGTAATATGTTTACATGCATACATTTAAAGTCATTTGAATAAAATATTGACTAATTGTATGTATGCATCTCTATTCCTTTAACCTAAACATATTTAAGCATTTTTAGAAAGGTCTATTAATTCAGTTGATTATAAATGTTACTAATTTATTAATCAATTTGATGCAGTATATATTTCTAGGGATAAAAGATGTGGATTAGTTATATATTTACTTATAGAAGAAAGGCTTTGAATTTGAACACAATAACCAAAAAAGGGAGGGGATTGGTGGAAAATTGGGGTGCTGGTGCATGATGATGGAAAATAACTTAAATTGGGGATAAAAGTGTTTGTACATACCTATCATAGGGACAACAAAAGTGGTACTCATGTATTAATAACTAAATGGTAATCCATATTTCATATCCTCTCTGATTTAGTGAATTAAGAAACAGTCTGTCCTGCTAGTGGCAATCCAAAATGTATTCATCTTTCATCATGAGTTCATGGTTACTCTTAGGTTTTGAATGACCAGCTGTCTTTGATTGGCTTTGCAGATATATCTGTAATTACATGTGTGTAATTTTCAACAACATTATCACCTAACTAGCCACCAGAGAGTCTAATTCAAAATGGAATGCAGTTGAATTACATTTTGTATTATAATCAATACAATTGCATTAGCCTCTAAGAATGGAATATATGAATTTAAATTCTGTTGTTAGCCTGGGAAAGATGTATTAGTGTGTCCATGCTATGCTGAGACACAGAGAGAGAGAGAGAGAAAGAGAGAGACTCAAATCTCATTTATATATAGCAAAACATTCCATCGAAATGCATTGATTCACTTGGTAACTCACTTTTTAGAATTATTGGGTTGTCATTTAAGTTAGGACATATTGTTCTGTTTCTGTGGAGAAACTGCATCATGACTTTCTCAATAACCCACTAGTTTTTTCCAAATAAAATATTGTCTGGGGACATATGGTAACAAAACTGCCATTTTAATATTATTTGTTCATTGGTGAAATGGTGCCATAAATATATTGCTGCTAGGGTTATTGCATGGGCTCAGTGCAAGCATTATAAATCCACTGTTCCCTGTGACAATCTCTCACCCCGCCTCCCCCCCCCTTTTTTTTCAATTGGCTAGGACAGAGAGGAAATGAGGGAGTAGGGGAGATAGAGAGGAAGAGAGAGATAAATATTTGTAGTCCTGCTTCACAACTCACAAAGCATCCCCCTGGAAGTGGGGATCTGGACTTAAACCCAGGCCCTGGCACATGGTGACATGTGTTTAATTGGGTGTACCACTGCCAGACCCTTCATTTTTGAAATGACAAGGAGTAATTTCAAAACTTAAATTTCTTTGTACAGTTTCTACAGAGACTAGGATGTTTGAGTTTTTTTTTTTTTAATAATAAATGTCTTTAAGCTATTTAGTAGAATGAAATATAATAGAATGAGTGGACTCATGACACAAATTAAAATAGAAAACAAAGAACTAAGGGCTGCAATAGCTGAACTAATGACCACAGTAGCTAAACTAGATGCCAAAGTATCTAAACAAGAGATGGTGATAGTTAAGCAAGAGCCACAGCAGTTGGGACTGGGAAGTGGCACACCTGGTGTAGTATACATGGTGCCATGCACAGTGACCAGTTTCAAGTTCCCGGTCTCTACCTGCAAGAAGGAAAGTTTCATGAGTAGTGAAATAGTGCTGCAGGTCTCTCTCTCTCTCTCTCTCTCTCTCTCTTTCATCTATCTATCTCTCCCCAGAGCACTGCTCATCTCTGGTTTATGGTAGTCAGAGATTGAATTTGGGACATTTGAGCCTCAGGCATGAGAATCTCTCTACATGACCGTTATGCAATGTACTACTCAGACTTCTGTTTTCCTCTTTCCCTCTCCCCATCCTCTCTTTGTCTTATCAAATAAAATAATGGGAGTAGGGAAGGAAAAATCACCACAGACATTTATTCCTCTTGGAGCACTGAGTTCCCAGAGATAGCAAAGTTGCAATTGGAAATAAATAAACAAATGTTCTACAACAGCTAAGTTAAGGAATGAAAGAAGCTCATCAGTAGAATGAGAGAAGCTAAAAATAAAATAATTAAGGATGAAGATAAAGCAAAGAGCTTTAAGGAAAAACAAGACCATATAAAAAACATGGAGTGCAGGGAATAAAGCATAACAGTTTTGCAAAAAGACTCTCATGCCTAGGGGGTAGTGCAGTAGTGCAGCGGGTTAAGCGCACATGGTGCAAAGCACAAGGGCCAGCATAAGAATCCCTGTTAGAGCCCCTGTTCCCCACCTGCAGGGGAGTCACTTCACAAGCGGTGAAGCAGGTCTGCAGGTGTCTATCTTTCTCTCCCACTCTCTGTCTTCCCCTCCTCTCTCGATTTCTCTCTGTCCTATCCAACAGCGAATGACATCAACAACAACAATACTAACCACAACAAGGCTACAACAACAAGGGCAACAAAAGAGGAAAAAAAAATGCCTCCAGCAGCAGTGGATTCATGGTGCAGTCACTGAGCCCCAGCAAAAACCCTGGAGGCAAATAAAAAAAAAGACTCTCATGCCTGAGGCTTCAAAATCCCAGGTTCAATTCCTTGCACCACCATAAACATGAATTGAACAGTACTCTTATAAATAATAATAATAATAAATAATACAATGGAAAGCATGGAGATTTTTAAAATGCTTAAGTCAAATGAGACGTTTAAGTTATATAAAAATGACTGTTATTGGAAGCTAGGAGATTAAGACTGTGTAGATGATAGAAACATTTTTGTATTTAATTATAAAATTACTGTTCTTTGCATCATCTTCAAGATTGTTCAGTCTGCTAATATTTGTTAAATATTGTTACCTATGTCTCAATATACATTGATCAGTAGTTTTCTTTTCTCATAATGTCATTACTATTTTTTCCTTTTGGATTTGTTATTATTTTTAAGATAATGCTAACCTGATTATGATTTACTTTTATTACTGATTTAATAATGATCCACAAGATCATAGGATAAGATGGGTAAAATTCTATACAATTCATATCACCAGAGTTCCATACCCCATACCATCCATTGGAAACTTTCTTATTCTTTATTTTCTTCAATTTTTTTAAAATTTTTATGTATTTATTATAGGAGACAGGGATAAATTGTGAGAGGGGAGATAGAGAAGGAAAGAGACAGAGAGAAGCCTGCAGTCCTATTTTACTGCTCTTGAAGCAACCCCACCCCCTGCAGGTGGGGACCAGGTCTCAAACCCGGACATTGTGCATTATCACATGTGCACACAACCAGGTGCACCACCACCTGGGCCTGAAGTATTCCTATTCTTTTATTATTTTTTTTAATATTGATTGACAAGACCATAAGAGGGGTACAACTCCACAAAGTTCCATCCACCAGAGCCCTATATCCCATCCCTTCCATTGGAAGCTTTCCTATTCTTTAACCCTCTAGGAGCATGGACCCAGGATCATCATGGGGTGCAGAAGGTGGAAGGTCTGGCTTCTGTAATTGCTTTTCCACTAGACATGGGCATTGGCAAGTCGACCCATACTTCCAGCATGTTTCTATCTTTCCTTAGTGGGGCAGGGCAAGGGGACATAGGGTTCCAGGACAATCTGCTTTACCTTAATAATAAAAAAAGAACATTTTTTCGTAATTCCATGAATCATCTTATATCATCTTTATAATAATGTCTATTCAGATATTCTCTCACTTCAAAAATGTTTTCAAACTTGTTAAATTTATGGTTTCTGTATAAATATTTTGAAAATCCATCTGTTGTATAATGTGAGATGGAATATATTGTCTCCCTCTTATGAGGTGGCCTTTTTATTTTTGTGGTAGCTTATTTCAATGTGTAAGTTGTTTTTAATTTGACATAGTATTGTTTATTCTTTAGTTTCTCTTGACAGTGAGACATCTATATATGTCTTTAATGTGAAGATCCCACAGTATATAATTTATGTTTTCTTCTGTTTTAAAATGTACTATCACTTCAATATATGAACATTGAATATTCTCCATTTTGTGTCTTTTTTAAATAGCGTGGTAGATTTTTTCTATTTTAAACACTTTTAAATAATTAGGATAATGATATAGAAAAATTTTTTTAAAAAAGGGGAAATGAGAGGAAGAGGGAGAAGGAGAGTGAAGGAGGGAGGGAGGGGGGAGAGAAAAGACACCAATTTATTGTCAGTGAAGCTCCCCCAACCCCATAGGCTGGGACCTGGGGCTTGAAGTAGGGTTTTTTTTTTACAGTGTAACATGAGTGCTGTTTTGGGGCTTCAATGGCTGGCCTCTTACAGGTTACACTTTTCAATATAAAGTAATTTTCCTCTCCATTAGATTACTCCAAGGTGTGTGTGTGTGTGTGTGTGTGTGTGTAAATGTATTTGATCACTTTCCCTTTCCTCTGACTCATTGCATAGATAAATGCAACATGTTTATGTACACAGATTTCATATCTTGCCATTTTACAGAATTTATTAGTATTTTCCTGTAGTTTGTTTAGTGATTGTTAATTCTGCCTGTGTATATTAGGGTAACATTTGTAAGTAGCCAAAGTTGAATTTATATTTTTTATTTATTTATTTTATTTAAGAAAGGATTAATTAACAAAACCATAGGGTAGGAAGGGTACAATTCCACACAATTTCTACCACCCAATCTCCATATCCCACCCCCTCCCCTGATAGCTTTCCCATTCTCTAGCCCTCTGGGAGCATGGACCCAGGGTCATTGAGGGTTGCAGAAGGTAGAAGGTCTGGCTTCTGTAATTGCTTCCCCGCTGAACATGGGCATTGACTGGTCGGTCCATACTCCCAGTCTGCCTCTCTCTTTCCCTAATAGGGTGGGTCTCTGGGGAAGCGGAGCTCCAGGACACATTGGTGGGGTCTTCAGTCTAGGGAAGCCTGGCCGGCATCCTGATGACATCTGGAACCTGGTGACTGAAAAGAGAGTTAACATACAAAGCCAAACAAATTATTGAGCAATCATGGACCCAAAGCTTGGAATAGTGGAGAGGAAGTGTTAGGAGGGTACTCAATGCAAACTCTAGTGTACTTCTGCTTTCAGATATATATTTTGTAGTAGTTTACGAATACGTGTGAACATAAGCTCTCTCTCACAGAAACTGGTGTATATCTAGGTTTTGGAACTTGGTTAGAAAGTGAACCACCTGAGATGGAATTAGAGTATACTATGAAAGGAAAGGTCTCACCCGAGTAATGAAGCTGAAGGGTTCTCATTCCACACGTGAAGTCTCTGCACACAGTCTGAAGTGAAGCATGTTGAGGTGGCAATCGTTGCGTTGGTTAGGTTGTGATCGGCAGGTGCAATATTATTTTATATGGACTGGGAGAGGCATATGGGAAAGTGGGCCCTATCCAAGGGTTCCAGGACTGGGGGAAGTAGAGGCTCTATAGTGGAGATGTGAGGTTCCTGCTGTCTTAGGGTTCAAAAAGACAATCGATAGTTAATGTTATCATCAGATTATTTGGTAATTGGGTTAACTTTGAAAAGTCCCTTTGTTATGGTTTGCTGTACAGTACCCAGTATCTTGTATATAACTGTGCTATTAGTTGTTTCTGATCTACTTGGTCTAGGCTTTTGAGAGAGTCCGCATATCAGTTACACAGCCTATATATTACAAAGATTCAGTTTGTGTTTTGAAAAACTTCGAGATATACAATTAAATTTCCCCCTCTCATATTAATTAACTAGTGATTTATATGACTACATTTTACTAGGAGTGTACATACCATTCCCACCAGCAAAAGACTGTGACCCATCCCTCCCACCCACTCCCACCCCACACCCCCCTGTCCCAGGAAGCTGATGTCTACCCCTCACCACATAGCTTTTACTTTGGTGCCCTACTTACAATTTGGTCAGGTTCTGCTTTTAGTTTCCCTTTCAGATCTTCTTTCTCAACTTCTGTTGATGAGTGGGATGATCCCATACTCATCTTTATCTTTCTGACTTAGCTCACTTAACGTAATTCCTTCTAGCTCTGTCCAAGATGGGTCAGAGAAGGTGGGTTCATTGTTCTTGATAGCTTTATAGTATTCCACTGTGTATATATACCACAGCTTTCTCAGCCACTCATCTGTGGTGGGGCACCTGGGTTGCTTCCAGGTTTTAGCTATTATGAATTGTGCTGCTATGAACATAGGAGTACACACCTCTTTTTGGTTGGGTGTTATGGAGTTCTTGGGGGATAACCCCAGGAGAGGAATTACTGGATCATATGGAAGATCCATGTCTAGCCTTTTGAGAGTTTTCCAGACTGCTCTCCACAGAGGCTGTACCAATTTACACTCCCACCAGCAATGTAAAAGGGTTCCTTTGTCCCCACAACCTCTCCAGCATTTGTTGCTTCTGTCCTTTTTGATGTATGCCATTCTTACAGGAGTGAGGTGGTATCTTAATGTTGTCTTAATTTGCATTTCTCTGACAATCAGTGACCTAGAGCAGTTTTTCATATGTTTGTTAGCCTTTTGGATCTCCTCTGTAGTGAATGTTTTGTTCATTTCCTCTGCCCATTTTTGGATGGGGTCATTTGCTTTTTTGATGCTAAGTTTGCTGAGCTCTTTATATATTTTGGTGTTTAGTTTCTTGTCTGATGTCTGGCATGTGAAGATCTTCTCCCATTCTGTGAGGGGTCTCTTTATTTGTGTGATAGTTTCTTTGGATGTGCAGAAGCTTTTCAATTTGATGTAGTCCCATTGGTTTGTTTCTGCTTTAGTTTTCCTTGCAATTGGGTTTGATTCATCAAAGATGTCCTTGAGGTGTAGGTGGGAAAGTGTTTTACCAATGTTTTCTTCTAAGTATTTGATTGTTTCTGGTCTGACATCTAGGTCTTTGATCCATTTGGAGTTGATTTTTGTTTCTGGTGAGATAAGGTGGTTCAATTTCGTTCTTCTGCATGTTACAACCCAGTTTTCCCAGCACCATTTATTGAAGAGAGCCTCCTTTTTCCATTTACCTTTGGGCCCCTTTATCAAAGATTAGATGTCCATAGGTGTGGGGATTTATTTCTGGGCTTTCAATTCTATTCCACTGGTCTGTGTGCCTATTTTTGTTCCAGTACCATTCTGTTTTGATGATGATGGCTTTATAATATAGTTTAAGGTCTGGAGTGTTACGCCTCCATTTCTGTTTCTTTTCCTCAAGATGTTTTTGGCAATTCTAGGTGTTTTCAGGTTCCCAATAAATGATTGTAGTGTTTGTTCTATTCTCTTAAAGAAGCTTGTCGGAACTTTGATGGGTATTGCATTAAATTTGTATATGGCTCTGGGGAGAATATTCATTTTGATGATATTTATTCTTCCAATCCATGAGCATGGGATATCTTTCCATTTCTTGGTATCAGTTTCTATTTCCTTGAGTAGCGACTTATAGTTTTCAGCATACAAATCTTTCACTTCTTTGGTCAACTTTATTCCTAGGTATTTGATTGATTTTGCTGAAACAGTAAAGAGGAGTGATTTCTGGATGTCTTCTTCTTCAGATTTAGTGTTTTCATAAAGAAATGCCACTGATTTTTGTACATTGATTTTGTAGCCTGATACCTTGCTATATTGCCTAATAACTTCCATTAGTTTTCTGCTGGATTCTTTAGGTTTTTCTATGTATACTATCATATCATCTGCAAATAGTGAGAGCTTGACTTATTCCCTTTCAATCTGTATTCCTTTGATTTCTTTCTCTTGCCTGATTGTTATGGCAAGAACTTCCAATACTATGTTGAAGAGTAACGGTGACAGTGGACAGCCCTGTCTAGTCCCCGATCTGAGGGGGAATGCTGTCAGCTTCTGTCCATTGAGTATGAAGTTGGCTATAGGTTTGCTATATATAGACTCCACTATCTTGAGGAATTTCCCATCTATTTCCATTTTTTGTAGAGTTTTGAGCATGAACGGGTGTTGGATTTCAAAGGCTTTCTCTGCATCTATTGAGATAATCATTTGGTTTATGGCTTTGCTTTTATTGATGTGGTGAATGACATTGATTGACTTACGGATGTTGAACCAGCCTTGCATTCATGGGATGAATCCCACTTGGTCGTGATGAACAATCTTTTTGATATGTTGCTGTATCCAGTTGGCCAAGATCTTGTTTAATATTTTGGCATCTATGTTCATCAGCGATATTGGTCTGTAGTTTTTCTTTTTTGTTCTGTCCTATCAGCTTTTGGTATCAGGGTGATGTTGGCTTCATAGAAGGTGGAAGGGAGTATTCCTGTTTCTTCAATTTTATGGAAAAGCTTAACAAGTATGGGTACTGTTTCCTGAATGTTTTGTAGAATTCGTTTGTGAAGCCATCTGGTCCAGGACTTTTGTTGTTGGGGAGATTCTTAAGAACAGTTTCAATTTCTTTGTCTGTGATTGGTGCATTTAGATTTTGTAGTTCTTCTTGGTTCAGTTTTGGAAGGGCATATGCTTCTAGGAATTGTTCCATTTCTTCCAGATTCTCTAGTTTGGTGGCGTATAGTTCTATATAGAATTTTCACAGGATTCTCTGGATTTCTGTGGTGTCATTTGTGATATCTCCTCCATCGTTTACAATTCTATTAATTTGAGTCTTCTGTCTTTTTTGTTTGGTAAGTCTGGCTAGGGGGTTGTCAATTTTGTTTAATCTTTCAAAGAACCAACATTTGGCTTAATTGATCTTTTGTATGGTTCTTTTATTTTTGATGTTGTTTATTTCTGCTCTATTTTTAGTGATTTCTGTCCTTCTGGTTGCTTTTGGGTTCCTTTGTTCCTCTTCCTCTAAGTCCTTGAGGTGTGCAGTAAGGTCGTTCATTTGAGCTTCTTCTTGGTGTTTAATATGTGACTGTATGGCTATAAGTTTCCCTCTCAGTACTGCTTTAGTTGTGTCCCAAATATTTTGATAGGTTGTGTCTTCATTTTCATTTGTTTCCAGGAACATTTGAATTTCCTGCTTGAGTGAATCTCTGACCCAGTGGTTCTTAAGGAGTATGTTGTTTAATTTCCAAATTCTGTGACTCTTAATAATTTTCTGTTTGTTGTTAAATGTTAGTTTTACTCCACTGTGGTCTGAGAAGATACTTGGGATGATTTCAATGTTCTTGAATTTATTGATGCTGTCTTTGTGGCCTAACGTGTGGTCTATCCTTGAGTATGTGTTATGTGGATTTGAAAAGAAGGCGTATTCCAGTTTTTTGTGGTGAAGGACTCTGAAAATGTCCAAGAGGTCTAGTCTGTCAATCTCTTCATTCAATTCTCTTGTATCTTTGTTGGTTCTCTGCTTTGTTGTCTGTCTAAGTGTGAGAGTAGGATATTGAAGTCTCCCACTATTATTGTATTACTATTGGTGTATTTTTGAAATTCTTTCAGTAGATGCTTAATGTATTTAAATGGTTCCTCATTGGGTGCATAGATGTTAATAATTGTTAAGTCTTCTTGGCTGATTGATCCTCTAATCATTATGTAATGTCCTTGCCTATCTTTTATTACTTTATTTAATTTAACATCTATCATGTCTGAGATGAGAATGGCTGTTCCTGTCCTTTTTTGTGGTCCGTTAGCCTGCATGATAGTTTTCCATCCTTTCACTTTAAGTCTGTGTTTATCTTGTTGTGACAGGTGGGATTATTGCAAGCAGCATATGGTTGGGTTATGTTTTCTGATCCATCCCCACACTCTGTGCCTTTTGATGGGTGAGTTTAAGCCATTGACGTTTATTGATATTATGGATTTAATGTAATGTAGTGCCATTCTCTTCTGGCTATTAGAGTTTGAGTGGAGAAGTCTGGAGATAATCTCATGGGTTTTCCCTTGTATGTGACTTTTTGTTTCTCTCTTGCAGCCTTTAGGATCCTTTCTTTATCCTTACTTCTTCTCATTGTGACTATGATGTGTCTTGGTGTCTTCAGGTCTGGGTTGATTCTGTTTGGTACTCTCTGGGCCTCTTGAATCTTGATGTCCTTTCTGTTATTCAGGTTTGGGGAGTTTTCTTGTATTATTTCCTCTAGAATGTTTGCTTCCCCTTCCTCTCTTTCTTCCTCTGGCAGGCCAATTATGCGAATGTTACTTCTTTTGAGATCATCCCTGCCATTTCTTTCCTCCAGTGTTGTTTTCATTACCTCAAACCTCATCATCAGAGGCAGCTGATTGTTAAGAAAGAGAAAAAAAAATAAAAACCTCAGGACTAGACAAGGATAGCTGAGATAGACAATTATGCAAATCTACTATCCACTGTATATTCTAGGGGTAGCTAAAGGAGGAAGGGAAGTTGAGCAGAGATACTCACAGTGAGAGTCTACTCTGAGTCAGAATTCTTCCCCCAAATAATTCCCAAATGTGTATCAGTGAATTCAAAAAAGCGCACTGTTTGGTGGTGTGGGGGATGGGGCCTGTGGCCTTGGAAGCTGTAGCATTAAGGAAGAAAGGCTGACAAGAATGAAAAAAAGAAAAAAGAGAGAGAAAAAAGAAAAAGATAAGAAAAAGAACAGTCATAAAAGAGCCGTGAAAGCAAAGAGTTTATTTATTTATTTATTTTTAATTATTTAATTAGCTATGTGGGGTGAGATGGGGGGGTGTCTACTTAGAAAGAAAAAAGGCCAGAAGTTTTTGAAGGGTATATACTTAGAATGAATGATACTCCGTCGTGGGACAGGAATCTTGGTAAAGAAAGAAGCTCCTAGCAAGGTAGCCTGCTAGGAGCTGGTCCCCAGGGACTGGTTATTTGGGGGGGGGGGGGTGGAGGCGGTGTGCTTAATAATTTTAAAAGAAAAAAATTTTTTTCCTACTCTATTTTTTAACCCAAATTAAGTTATAGTCACCTCCTTGGTGTCACCACTAGGACCCCTTATTGACTGGCCTACTAAAGGCAGAAAATCCTACCGTTTCCAGAAGATGTAATCAGAGCTCAGCCACTAGCAGCTTCTCCGTCCGCCATCTTCTGGGAACCCCCTCTTTTTTTTTTAATTATTTAGTTAGCTATGTGGGGTGAGGTGGGGGGGTTGGCTACTTAGATAGAAAAAAGGCCAGATGTTTCAGAAGGGTATAGACTTAGAATTAATGATACTCTCCGGTGGGACAGGAATTTCGTAAAGAAAAGGAGCTCCTAGCAGGGAATCCTGCTAGGAGCTGGTCCCCAGGGACTGGTTATGGGGGGGTGGGGGCGGGGAAGGAGGTATGCTTAGAAATTAAAAGGAAGAAAAAAAATTTTTTCCCCTTTTTTCCTACTCTAATTCTTAATCCAAATTAAGTTATAGTCACCTCCTTGGTGTCACCGCTAGGACCCCTTATTGGCTGGCCTACTAAAGGCAGAAAATCCTACCGTTTCCAGGAGATGTGGTCAGAGCTCAGTTACCAGCAGCTTCTCAGTCCGCCATCTTCCGGGAACCTCTCTCTTCCTCTTTATCTAACCCTTCCCTCTCTATTTCTGGCTGTCTCTATCCAATAAATAAGTAAAGATAATAATAAAAAAGAACTTTGTACGTTGTGTTATTTAAGTTCTGGGTGTTTTCTTTCTTTCTTTTCTTTTTTTTAAATTTGTTATGCCTACCCCACACCCCCAGGCATGACCTTTAAGTCCTTGTTACTTCTTAGCCACAAATCCCCATTTTTGTCTTTGCTTTTTTGCCAATGTACATATGGTGCACATCATGGGCATCATATGCACATTGAGATTTGGGGATTCAGTACTCATATTATTTGTAATATATATCCTTTAGTTATTTTTTTATCATTACATCCAATCATAATTAGGTCTATCAACATCACTATAGGTTTCTCTTGTAATTCAATGATTAGGGTAAAGTCTTTTATAAAAATAGTTCCCTTTGTGAACTTTTAAATTTTGTTTTAATATTTAGCAAATAGATTTACATATTTAAACAATTCTTTTCAAGTAAGGCATTTAAGAGTATAGTTATTATTTTAGTAAGTGTATGTCTTATAGATTTTTGCTCTAACCCTCAAGTGAGGAAGAAAATTAGGCAAATTAAAGTTTAAGTTGCTATTAGGGTTCCTCATAAAAATATACTTCTTAAGCTGGCGAGATAGCTCAGTTGGATAGATTACATGTTTTACTGTATGTGAGACCTGGTTTCCAGCTCAGTCTCCACCATGATCGTGTAAATGTTATTGCTGTGCTATCTCGTTTTTATTCCTCTGCTTCTCTTTTTTAATATGGAAAATAAAATGGCTCATAATAGAGAAAATGTCTCACTTAAGATTAACCTCATTTCTTGAGGTTTTGCTATATAAACTTTATCTGTATTCCTTGATTTGTGCTAAGCTTTTCTTTAATCTTGTAACATCACCAAAAAGTCTCATTTAGTCTTTTCTATTGATTCATATAGTGCTGGGCTAGCTGCTCAGGAGAGAGACCAGGAACTTGTGACAGTGTGGAAATACAATTATTTATTCATGTGGGAGCTCCAGAGTTGGGAATGAGCACAGTAGGTTAAGCCACGTGGTGCCAAACCGCAATAGCCACCTCCACCTCCTGCTCTGCATGCCAGCCCTTCTCCAGGTCAGGTTGTGGGAGAGAAAAGAGAGGAAGAGAGGAAAAGATGGAAACCAGGAACATAAAACTGGAAGTGGAACAGAGATGGCGGGGAAAGCAGGTGGAGAAAAGAAAGAGCGGGAAGGTAGAAAGCTTCCATAGCAATGGTTGCTAGGGTTTTTAACTGGCGGGATTAATGTACCCTGCAGGCAGGGCACTTCTCAAGGTAGAAAGAAGATAGATCAGGCAAAACAATGATTATGTAAATAGGCCATACCATCAGCAATGCAGCATGGAGCAGGGGGAGCTGGTTTAATGCCCGACAATACAGTGGTGTCACTGACAGAGAAATGATTTCTTCTTACATTTTGATTACATACTTTAATTTTATTCTTCCATAAAATTAGTTTCTTCTGTAGGACTTTTAGCTATTTTTCCATAGTTAATGTCACAGTCTGTGTTTTCTGATTTCTTTCATACTTTCTCTAATTTTTAACTCTTCATATGCTTTTGTCTTCAAAGACTGATTTTTACTTCAAGCTTGTTCTTTTTATTTTATTTTATTTTATTTATTTATTCCCTTTTGTTGCCCTTGTTGTTTTATTATTGTAGTTATTATTGTTGTTGTCGTCGTTGTTGGATAGGACAGAGAGAAATGGAGAGAGGAGGGGAAGACAGAGAGGAGGAGAGAAAGATAGACACCTGCAGACCTGCTTCACCGCCTGTGAAGCGACTCCCCTGCAGGTGGGGAGCCGGGGTTCGAACTGGGATCCTTATGCCGGTCCTTGTGCTTTGCGCCACCTGCGCTTAACCTGCTGCGCTACAGCCCGACTCCCCTCAAGCTTGTTCTTATGAAGATTCTATATTTCACTCCTGGTTTTCCTGTATGTTTTTTTTTAATTGCATCTCATTTTTATGCTGACTACATTTCTCTGATTTGTACCCATTTTCTTTCACAGTTAAATTTCACTTTTCATTTAAAGTATCTTATAGAATGTACAAATGTGTATGTGTACCTATGAGTCAAAAATTAATTCATTATTGGCAAAATGGTTATTTTTTGCTTTAGCTGCCCTATTTTCTAGTAACCATAGGTAGTTATATTGACTCTTAAATTATTTCTTGATGTTTTATTCTATATATTTGAAGAACTTGCTTACATTTACAATATTCTTTTTAGCTGTCTGCTATGTTTTTATTTTAGAAACTCTCTTAGAAAATGAGCAGTCACATATTTTATACCTGTCCTTTTATGGAATTTTAAGTTCTTTTCTTGTCAACCTTCACATTATCTCCTCATATACAAATAGTATAACTGACATTATCATGTAAGTTTTCTGTCTTCTAGTAGTCATTAAATCCTTTCACTTTTATGGAAAACTTTTGTTACCCCACTAGGGTTATCACTGTGACTTTGTGCCTACATGGCTTCACCTTCCTTATTTCCTTCTTTTTGATAGAGACTAAGAGCCATAGAAATACATATTAAATAGACAATGAGCTAAGTGTTATAAGGTTAACACATAATACTTTTGTAGTGAACATCTATTTTACTGTTCAAAATTTTCCAAAAACATTTTGAATTATTTGAGCTTCTACAAGCATCAATAATCAACTCAGAACAAGAAATAAGAGCTATTATTAGTTAAGAAGCAAAATTTGGGAGTTGATTGTGTTACACCCAGTTGAGTGTATACATTATCATGTGCAAGGACCAAGGTTTGAGCCCCCATTCCCCACTTACAGATGGGAAAGTGTCAATAGTGATGGAATAGGTCTACAGATGTCTTTCTTTTCTCTTGTCTAGCTTCATGCCCTATTTCATTTCTCCTGTCCTATTAAGTAAAGAAAAAAAAAGGACCACCAGGAGCAGTTGATTTGTCATGCAGACACTGGATCCCACAGATTATCCTGGTGCAAAAACAAAAAAAGAAAAGGAAAAATTCTAAGAGTTTACAAAATTGTCTATTGAGAGAGTAACCTTGAGTTGATATTATTTATTTATTTATTTTTGCCTCCAGGGTTATCACTGGGACTCAGTGCCTGCACTATGAATCCACTGCTACTGGTGGCTATTTTTCCCCCTTTTGTTACCCTTGTTATTTATCGTTGTCATTATTGTTGTCATTGCTGCTGTATAGGACAGAGAGAAATTGAGAGAGGAAGGGAAGACAGAGAGGGGGAGAGAAAGATAGACAACCGCACACCTGCTTCACTTCCTGTGAAGCAAACCCCCTGCAGGTGGGGAGCTGGGGACTCAAACCCGGATCCTTGTGCTGGCCCTTGCACTTTGTAGCATGTGCACTCAACCTCCTGCACTACTGACTGGTCCCTAATAAATCTTTTTAAAAATACAAAAGAAAACAAAAATTAGAATGAATACTGTTAATATTACTAAAGGGCTAACACTAAATCATCCTAAGAGTTTGAGATTGTCACTTTTGTAGTAAACATTCAGATGAGGTAACACAGAATGAAAATATTTTTAGTTTAGCAAAGTATTGGAAATTTTTTTCTGTGCTGACCAGGAAATACCAGGTGATGCTGAGACACCATAAGTTTTTCTCATGATCTCTTCTAACTGCTACACATTTCACCTTTATGAAATTAAAGCATTACCTTAACATTTCTATTTGAAATTCAGCATTGATTTATTTCTGAGGTCTATGTTTATTGAATCATTCAGTTGATAATCCTTGTGTTTCATTCTATTTATCAAGCATGTTTGTAACATGCTTTGTATTGGTAAATTTTATCATTTAAAATATTATCTTGAACTCAGTATCATAAATGTAGGCATATGGCTTCATTAAATTGGTCCAACCCCTATGGAGAACAGTCTGGAGAACTCTCAGATGGTTAGAAGTGGACTTACCCTATGACCCTGCAATTCCTCTCCTTCCTAGGAATATATCCTAAGGAACCAAACACACCCATTCAAAAATATATATATATATATATTTTTTTTTGCGGGGCGGCTGCTGTGTATGGGGTCCTTTCCTGGCCCTCCCCTCTGTACATGCAAACAACCACAAAAATATTTTATATATTTATGTTCATAGCAGCACAATAACGCTAACCTGGAAGCAACCCAGGTGTCCAACAACAGATGAGTGTCTAAATAAGTTGTGATATATGTATTTACTCAGCTATTAAAAATGGTGAATTGACCTTCTTCACCTCATCTTGGATGGAGCTTGAAGGTATCATGTTAAGTGAGATCAGCCAGAAAGAGAAGGCTGAATATGGGATAATCTCATGCACAGACAGAAGTTGAAAAATAATAACAGAAGGGAAAACACAAAGCGGATCTTGGACGGGAGTGGTTAATTTCACCAAAGTAAAAGACGTTGGGGTAGGGGAGGGTATTCAGGTCCTGGAACATTATGGCAGAGGAGGACGTTGAGAGTGTTAGATTGTTATGTGGAAAACTGAGAAATGTTAAATATGTACAAACTACGGTATTTTGCTTTCGACTGTAAACCATGAATCCCTCCAATAAAGAAAATAAAATTTAAAGAGGGGAAAAAAAAGATAGATTTGGATCTGCATTAATTCACAAGTAGAATTGATCCCCAAATTTATTGGTGCTATCGTGGAATAGAACTCACTTACTGGAGTCATATTTGGTGTGTTACATCAAAACATAGGACCCCTGAGGTAGGAGGGTGGGGTTTGATGAAGGGTTTTGTTTCTTTGTTTTTGTGTTTTGTGTGTGTGTGGGAGGGGTGATTTATTTTGGTCAATGATGACAGAAAAGGACCTCAGTTGAGGGTGAGAGTGTTATGTAGACATCTTTCATGGAGAGCTGAGAAATTATACCAATGTGCCAACTGTACTCTAAGCTATAAACTTCCTAATAAAATATTTAAAAAATTGATATTTTACATAATATTATATATGTATATTGAGATCTATAATTCACAAAATATACCAAAAATTAACAGTATAAGATAACTAATTAAATTTTAATTAAGTATATGAAAGTTATGGGGAAATTATTAAGTAATTTTTCTTTTCATGAAAGCAATCAATGGAAATATTTATATATGCAGTGACATAAGTCATGCAACGAGTTGAAATTTGAATTCTGGAGTAGCAAGCAAGTCATGAAAATTATTATTAATATTATGTTTCCTAAATTTACAATATGCTAAAATAATGTCAAATCTGTTATAAAGAGAAATTCAAATTATGCTTTGTAATAGAGCAAGTTGAAAAGTACTAGTTATCTATATTATATGTATTGTTTTCCTAAATATATAGGAATCACAATACTAAAGAATGGACCTAGGATCTAAGAAGAAATACTGTAATGTAGGTACTATATAAAGTGAGAATTTTATAATAAACACTGAAATGGTTCATTATAATGGGGCTTTCAGTTGAAAGACATTATTGGTACTCTGGTTTTGAGGTGCTGTCTGAACTACACAGAAGAAAATCTTTCTATAATATTGTGGTTTATTTAAATAATTTACAAAATAGTTCTTTAGTTTCATTTGTCTGGAAAGAGTTATTTATTTATTTATCTCTGAGTTTTATGCCTGTCACATGAATCAACTGCTCCTGGCAGTCTTCCTCCCTTCCTTCTTCCCTTCCTCCCTCCCTCCCTCCCTCCCTCTCTCCATTCCTTTCTTCCTCTCTCTGTCTCTATATTTTGATTAAGATACTGAAATATTGGGAGGGTAGCGGGGTGGTTAGAGAAGGAGAGAGAAAGAGAGACACCTGCAGCACTGCTTTACCTCTCTTGCAGGTGGGGACCAGGGCTTGAACCAAGGTCCTTGAGCATGCTAATGTTTGCACTCTACTGAATTTGCTCCATCCAGCCCCAACAGTATATCTTTGAAAAATATGTAAGTGCACTCAGAAAGTTTTGGTTTTGAGGCTGTTGGTATTTTATATATTAACAGAACTTGAGAGAAGAAAGCAGCTAATAGTTCATTTTCTGTGAAATACACAGAATAGAAAGCTACTGAATTAATCAATTTTGGTGAACATTGGCAGGAACAAAATGAACTGTGATTTGAGTTTTGTCCCTGGAAGATCTATGTAGCTTCCACCCATTTTTTATTCTTTGTATTTTAGACATGAAAACATGCTAATATCAAGATAATGTCATAAGCAAGGAAGATAAACTTTTGGAATGTATGGATAAGACTTCTTTTTGTACTCATGCAATATGGTTTGGTTTGTTAATATTATAACACAAAGGGGGTTCAATGATTGTTGTTTATACTTTGTGGTATAGTTGAAAATACTAAGCAGTTTACTCTCTAGTAGTGATCTTTTGTAATTGCATTTACTAACATATATAAAATAAATAACATTTGAAATATCCATGTACTCATGAAGCTGATCCAAGCACTTGCTATTTGTATTTTCTTTTTACTTAATTGCCAAATTTATTTTATTTTTATTAAAGATTTTTAAAAATTTTCAATACTATAAGATTACAGTGTCTTAGGTCTATATCACATGCACCACCAAACTTCTGTGCCTCTACTCCTAGCTTATCATAGCTCACAGTCTTAGGGATAGACTGGTTCCTTCTTTTTTCCCCCAAGTTCATATGATTCAATTCTATGTGTTTTACATATGAGCAAAACTTTCTGGTAGTTGTCTTTCACCTTCCTAATTGCTTTACTAACCATAATCACCTGCAGTTCAAGTTATTGTTCCTAAAGGACACATAGTCATTTTTTTTTAGTTGAAGAATAGCATTTCACTGAGTATATATGCCCTAACTTTTGTCAAATTGGCTCTTAGAAAGGGAGAGAAAAAGATGTGAGAGGGAGAGAGAAAGATGTGAGACCCTACAGTATGGCCAAGCTCCACTGATATATCTGTTGCTTAGTGTTGCCATGTGGTGACCAAGACCCTAAGGAAAGGTAAAGTGTCTGCTCTACTCCATTAGTTAAGTTTCCAGTGGGCTATTTGTCTTTTCTTGAGGTAAACTTTAGTTGATTTTCAGACTTCATATATGGCATAAAAACACGATGCACCTGTCTATAAATAGATTTCAAATGAAAATTGAGTTGTATGTATTTATTATATATAGTGAACAAGTTGATTAAAATATACCTTTATAAATCTCATTACAAAAATCTAATCTATGTACTTCTGGAATATATCATTTTTTTCTTTATATATTACAGAATTACATGTTGACAGGGTTTTGAATCCATGCCATTCCCACCACCAGAGTTCTGAATCTTCACTCTCCCCACTGCAATCCACCATTTTGTATCTAGGTAAAATGTTCAACTATTAGAGAATTTGATAGTTTTTCAGTATTTTATAACTTCACTTTTGTTTATGAAAATGTGTCCTTTAGTTCCATGCATAGGCAACTGATCAACACAAAGTTAGTATTTAACTCATAAAGATGATATGTAATGAAGATTATCTGTTAGAAGTATTTTTTTATATTTGTTTGCTAACTGGTCATATTTTCTTCAGGAAAATAATTTTATTAAGAACTAAGGAGTTAGATATGTGGTGAGGCAAACTGATCTTTAAGATATAAACTCATGGTCCAGGAGGTGGCACAGTGATAAAGCTTTGGACTCTCAAGCATGAGGTTCTAAGTTTGATCCCCAGCAGCACATGTGCCAGAGTGATGTCTGATTCTTTCTCTCTCCTCCTACCTTTCTCATTAATAAATAAAAAAAATATTTTTTAAAAAGATATAAACTCATCCACAAAATGCAAGCACCATGTAAGGATCCCAGTTTGAGCCCCCAGCTCCCCACCTGCAGGGGAGTTGCTTGATAAGCAGTGAAGCAGGTTTGCAGGTGTCTATCTTTCTTTCCCCCTCTCTGTCTTCCCTTCCTCTCTCAATTTCTCTCAGTCTTATCCAACAACAATGATATCATCAACAAAATAATAACTACAACAATAAAAACAACAAGGGCAACAAAAAGGAATAAATAAATATTTAAAAATCTTTTTAAAAAAGATATAAACTCGTCTCTATTGATTTTGAAGCTAAGTGTTTTGGGTGTCATTTTTGCTATTTTTTTTTTAACAGTAAATAACATGATAAGTCTGTAGCTACTTCAAACAGAATGCCTTTTTTGTCTTAAAATAATTAACTTTGAAACCTAACCTTAATTATAAAAAGGTATTTTTATTATCTTAAGAGGCCCCATTAGAGTATAAAATCAATGCTTCAGCCACTCAGTGGAACATTTCATTTATCTCAGAAATTTTAGAGAGGCTTTATATGCTTCCACTTTTTTTTCTTTTCTAATGGAATTCTGCAACTAAATAAAAACACATTTTGTAAATCAATAGAACCTACTAGAAAGTTTTCAGATTGACTCTCTATAGTGAGCAGATAGGATAGATTAAATAGTTTTAAGTACCCTTATCACTCAAGAGTAGCATCTAATGCCACAACAGAATATGCTTCTAATCAAAAATGAATGAAATACCTACTTATATTCTGGAAATTTTACAGTATTTCAGTTATTGAACTTAGGGACTATATTTTCTGTTCTCATCCACTCACTTGACATACAAGAATTAATGGCATCCTTTAGCAATAGATCTATTCATGAGAGAACATTCTCAGTTATGTGATTCTCAACAGGGAAGCAATCTTAAAAATTATAAAAGGATACTACAAGCACTAAGCACTTTGGACCATTTTGTTTAAATGACAGTGTTCACTGGAGATGTCTTTTCAATAGATTATTTCACTACTGGTGGACAAAAAATGAATAGACTTTATTTGAGCTGCTTCAATTTTTCTATTGATGTGTAACCCTAAAACTTAGCCATTTAAGACAACAAAAGTTCATCTCACTAAGTTTTCATACTACAGAAATTCAAGGTCAACTTAGCTTGGTCTGGCTCAGGGTCTTCTGTTGTAACTTAAAAGGGGCTTTAGCTGTGGTGCATAAAGGATTGACTGTGGGGGTGCTGGGAATAGTTTTAAACAAATCAAGGTTTATTAGGGCAGTACAAAAGTATGAGACATATATTTTAGGTACTGCAAAATAAGCAATTATTATCAAGGGTTAAAAGTATGCTGGGTCCATAAATTCTGTGAATAGTTATCAAAAGTTCAGTCCCACGAGATAAACAATTACCAGCTGTGGTATAGGTTGTTGATGGCTGGAGGGGAGTCTTAGAGTTTGTTGGCTAGCTGAATCATACATGTTCAGTTCCCAGAAAAAGTAGCCACAGCGGACACCTGGAACAGCCTCCACCAAGATGCTTCTGAGCAGAAGAAGCAGTTAAAGAGACCGAACTTCTGGCTGGCTGTGCTTTTAAGTCTATTCAGTCCACCCACAATGCTTTGTAGATGAACAGACTGGATTCTCCCACAACCCACCACATGCCTACACAGATTACTGCATGCTCTGTTTTCAAGGCTGACATCAGCACTGTGCCGGGACTTCCATGATCTCTGGTATACTGCCCCACCGCAGTCTTCCTTGAGGTCAGAGTCAAGATTACAGTTCAGCCAACGCTTATGTCAAGGCAAACAATAAATAGGCTTAGTAGGTTACCCTCTAACATGAAGGATTCAGTGTTGGCAACATGTCCAACTTCTTTCTACAGGGATGCTTGAGAGTTCTTGTGACACTAATTCTTTCCTTGGGATATATTTTCTTTTTTTTTAAATTTATTTTATTTATTTATTCCCTTTTGTTGCCCTTGTTTTTTTTATTATTGTTGTAGTTATTATTGTTGTCGTCGCTGTTGGATAGGACAGAGAGAAATGGAGAGAGGAGGGGAAGACAGAGAGGAGGAGAGAAAGACAGACACCTGCAGACCTGCTTCACCGCCTGTGAAGCGACTCCCCTGCAGGTGGGGAGCCAGGGATCGAACCGGGATCCTTATGCTGGTCCTTGTGCTTTGCGCCACCTGCGCTTAACCCGCTGCTCTACAGCCCAACTCCCGAGATATATTTTCAATGAGAGAGTAAGGAGTAAACCAACAGGTATTTCTTGACCTATACTGAGACAGTATATGCAATCTTTGGTGGACTATAAGATTGTTTATGTAGATTAGCCAGTAGGTGAGAAGTATATGCAACATATGAATTCTAGGAGTCTAGGCACTTGGAAGACATTATGAAATCTGATGATTCTTTTTTAAATGTTTTATTTATTCATGAAGAAGATAGAGAGAGAAAGAGAAAGAACTAGAATAACTCTGGTACATGTGCTTGCAGGTACTGAACTTGAGACCTCATGCTTGTGGGTCCATTGCTTAGTCCACTGTGCCACCTCTCAGACCATTGTGATTAATTAATTAATTAATTAATTATAAAATTCAGATATTGACAAGACCATGGAGGGGTATAGCTCCACACAATTCCCACCATCAGAACTCCATATCGAATCTCTTCCATAGATAGTTTTCCTATTCTTCATCCCTCTGGGAGTATGGGCCCAGGGTCATTTTGGGGTACTGAAAATGAAAGGTCTGGTTTCTGTAATTGCTTCTCCATTGAACAGGGGTTTTGGCAGGTTGATCCATGCTCCCAGCCTGTCTCTCTCTTTCCCTAGTGAGAAGGGAGGTCTGGTAGGCGGGCTTCAGGACACATTGGTGGGGTTGTCTGCCCAGGAAAGTCAGCTTGGCATCAAGGTAGCACTAGGAACCTGGTGGCTAAAAAAGAGTTAAGATATAAAATAGAACAAATTGTTGACTAATCATGTACCTAAAGACAAAATCTTGCAGATGAAGATTTGAGGTCTCCATTTTGGAAAAAGCTAGTAGGTTTATTTTAGTAGGTGTATTCCAGGGGGTCCATGACTTTACTAATTTTTGCCTGATTCTGACAGCTCACATGCAGGTGGACTTAATGTATTATATGGGGAGATGGTGTCATAGTTGGAAAAGGGACTAGAAAGTTGGATCAGGGAAGAAATTAGCTCCCAAATATGGGGAAAGTATATAAATATTGTTAATTGTAAACCCCATCAATTTGATCTGGGGTCCATATTCATCACAGGAGCTTGTGTAACCTCTGCATCGCTATAGGATCTGAGCTCACATTCTGTGGTCATGCCTAGGAACATTCCAGGCTGCATTAATTTCAGGACCCATCTTCCTCTAGTGGTAGAGTATATTTTCCAACCTCCCTTCAGAGAATGGAACATTCCCTACTATTGTTGATCCACATTGAGGGAAAGGTCCTATAGGGGCCCATGAGCTGCTGCGGGGAATTGAACTCAGACCCTCATGCTTCTGAAGGCCATTGCTTAATCCACTGTGCCATCGACAGGACCACTATGAATCTTATAAGTTATTCATATAACTGGTTTTGAGAAAATGACTTGGGTTTTAAACATTCCTTCAGCAATTCTTTCTATGCCTCTTTGATAAACCCTAGATTTCCAGATCTCCATAATCTCAAAATGACTCCTTATTCCTCAGGTCTGTGTTGTGTCACTTTCCTCCTTTCTCACAAATATTTCAGAACAAGTTGTGAGTCAAGCACTTTTTTTTTTTTTTATGAGTGAACAAAGTCTCTACTTTCATGATAAATGTGATAATATAGTTTCCAGTTTTGCCAACTTGACATTTGATTGATACTGTGTATCTCCTATGTGGTATTTATTTTTATAATATTACATAGAACTTTGTTTTTCACCACCTTTCCTTGTACAATTTAAGGAGTAAACTCTAGAATTTTCTGTGTTGAGAGGAATAAGGGTACCACTTGTCATGTTAATGAGGTAATTTTGCAACTGCTCTAGTTAATCTGCAGGGTTGGTCTGGTTGTTATGGGACTAACTACTTTGACAGTCATTAGATAGTTGTAATCTTTAGTTTCATCTCCTCCACTTGGGTGAGGGGAGAAGGAGGACTAGTAGTTGAATTCTTCATTAATGTTAAATCAATCTATCTGAAACACTAGCAGGCCTGCTTCACTGGTCAAACAGCTTCCCTCGTGCTAGTGGGTAGTAAGATCTTGAATCTAGGTTCTTCTTCATGATAACCTGTGTGCTCAGGCTGAGGCACTTCCCCCACTCAACCCTCTTATCAGTGATTTTTCTATTTAGCTATTTCCTCCAACTGCTCAGAGTTAGTGCTGGCACTATGAATCCATTTCTCCTGGCAATTATTATTTACTTTTTATTTTTAATCCAATAGGACAGAAATTGAGAGGGGAGAGGGAGATAGAGAGGGACAGAGAAAGGTAGACACCGGCAGCTCTGCTTTACCTCTTGTGAAGCAGCCCTGCTGCATGTGAGGAGTTAGGGGTTCAAACCCAGTTCCTTGAGTGGGTTCTTGCTCTTAGTACTACGTGCGCTTAACCTGGTGTGCCACCTCCAGGCCCCCTCAATTCTTCTTATGTTAGGAAGCCTCCACTAAAAAAATGGAAGGAGTTTAGAGATATTCTAGATTGGTGAACACTTTGATATTCCGGGACAAAAGTTTGCTTAGAAAGATGGAAGTTCCAAATCTTTCCCACACACTTTGCCCTATGTGTCTCCTCCATCTGCCTGTTCCCAGTTGATAATCTTTTATAACAAATTACCCTTCAAGCACGTAATATGTTCTTCAAAGTTTTGTGCACCAGCCTAGAAAATTAACATTAGGGATGTGTATTTGTGTTCTTGTTGGTGGTGGGGTCTTGGGAAACTTAGAGCTATAAATGTTCATACAGAAACAAAGGTGGCTGAGCTGGCAACTGGCATCTGAAGGGTGGGTGCAGGTGAGAAGAGCAGTCTTTTTAAAAATTTTAATATACATTTTATTTTTTATTTTATTAGTGATTTAACATTTATATATAAAATTATAAGACAGCAGTAGTATAATTCCACACTGCTCTTACCACCAGAGTTCTGTGCCTACCTTGCCTCTACTAGAAACTTCAGTAGTTCTCTCTAGGTCACAGATATGAGTTGACTGTTATTTCTATAACTATCTATGTTTATATACATATACCCATTTTTATGATCCTGTCTTTTCTTCCTTTTTGCTTAAGTCTCTTTTTATCAATGACTTAATATTGATTTGCAAAATTATGGGACAACAGGAGTATAATTTCATACCGTTTTCATACCAGAATTCCTCATCCCCATTCTCTCCACCGGACTACAGTAGCCCCCCCCCCCAGGTCAGAGAAGTGGGGCAACTATTATTCTATAACTATCTCTCTATATTTATACATACATTTTCTTCCATAGTCCTTTCCTCTCCTCCCCTCAAAATCAAACCTACACCCACTACCACTTCCGATTGTTCTTTCTCTCTGAATCCTCATGGAATTGGAGTTTATAGCCCTCTGGTTATCCTACCCTAACATTTCTCCCTCTCTGAGAGAGCATGAACCTGGGTGCTTGCATATGGTAATGTGTGAGCTCAATTTGGTGTACTTTGGCCCATCCCCTAGGAATTCTTGATTATATGCATATGATTAGCTATGAAACTTTCCTTGAGGTTCTGGAGCTTTTTTTCCCCTTTGTTTTAAAACAGTTTGGGCCAATAAATCTCTTTCCAAATGTCATATTTGTCAACCTTGAGATGGTAAATGGGAACTAATGACACTCATCAAGTTGATGATGTGAGTGATTTATTGGACACGATCATTTAGCATTTTCATAAAGTCAATATCAGGGAAGGAAACTGGCCTTTTATTATGGTAAACTGTATTTGTCCTGTCAGCATTAAGTGATTTATTACAAACCTGTGGTTAGGATTAGGATATTATAAATGGGGGACAAACGGAAGGCTCATTAATTTTTTATACCCACAGGTGGAAAACATGCAGTGGGCTAATAGAGAGCACACTCATCCAGCATCTGTCTGCAGTCTTCCCTGTAAGCCTGGGGAGAGAAAGAAAACAGTCAAGGGAGTCCCATGCTGCTGGCACTGTGAGCGCTGTGAAGGTTACAACTACCAAGTGGACGAGCTCTCCTGTGAACTCTGCCCTTTGGATCAGAGACCAAATGTCAACCGCACAGGCTGCCAGCTTATCCCCATCATCAAACTGGAATGGCATTCTCCTTGGGCTGTGGTGCCCGTGTTCATCGCAATACTGGGAATCGTCGCCACCTCCTTTGTGATCGTGACCTTTGTCCGCTACAATGACACTCCTATCGTGAGGGCTTCTGGACGCGAACTCAGTTATGTGCTCCTCACGGGGATTTTCCTCTGTTACTCAATCACCTTCTTAATGATTGCGGCACCCGACACCATCATATGCTCCTTCCGACGGATCTTCCTAGGACTTGGCATGTGTTTCAGCTATGCAGCCCTTCTTACCAAAACAAACCGAATCCACCGAATATTTGAGCAGGGGAAGAAATCTGTCACGGCACCCAAATTTATTAGTCCAGCCTCTCAGCTGGTGATAACCTTCAGCCTCATCTCTGTCCAACTCCTGGGGGTGTGTGTGTGGTTTGTTGTGGACCCCCCGCACATCATCATTGACTATGGAGAACAAAGGACTCTAGACCCAGAGAATGCCAGGGGAGTGCTCAAGTGTGACATTTCTGATCTTTCCCTCATTTGTTCACTGGGATACAGTATCCTCTTGATGGTCACATGTACTGTTTATGCCATTAAAACCAGAGGTGTTCCAGAGACTTTCAATGAAGCTAAACCTATTGGATTTACCATGTATACCACCTGCATCATTTGGTTAGCTTTCATTCCCATCTTTTTTGGTACAGCCCAGTCAGCAGAAAAGGTAAGAAACAAGACATGTACTTGATGGCTTTTTTTGTTTCCTACATTTAACTTTTTAAATGATTCTTTGCCATCATTTGTTTGTCTAATTCTAGTCTTTTAAGATGTCTCAGTTTATGTCTTTATTATTTAGAAATATATATATCTTCTTATCCCTCAAAATCACTTTGATCTGAGTATGTGCTGACTATAGTTGATTTCCATGAAAAATAATTTTATGTATTTTCTGTAATAAGGTTAAAGACTGAATGAGCTAACATCACTTTCTGGGTATCTCTCCCAAAATGTTTTTCAATAACAACTGTTTTTTTTTCCCAAATGTTAATTAAAATAGGAAGGCAGAAAGGGCAGACATGATTCACAGGAGTGAGTTGTCCCAGAGATATTCCCCAATTCCTGTCAAATGTCTCCTTTTCTTGTTATCATGTTACCCTGGGTGAAAGTTATTTCTTAATAATTATGATCGCTTTAGTCATGGAAGTAGAATTTATAGTAAAATCATACCAAAAGAAATCTACTTTTCAGAAAGTGACTTAGTTCAATCTGAACCATTTTACTTTTTCTTTTCCTGCCTAATTCTTACTACTTTTTCATATGTAGAGGCTGACAGTAAGGGATTAAAGGCTATAAAATCTTTTATTAAGTTCATTTATAAAATTCAGTTCATCATTATTTTAAGATAGGATAAATTGAATATCCTCAAATATTTTCCTTTATTTCCTAATCTCTTCCTAATTAAACTTGCCTATATAACATTGCAAGTCAAGAACAACCTCATGTGAAAGGAAGTATATGTAGAACTAGATGTATGTGTTCATGAGAACAGAAAAGCAAAAAGAAAAGGATAACTATGAATTTCAGTGTTTCAGCAACAGAATGGAGATGAAGTCAGTGTATAAATCACAACAAAATGCTGTCCTTCTGTCACAGGTGATTCTTTAATCCTGATGTGTATATAAGAAAGTTCTCCCTTCAGAGTGAGCATTTTAATACAGTTCCATCCTCCATCATCAGAAATCATGAGGAAATCTAACATCCCATGGCACTTGAATTTCCTAGGGTCTGACATTCCATGTGAGGTTTGACAGGATGCTTAAGGTCCAAATTAATTCAGGGGAAAATACTACTTTCACCTAGGGCGCATAGAGTACTCATCCCTTACTAGATCAATGTGGCCTACACAGTAATGTTAGTCAGCAAACTTGCTGCTGAGAAGAGCAAATATGTCATGGCTTCTGGACCTGAGACCTTTCATGATTTGTGTGACCTGAAGGAAGTACATGAATATCTTATATAGGTGTAAACACATGAGTAGAAAGGTAAAAGAAGAGGATTTTGGACTCTAAACCTAAGAATTAGAAATCACATTTTGATAAATGAAGATGGTAATTGATTAAGATAAAAACTATTATTTTTAAAAAATATTTTATTTATTTATCAATGAGAAAGATAGGATAAGAGGGAGAAAGAACCAGGCATCACTCTGATACATGTGCTGCCAGGGACTGAACTTGGGACCTCATGCTTGAGAGTCCAATGCCTTATTCATCAGGTCACCTCCAAGACCACTCAAACTTGTAAATTTAATTTAAGAAAGAACATGTAAAATAGAAAATAAATATAGCAAAGTCTATTGGGTTTGCTTAGATATGGTTAGTTGGAACAGTCAAAACCAAATAATATGTTTCAGAATCTGAGCGTGTATTGTATGGATTATTAATAATATCAGCTTAAGTGGTACTTGTATTTGAACACAGAATTCCCATGTATATATTTCTGTATGGAAGGGAACATAAGTAGCTTATTCCGCTATCTTACAGACCATAAATATTTTACTAAAAAATATCTCCTGAGCTCTGACACTTAAATCCTTTTTTCTTTTTCTTTCTTTCTTTACATTTTTGCAAAATGATAATAGACTACCAAAGTAACTCCCAAAGGCATTGGAGGCTGGGTTGCAGATATATTTGATGATTTTATATTCAGATAAGTGACTTTGAAAAAAAATATTTATATCATTTTACTCTTTCTAATTTCCTAAAATTGCCTACTTATAGAAGGAATGGGGTTGAGCAAGTATTCATACAATTATTTCTGTGTTTCTGGTTTTGGAATAAACAAATTCATGGGTGTTATCATCACTGTTTAGCTTTTGTTGTTGTTGTTGTTAATTTAAATTTCTAATAGGTTACTGCTGGGGCGTGGTGCCAGCATTACAAATCCACTGCTCCTGGTAGCCATTTTTCCTTTCAATTTGTTCCCCTTTTCTTTCTTTCTGTCTTTCTTTCTTCCTTCCTTTTCTTTCTTTTTTTTTTTTCTTTCTTTCTTTCCTTCTTCCTTTCCTTCTTAGCACAGGTAGAAATTGAGACTGGTATGGGGACATAGAGAGGGAAAAAGAAAGATAGGTATATGCAGACCTGCTTCACCACTCATGAAGCTCCTCTCTGCAAGTGAGGAACAGGGGCTCAAAATTGGGTCCTTGCACATGATAACTTGTGCACTCAAATGCATATGCAACCACCTATTTAGCTTTCTTTTATGAATAGAAAGCACATGTTTTATTATATATTATATCTCTTTCCTAATTTACTATTCCAAGTGATTTATCTACAGCATTGCTTCTAAAAAGACTCATCCATTGCTTGAATTCACCCATGCAGATCTGACTAACCTAAACCATGGACTGTAAGACATATTGCAACACTATGTATTGAATTCAACTTTATATGAAGAAGTGAATTATCTCATATTTTAAGCTTTAAAAACATAAATTTATCAATCAATCAAGTAAAATAAACAATGATGGCCCAGAAATAAAACGCAGTAGTAGCACTCCAAATTTTCATACCTGGGCATTCAATCCCAGGTATAAGTCAGAACCAGAGCAATACTCTGGTATTTATCTATCTATCTATCTATCTATCTATCTATCTATCTATCATCTATCTATCTATCATTTACCTATCTATCTATCATTTATCTCTATCATCTATTATCTCTCTCTTCCCTTTCTTATTAAAATAAATATCTTTAAAATATTTATCTCTATATATAACAAGTATATCTTAGAGCAAGAACTCTGCATTGTCTCAGTTGCATTGGAGGAGATGTAGTGAGATGCTGATAGTTAGCAACTGATGGGCATATGGATTGCTAGGGTATATACGGGACATGTGAAAACAGTGCACCCATTGCCAAACTTAGGAGAATATATATATCCAGTATTATATATACATATATACATCAATGTCTTATTACCTTTTCTTTATAGGTTTTGTGAAGTCAGTTAGTTAAAGAAGCACATTGTAGGATAAATTAAAATATGTATTAATGGAAATTAAATTTGTACTCATGACTTGATAGAATGTGGAAGAGATTGAATAAGGCAATAAAAAACAGTAACCCTGGGAATTTTTTAAAAAATATATTTATATTTATTTATTCATTTTCCATTTTTGTTGCCCTTGTTGTTTTCATTGTTGTAGTTATTATTGTTGTTATTGACATCATCGTTGTTGGATAGATCAGAGAGAAATGGAGAGAGGAAGGGGAACCAGAGAGGGGGAGAGAAAGACAGACACCTGCAGACCTGCTTCATTGCTTGTGAAGAGACTCCCCTGCAGGTGGGGAGCTGGGCTCGAACCGGGTTTCTTCCACCAGTCCTTGCACAGGCTTTGCGCCACGTGCGCTTAACCATTGTGCTACTGCCGGACTCCCAAGCCTGGGAATTTTCAGAACACTGTAAACTCAAATTATTCTGTTAGTTTTGAAGTTGCTGAATTTCAACTAACTGTACATCAGGAACTATTATTTTATAAGTAGCTATGATTTTGCTACTGAGTTACTTTATATAACATAATTATGTGTCATCCTAACACTTCACACTAAAATCTACTACCTGCTTTTCTCTGTCAAAGTATCTTTTATCATTCAAAACAATACATTAAATGCCTGAGAATGTTTTATTTTCACATTGCTAAAATCACCGACACAGATATTAGAAGGGAGTAAAATTTCAGATATCTCAAAGTAGACACTAAGTTTTGTTAACTTTAGAGAATCAAAAATCTGGTCAATGTTCTATTCTCATTTATAATGCTTGGCCAATTAGTCTCAAGTTATCAACTTGAATCCTTTTAAGCAGCTAGGCTGTGCACACATTCATTAATTTAGTAACCTTATTGAGCACTGTGTTTAGCATTGTGTTAATTATTGAGCCCATGTCAGTCTGCTTCCTGAGCTTTTGTTGGGAAAGTCAGTCTGGCTGCCAGCACCAGGAAGATACCAGACTCAAGTGAAAGAGAAGATCAGGCTCAAGGACAAGAGATGATGTCAGGCATCAGAGCTGAGATGAGAAATCAAAGAAGAGAGTTATGCATCATCTAGCCATAAAACAGAGAGTTAGAAATTTAGCATAGGGAAGGCCAGACTTCCCTTGGTATATATTTAATTTTGCCACTTAGCATAATGTCCACAGAGGAAAACTCATCTAACTGCAGAGGTCTCACTAAAACCACAAGAGAAGTAGAAATAAAAGGTAAGATTAGCAGAATGATGTAGACAGATGTTTTGAATACCCTATGAGTAAAATCAAGTTATAAAGGGACATTTGTAGCATTCATGGAGACAGCTAGCTCCCTAAAGTATCTCTTTACTCAGTGATAAAACACTGTTTAATTTCCCCATATTCTTTTTGTCAGGTTATGAAATCAAGATGAATGATGTGTTATTTCAATATCTTTAGTGGCATCATTTATTATCTCTGTACCTACTGCTGTGTTCGACTATTCATAGTACAAATATATTTTCCCTATATAATATATAGCTAGGAAAGAAGTGTGAATGTGCCAAGGCATAGACAAAGGGTAACAGAACCTCTTATAATTGTGTTGCAATGACAGAAAATAAATAAAAGTAAAATATAATTAATGCAATGGTCAGGGCAGGAGAAGAATCCTCAGGGGAAGTTAAACATTGTTAGGATGGCAGAAATCTCTTAAATACATATTTTTCTATCTCAAATTGGGCTCATGTAATGAAGTCAACCAGACAAGGGTTATGTTATTTCCAGGCTTCAAGGCAAACAGTGCTTCATTGAAACCATTGGATCAAACAAAACAACAATCTCAAACCAGAAAAGAAACCTCATTTTTTTAACCCTATGCACTAACGCATAGGGCAGTGTCTTACTAGTAGTTCAAGTCAAAAACTTACATGTAACTCATTCTCTACCTGGTTGAATGCATCTTAACATATGACCTCTACATTATCAATAAATGCTCATTGAATGAGTGCAATATCTTCCTTGCAGAATAATGGCATAAAAAAGCAGTTTGAATACGTATTTATGTTTTTTATGTATTTATGATTTAACTATTGGTGTTATGTGACCATGTTTTTTCTTGAAGAGCTTTTTTTTAATTTATTTATTTTAAAAAGGAGACATTAACAAAACTGTAGGGTAGGAAGGGTACAACTCCACACAGTTCCCACCACCAGATTTCTATATCCCATCCCCTCCCCTGATAGCTTTCCTATTCTTTATCCCTCTGGGAGTATGGGCCCAAGGTCATTGTGGGTTGCAGAAGGTGGAAGGTCTGGCTTCTGTAATTGCTTCCCCACTGAACATGGGCATTGACTGGTTGATCCATACTCCCAGCCTGCATCTCTCTTTCCCTAGAAGGGTGGGTTTCTGGGGAAGCGGAGCTCCAGGACACACTGGTGGGGTCCTCTGTCCAGGGAAGTCTGGTCAGCATCCTACTGGCATCTGGAACCTGGTGGCTGAAAAAAGAGTTAACATACAAAGACAAACAAATTGTTGAACCATTATGGACCTAAAGGCTGGAATAGTGAAGATAGTGCAGGGGCTACTCACTTCAGACTATTGTGTACTTTTGCTTTCTGGTATATTTTTTGACCTAGTTTATGGATACATGTGAGCACATGCTCTATCTCAGGGGACCTGGTCTATATCTAGGTTTGGGGACTTTGTTAGGAAATGAACTACCTGGAATGAAATTAGAGAATACTATGAAAGGAATGGTCTCACCCAAGTGATGAAGCTGAAGGGTTGTCATTCCACACCTGAAGTCTCTGGACACAGTCTAAAGTGAAGCATGCTGAGGTGGCACTCATTACGTTGATTAGGTTGTGATCATCGGTGGACGCAATATTATTTGATATGAATTGAGAGAAGCATGCAGGAAAGTGGGCCCCACCCTAAGGTTCCAGGACTGGGGGAAATATAGGCTCTATAGTGGAAATGTGAGGTTCCTGCTGTCTTAGGGTTCAAGAAGACAATGGTAGTTATTGTTACCATCACATTATTTGGTAGTTGGGTTAACTTTGAAAAGTCCCTTTGTTAGGATTTGATGTACAATACCCAACATCTTGTATATAGCTGTGCCACTGGTTGCTTCTTTTCTCCCTGGTCTAGGCTTTTGAGAGAGTCCACATATCAAAGGCTCAGCCTATGTATTAAAAAGACTTAGTCTGTGTTTTAAAAAGTTCGAGACATACAATCAATTTTCCCCTCTCATATTAATTAAATAGTGATTTATATGACTACAAAGTAATAGGAATATACATAAACACCATTCCCAACACCAAAAGACTCTGTCCCATCCCATCCCCCACCCCTCCACTGAAGCCAAACTCCTGCCCTCTCCCTCAACCCAGAGATTTTTACTTTGGTGCCCTACTCCAAACTCAGTCATAGATGACATAGATACTTTAAAGATCTTCAAGACAGGAATATTTTTCTGCTATAGTAAATAGCACCACTTATGGATTTTTCTTCTGACTTTGTTCTTGTATAAAGGAATACCACTAACTTTTTATGTTAATATTGTAGCTTAATACCTTACTATATTGTTTGATAATTCCTAGGATGTTCTGCTGGATTCATTAGGAATTTTTTAAAAAATATTTATTTATTTCCTTTTGTTGCCCTTGTTGTTGTAGTTATTGTTATTGTTGTTGTTGGATAGGACAGAGAGAAATGGAGAGTGGAGGGAAGACAGAGAGGAGGAGAGAAAGATAGACATCCGAAGACCTGCTTCACCGCTTGTGAAGTGATTCCCCTGTAGGTGGGGACCTGGGGGCTTGAACCGGGATCCTTGCTCTGGTCCTTGCATTTAGCGCCACATGCGCTTAACCCGCTGCGCTACCGCCCAACTCCCTCCTTAGGAATTTTATGTATACTATCATATTATCAAATAGTAACAATTTAACTTCCTCTCTTCCAATCTGCATCACTTTAATTCGTTGGTCTTGACTAACTGCTATGTCAAAAACTTCCAACATTATGTTCAAAGGTAACAGCTTTAGTGGGCAGCCATATCTAATATCTGATCTAAGTGAGAATGTTTTCAGTTTCTAACCATTGAGTACAACTACATTTAGTAATTTTTCATCTATTGCCATAACTGTAGTGTTTTGATCATGAAAGGATGTTGTATTTTGTCAAAAGCTTTCTCTGCATCTACTGAAATCATCATGTGATTTTTGATTTTCCTTTTATTGACATAGTGGATCACATTTATTGATTTACATATCATTTATTGAGTCAGTCATGTTTTTTCTTGAAGAGCTTGTTTTTAAAAATATATTATTTATGTATTTATTTATTTATTGGATAGAGACAGAGGGAAATCATAAAGGGGGAGAGGGTGGTAAAGAGGAAGAGAGAAAAAGAGACACCTGCAGCATTGTTTCACCATTCATGAAGCTTTTCTCCTACAGGGAGAGGTCAGGAGGGCTTGAACCTGAGCCCTTGTCCTAATATGTGTGCTGTACAGGGTATTGCCACCTTCCAGACCCTCCATCAGGACATTTATTGTGATCCTCACCACAATAGCAATTTATTTTTTAAATATTTTTATTATGTTTATTTATTTATGGAATAGAGATAGCCAGAAATTAAGAAGAAGTGAGAATCATGGAGAGAGAGGTAGGACCTGCAGTACTGCTTCACCACTTGTGAAGCTTTCCCCTGCAGGTAGGGACTGGGGGCTTGAACCTGGGTCCTGCACATTGTAATCTGTGTGCTCAACCAGATGTGCCACCACCCAGCCCCCACAATAGTAATTTCTCATTTGAACGAGAACTTTTAAAAATACCAACTTCAATTATTCTGAAGCACAACACTTCAATATTTAGAGAAAATTGCAAACAGGAGTTCTTCTAGTTGTTCTTTCCAAAATATATGAAGCAAAAAATAATTGATATTCTTACCTAGATCTTTTTGCTATGTCATATATCCTTCATACTTTGACTGTATGGGCATATTGGAAGGTGGAAAGTGTAGGAGGTTAGAGGTGGAGAAGTGGAATAGGAAGATCATGAGTTCTACAGTGAGAAGAGTTATGTTCTCTTGGTTCTACTCAAGTAACTGAGAAAACATAGGTAAGTGGCTGAACTTTTTCAGATAGTGCTAAAACCTCCCAGGGAATGCAAACTCAGGTATAAACCTACACAAATCAATCACTTGGGATTTGTTCTTTGTGCTAGTCACAAGCTAGAGTAGATGTCAGTTCATATCATATAGAAAAAGACAGAGACATGGTGAATACAACATCAAATCATAACTGTGGGTATCTCTTTGTGATTTTTTTATTGTATTATTAGATGCTTCCTTGATAGTTTTGCTGAGTTACATGATTTGAGTAATGGAAAGGATTTAGCACATAATACCCAACCAAACATTGACTGCTAATGCTTTCATACTTTAGGAGTCTAGGGATCATCTTTGATTTGGATTACCATTAATTCCTTACCAGCTGGTATAAAACTGAGTTTTGAATAGTTTTTTATATTCATTTAATGATTGAGTACATAGAAATTTATCCATCTAACTAACCCAAATTCTGTAGTCATTATTATGTTGTCTCTCTAGAACTCCAACTCAAAGGTTTTATACCTGAGAATATACCTTATACAAAAGAAACACATAAAGTCTGAAAAAATAGTTTACTTGTATAGGTTCAAGTCCAGCCCTTATCATATTGAAGGAAGCTTCAGGAATATTCTCTCTCTCTCTCTCTCTCTCTCTCCCTATATATATATATATATATATATATATATATATATCCCTCTGTCTCTATCTTAAACAGTTATAAACACTCAATTGCAGAAACCATAACTTCCACTTTCTACACCCCATACAAATTTTTGGTCCATATCACCAGAGGGGGGAAAATGTTAAGGGAAGATGACCAGAGGACTCAGAACTCCAATTTCATCAAGACCTGGAGAAAGAAAAGGTAAAAAGGAAGGAAATTTGGAAGTAGCAATAGATATAGACATAACCTGGAAAGGAAGAAGAAGCAGGACCATAGAAAAATAGGAAAATTTATATTATTATAGATATTATAGAAAGAACATTCTATCCATATCTGTGACTTTGGGAGAACTGTGCAAGTTTCCAATAAAGGGAATGGGGACACAGAACTCTGGTGGTGGGAACAGTATGGAATTATATATACTCCAGTTATCTCATAATTCTGGAAATCAGTATTAAATAACTAATAAAAATACATAGGCAGAAGTCGAAAAACAAGATCAGAAGAAAAAACACAAGTAGAACCTGAACTACAGTTGGTGTATTGCACCAAAGTAAAAGACTCTGGGGTGGGGTGGGGGGAGTACAGGTCCAAAAATGATGACAGAGGATCTAGTGGGGGTTGTATTGTTATGTGGAAAACTGAGAAATGTTATGCATGTACATATTTACTGTTGAATGTAAAACATTAAACCCCCAATAACAAAATGGAAAAAAAAGAAGCAGTGAGATAGTGCTGCAGGTGTTGCTACCTCTCCCTCCCCTCTCAATTTCTCGCTGTCTGTATAAAATCAATTGGTTAAATTTTTTTAATTAATTAATTTATTTAAGAAAGGAGGCATTAACAAAATTGTAGGATGGGGGGTACAACTCCACACAATTCCCGCCACCCAATCTCCATATCCCATCCCCTCCCCAATAGCTTTCCCATTCTCTATCCCTCTGGGAGCATGGACCCAGGGTCATTGTGGGTTGCAGAAGGTGGAAGGTCTGGCTTCTGTAATTGCTTCCCCGCTGAACATGGGCGTTGACTGGTCGATCCATACTCCCAGTCTGCCTCTCTCTTTCCCTAGTAGGGTGAGTCTCTGGGGAAGCAGAGCTCCAGGACGCATTGGTGGGGTCTTCAGTCCAGGGAAGCCTGGCCACCATCCTGATGGCATCTGGAACCTGGTGGCTGAAAAGAGAGTTAACATACAAAGCCAAACAAATTGTTGAAGAATCATGGACCCAAAGGTTGGAATAGTGGAGATGAAGTATTGGGGGGGTACTCACTGCAAACTCTAGTGTACTACTGCTTTCAGGTATCTATTTATATAAATGTTTTTACAAAGAAAATAAAAACTGGAATGTGAGTAATTCTAGGAAGAGTTGGGAATGGCAGCTTTGAAAACAGTAGTAAAAAAAGAAAGATTGGGGAGTTGGGCAGAAGCGCAGTGGGTTAAGCGGAGGTGGCAAAGCTCAAGGACTGGCCTAAGGATCCCGGTTCGAGCTCCCCGCTCCCCAGCTGCAGGGGAGTTGCTTCACAGGTGGTGAAGCAGGACTTCAGGTGTCTGATGTCTGTCTTTCTCTCGCCTCTCTGTCTTCCCCTCCTCTCTCCATTTCTCTCTGTCCTATCCAACAACGACGACATCAATAATAACTACAACAATAAAACAACAAGGGCAACAAAAGGGAATAAATAATAAATAAATATTAAAAAAAAGAAAGATCATTTATGTAGTAGTCCAGATTTGAAAACAGTCTGAGAAACTTTAGATAAGAGTGTCAGTACTGGAGCCAGGAAATAGAGTATGGTGCCATGCACAATTTCCTGGTCGCCACCTGCAGGGGGGAAAGCTTTGAGATCAGTGAAGCAGTACTGCAGTTCTCTGTCTCTATCTCTGTCCTTCTCATCTTTCCCCCCCCCCTTGATTTATATTTATTCAATAAATAAGTAAATTCTTAAAAGAAAGAGTGTCAATATAACCGAAATAATTATCAAAGGAATTTTCAGAGTAACTCAAATCAGATTGTTCTGCAGCCAAATCTATCTCCTAATAGATATTAGGATACCAGGTCCATTTCCTTTAGAAAGGAGGAAAGTAGAAATGAAGACTACTTTTTACCTTATGTGATGGTGATTACAGTGAATTTTACAGAATTTGTCTTTCTTTTTCAAAAAATCATTTTATTGTTTTTCTAATCTCTGCATAGTAGGTGTGTGCATTTTCTTTCTGTGTTAATTTAACACTCTTGTGATGCTGGTCCCTTTGAAGCCTCCATAAAGTCCTACTTGAAGTACCTATTTTAGACTTTGCTGCGTCTGGGGGAAGATCATTCCAGGTTTACTCTGGTGTGGAAAAGACAAATTTTTAAAAAAGGAAGAAACATAACTGGAAAACAAAGGAAACATGTATGGCCTCATTTGTGCATTCAGCTAAAAAAAAAAATGCTTGTCAAGATAGAAAACAAAACAATGAAAAAAGAAGATTCTAGGACAGTGTTGGCACAGCTGTGATGTAATATTCCAAGGGATTGCCACCCTGGTCAGGTTATTTATTTGTTTGTTTGTTTATTTATTTTTCTGGTTATGCTACTTAATATTACAGAAAAGGACCAACTTACCCATTTAGGGCAATTCTTTAGAGAAATGCTTCTTCTATTAGACAGCAAAAAGAAATATTTGCTCAATGTACCTTGCTTAGATCGAATGATTCTACTTGGGTGGGGGTAGGGTAGGGTTCTCTCAGGGAGCTGTAAGGCCTAGGACTACTTAATTTAAACATTTAGCTATTAGTGAAACTGAGTTATATACACTTCTATTTTTCAAAGAAATAGAGTTTTCTAAGTGTTTGGACTGTCGATGGCCAAAGTACAATAATTCAGTCAATTAGACAGTGAGATAGTCAACCTGAAGCTAACATATCAAAAACAGTTTAGCTTACAAATGCTTGACAGCTAGATTTGATTAAGACTAAAATGTGAAATTTTAGACTAAAATTTTCAGAATCGTGGGGACTATGACTTTGCTTCAAAGGGTTTATAAGAATGTCATACAAATTAACTTATTTTTTTTCCTATAGAGACAGAACTTTAATGACATTGCAGACTGTTGATAGTAGAGAATGCAATGACTAATTTCCTTATGTAACTTCAAATTGCATTTTCCATGATTCAATAGATACTTATATGTCACAGAGCACACAGGGTGCCAGGAAGAGCAGATTGCAAGCAAATAGTTCCTTTTGGCTGTAACTATACATATTTTTTATTTTGGGAAATTTAAATATAATGTCAATTGCAGTATCGCATGGGTTAGTAATATCCAGTCCAATATGGAGGAAAAATAGTTAACACAATACTAGTATAAATTCTAGTTTATGAAAATAAATTAACAAGGTTACATGTTTATTTATTTTTAACACAGGGGTTAGCAATGGAACTCAGTCCTGGCATGACCCCACCAACCCCAGTAGCCATTTTCTTTTTTTCCTTTTTGATAGAAGGTAAGAGTCAGAGTGAGAGACACAGAGAGAAGAGGTGACACTGTAACATTGCTTTACCACTCTTGAAGATTTTACCCTGAAGGGACTTCTAGGTCAGGGCCTATGGCTTGTACTCAAAGTCTTGGGTTCTTGCATGTAGTAACTTGTGCTTCTTTCTGTTACTGAGTGAACCACCTGTGTGCCACAATATAAAGCATATTTATTTTTTGCTTTTTTTTTTTTTTTTTTTTACTAGAGCACTGTTCAGAGAGCTCTGGCTTATGGTGGTGCTGGGGATTGAAGCTGGGACTTGGAGCCTCAGGCATGAGAGTCTGTTTGCACAACCATTATGTTATCTACTCTCCACCCAGCATATTTATTTCAAAAGGAAACAGTCTGGCTTATGATTCAATATATGGGCTGGTACAAACATTTATATTTTAAAGTAACAATAAAATGAAAATCCAAAGGTGGGGACAGGGAGTGTTGCACATGGTTAAGCACACATAGTGAGAAGCACAGGGACTCTACCAGTGATCCCAGTTCGACCTCCCTGCAGGTGTTTCTCTATTTCTTTTCCTCTCTATATTCTCTTCCCCTTTCAATTTCTCTCTGCCTTATCCAAATAAATAAATAAATAAATAAATGGCTGCAGTAGTAGTGGATTCTTAGTGCGGGCACAGAGTCCCTGCAATAACCCTGAAATCCTGAAAAAAAGGAAAGAAAGAAAATCCAAGAAAAGGAATATGGGAGTAAGAAGATAGAATAAGGATGAAAGGAGGTCATTGTAATTTGAGTTAAAATCAAGTAAAATGACCTGAGAATATATTTTAAAAATTAAAAGTTTGATGGATTTAATTTATAGAGAAATTAGAATGGGGGAAAAACAGTCCAAGAGGCCTAAATGTTCATTACTATAAGAGTCCCAAATAACTTCTAAATCTGAAGTCAGTATAGATCCAATGCAGAGAAGACACTGATTAACCATCATAAAAAAGAGCCTTATTTCTAAATAACTGAGGGACTGGGGAGGTAGCATAATAATTTTACAGAAGGCTCTGAGGTCCCAGGTTCAATACCTAGCAATACCGTAAGTCAGAACTAAGCATTGCTTTTGTCTGTCTGTCTCTCCATCTTTCTCTCCTTAAAAACAGTAGATATCGGGAGTCGGGCTGTAGCGCAGCGGGTTAAGCGCAGGTGGCGCAAAGCACAAGGACCTGCATAAGGATCCCGGTTCGAACCCTGGCTTCCCACCTGCAGGGGAGTAGCTTCACAGGCGGTGAAGCAGGTCTGCAGGTGTCTGTCTTTCTGTCCTCCTCTGTCTTCCCCTCCTCTCTCCATTTCTCTCTGTCCTATCCCACAATGACAACAACAATAGTAACTACAACAATAAAACAAGGGCAACAAAAGGGAATAAATAAATAAAATAAATATTTAAAAAAAAACAGTAAATATCTTTTAAAACTGGCTAGGTCATTTGGGCCTTTTGCTTCTCCCTTCTATTCTGACTTTACATGTAGAAAGAGATTAGAAGTGAGAAAAAGATGAGTATCAGATGATCTCTACAAGTACAATTTTAGAAACAAGAACAGAAAAGAATATAGCAAAACAAAACTTGAACTGAGTGTGGTGTATTGCACCAAAGAGAAATACTCTGGGAGGCAGGTGGTGGCACACCTAGTTGAGCACATATGTTATAATGTGTTCAAGGACCCGGTCCCCACCTGCAGGGGGGATGTTTCACAAGTGGGAAAGTGCTGCAGGTGGCTCTCTGTCTTTCTCCCTCTCTATATTCCCCATCCTCTCAATTTCTGGCTATCTCTATCCAATAAATAAAGATAATAAAATATATGAAGACAAACAAAGTCTACTTTAAAACCAGATAAAGACTGTGGGGAAGGAAAGAAGGAAAGGGATGGAGAAGTTCAGGCATCCTCTCCAGACCCTTGCCCCACTAGGGAAAGAGAGAGGCAGGCTGGGAGTGTGGATTGACCTACCAATGACCATGGTCAGTGGAGAAGCAATTCCTGAAGCCAGACCTCCCACCTTCTGCATCCCATAATAACCCTGGGTCCATACTCCCAGAGGGATAAAGAATAGGAAAGCAATCAGTGGAGAGAATGGGATACAGAGTTCTGGTGGTGGGAATTGTGTGAAGTTGTACCCCCTTATCCTATGGTCTTGTCAATATTTCCATTTTATAAATAAAAAAAGAACTTCAGACATCCTACTGCTTGTGGTAGGAAAGGACCTATATTGGGAGTGGGGGTGTTTTACAGACATCTAACACAAAACAGATATTGTACCTATATGTCAACAACTGTACTGTAAATCCTTAAGCTTTCAATAAAGTGATTTAAAGAAAGTACTTTAAAAAGAACTCTAGGAAATTGTCTAATCATCTAAGTGTATAGTTAAGCTCCTAGAAATGGCATTAGGCACTGAGAAACAAACAGAGCCAAAATTTAAGTACTTTGTTTCAGACAAAGTTGGGCAGGTGGGAAACAGCAAATGAACCTTTCTATGGAGAAGAAAATTGATAAATTTTCAAGTCTGAGGATAAATTCCTTCTGGTATAGAAACTTAAATTTTTTCCATAAAGAGCAAGTCAGGGAAAAATGTATATTCCTAATTTGCATAGGCCTATAGTCCTCAGTCTGCCCTCCCTTCCATGCTAACTGAACCCAGCTGATATTATCTATCAAGTAACCTGTTCCTTCAATCAGAATTGTATCAACATCAATGCCAAAAACTATATCAATATCAGCAGCCAAAAAATGACATGGCAACTGAGGAAAATCAATAGAATAAGATAATTTAAAAAGATAAAACATGAAAACCTCAAAATCAGATATAATTCAGAACATACATAAGATTTTATTTTAATCATCACCAGTGTTATCACTGAAAACTGGTACCTGCATGATGTATCCACCAATTTTAGTTAGGGCCCACATTTTTTTTTGGATAGAGGCAGAGAGAAAATGATAGGGAAGGGGAGATAGAGATAGAGAGAGAGAGGGACAGAGAGAGAGAGGGAGAGAGAGAGACATCTGTAACCCTACTTCACAACTCATGAAGCTTTTTTATTTTTTTATATTTATTTATTTTCCCTTTTGTTGCCCTTGTTGTTTAACATTGTTGTGGTTTTTACTGTTGTTGTTATTGACATCATTGTTGTTGAATAGGACAGAGAGAAATGGAGAGAGGAGGGGAAGACAGAGAGGGGAGAGGAAGATAGACACCTGCAGACCTGCTTCACCGCTTGTGAAGCGATTCCCCTGCAGGGGAGCCGGGGCTTGAACCGGATTGTAAGCTGGTCCTTGCCCTTTGCTGCCACGCGCAATTAACACACTGCGCAGCTGCGCCACCGCTCCACACTCCTCTTGAACATTCTTTGCTGCAGGTATGATCTAGGGGCTTGAACAGAGGTCTCTGTGCATGATGACGTATGTGTATGCTCTACCCTATGAACTACTGCCCAGCCCCTTAAGAAACTGCTTTGTAATTAGCCTCTAGAGAGAACATTGGCTATAACTATATATGTGTAAAGTTGTTCTGGAAAAGATGAAAGAATAAGAAAATGATTCTAGAAAGTGGTATTATTTTCTTCAAAATTTTATTTTATTTATTGCATGTCCCATCCTGAGGGACCTTCAACATGGGCAAACCTAGGAGAGGGAGTGAGGACAAGGACAGGAGGGAGAGAAATGAGACAAGTCAAGATTCTGATCAAGTCCCTTTATTAGCACCAAAAGTGCTGTTTTTAAGGCTGGGGCAAGGGGGAGTTAGCAGTTGGGGACTGTTGACTGAAGAGGTGTGTTGTCATGGTGATCAGCCTTTATCTGGAAGGTCCTGGGTGATTCATGGGGAAGTGGAGTTGGGAGACAGGAACTTATCTTTTAAGCAAGGCCATCTGTGATCAAAGACTCTAAGGAGTAGGGAAGAGGGAACTTATCTTTTAAGCAATGCCTTCTGTGAACAAAGACTCTGTGGTCATGCCAATAGTAACCTTGAGGGCACTTGTGGCTCCCCACAATTGCATATGAGAGAGTTCTACATGAAATAGAGAAACCAGTGCACCAGCACTGTATATAAAGAAGTTGAACCAGGGATGTCCGACATGCTCATTCAGTGCTCTGTCAATTGATCCATTTCCCAACACAGAAATTTAAATTTTAATGTGTAAGGAGAAAAGATGAATAGAGAGAAATACAAATGCACTAACTAGGGTAAAGTACTTGAATAGATATAAGGAAGGAAAAATATAATGTAGAATAAAAAGAAAGGAATGCAACTATATAAAACTGAAAATGTGAGGAACACTTTGTACATGAATGAGGAATCCTATCCTGACACATTTAATAAACCATTTATAAGAAGATACACAGAGAAATAGAGGGAATGAAAGTTTAAAAGTAGCAGAAGATATGTCTCACAAAGTGAAGAAAGACTATTCTTTTAATTGATGGGTCTACAATTCTTAGTAAAAATTCACTGATAGAAAAATACAAGAGCCTTTAGAGAAGAAAAGAGTGAAAACGCAGTATCCAATGTCTCCCTGGATTCTAGAAGACAATGAATAAAGACTTCCTCAGGGGAAAGTATTTTAAATTTAAAATGTTAAAGCTAACCAAACTTATCAATCAAGGAGAGGATAAAAATGTATGTGACTCAGAAAATATCATGCCTACATAGCTTATGTATGCACTCCTCTAGATATAATCCAACAAAATTTAAAAAAAGCTTATCTGAGATAAATATTAAGTGGAATTGTATATTACCTAGAAGAAATGGAGGTTATTTTAAAAGGAAATATTACAGAACATATTAGTCTCCAATGTCTAATTATCCTTTAAGAAGTAAGCTTTTTAATACTTTTGTTTATGTCTACTCTGTGAATCCAGTCATGTTATTTAATTGAACCTGAGGGGAATAATATTTAGTGGCCATAAACAGCAATTACGTTTTGTATCTGTCTTCATTGTTAGAAGAGGTATAGAAACAAAACACAGACATGCTTATCAGTAATAAAGTGCATGTACATATTATATCAATAAAGCTATCAGATTAAAATTAGTAATATAATTTGTAAAACTGGGGTGTGTGTAATTTAACTCCATTTAACAAAAGCATATCAAAAAATAGAAAATATTCTCATAAAATATGAAATGATAGCAGTATATTGTAATATATATATATATATTTTTTTCTTCTCTCCAACAGTTAGTGCTGGGTTTTAGACCCTGCCTGCAGGATGAATTCAGTGCTTCTTGTGGCCATTTATTGTTCTGGAGACCATTTTTTATTTGATTTTATAGAAACACAGAAATAGGAAAGATAGAGATGGAGATAGAAGTAGACAGAGATAGAGATAGAGATGATAAAGATAGAGATAGAGATAGAACTGTAGCACTGCCACAAAAGTTGTGAAGCTTCCTCTACTGCAGGTGGGGGCGGGGAACTTGAACCCAGACCCTCACATATGGTAACTTGTGTACATTACCAGGTGTACCACCACCTGTCCCTCAAATGATAAGAATATTAGTGTATCAATCATATTAGTAACTTTAAATATGTAATATATTTTCTGAGAATATATATATAATTTTATTATCTTTATTTACTGGATAGACAGCCAGAAATCATGAGGGAAGGGGATGACAGAAAGAGAAACAGAAGGAGGTGGGCAGTAGCACAGTGGTTTAAACACATATGACATGAAGCGCACCCAATGGCATAAGGACATCTGTTGGAGACCCGCCTTCCAACCTGCAAGGGGGTTGCTTCACAAATGGTGAAGCAGGTCTACAGGTGTCTTTCTCTAGTTCTCTGTCTTCCCTCCTCTCTTGATTTCTTCCTATCCTATACAACAAGAGCAGCAATAACAATAATTACAACAATGACAACAAAAATAGAAAAAAATGGCCTCCAGGAGCAGTGGATTTGTAGTGCTGGCATGAGCCACAGTGATAACCCTGGAGGCAGAAAGGGAGGGAGAGAGAGAAAAAGACAGAGAGAGAGAGAGATAGAGAGAGAGAGAGAGAGAGGAACCTGTGACACTGCTTCACCACTCATAAAGCTTTCTCCCTGCAGGTGGGACCAGTGGCTCAAAACCCAGGTCCTTGCACACTGTAATGTATATATTCAAACAGATGCACCACCACCCAGACCTTAGAAGATATATTTGAGGCTGAAATGTATAATTTTGAATTGTAAATGATTCAAAATCATTGGTTGTTACAGACTGAGTATCTCTTCATGAAGGCAAATGCCAAATATTATATTTTTAATTTCTTTATTGGAGGATTAATGTTTTACATTCAACAGTAAATATAATAGTTTGTACATGCATAACATTTCTCAGTTTTCCATATAACAATACAACCCCCACTAGGTTCTCTATCATTATTTTTGGGCCTGAACTCTCCCCTTCAACCACCCCAGAGTCTTTTACTTTGGTGCAATACACCAACTCCAGTTCAGGTTCTACTTGTGTTTTCTCTTCTGATCTTGTTTTTCAACTTCTGCCTGAGAGTGAGATCATCCCATATTCATACTTCTGTTTCTGACTTATTTCACTTAACATGATTTCTTCAAGATCCATCCAAGATGGACTGAAAATGGTGAAGTCACCATTTTAAATAGCTGAGTAGTATTCCATTGTGTATATATACAACAACTTGCTCAGCCACTCATCTATTGTTGGACACCTGGGTTGCTTCCAGGTTTTGGCTATTACAAATTGTGCTGCTAAGAACACAGGTATACACATATCTTTTTGGATGGGTGTGTTGAGTTCCTTAGGATATAACCCCAGGAGAGGAATTGCAGGATCACAGGATAGGTCCATTTCTAGCCTTCTGGGAGTTCTCCAGACTGCTCTCAACAGAGGTTGGACCAATTTTACATTCCTACCAGCAGTTCAGGAGAGTTCCTTTGACTCCACAACCTCTCCAGCATTTGTTGCTGCTATCTTTTCTTTTTTTTAATGGAACTTTTTTTAAATTTTATTTTTATTTATTTATTCCCTTTTGTTGCCCTTGTTGTTTTATTGTTGTAGTTATTATTGTTGTTGTCGTTGTTGGATAGGACAGAGAGAAATGGAGAGAGGAGGGGAAGACAGAGAGGAGGAGAGAAAGATAGACACCTGCAGACCTGCTTCACCGCCTGTGAAGCGACTCCCCTGCAGGTGGGGAGCCGAGGTTCGAACCGGGATCCTTATGCCGGTCCTTGTGCTTTGCGCCACCTGCGTTTAACCCGCTGCGCTACAGCCCGACTCCCCCCCTATCTTTTCTTTTATATGACATTCTCACAGGAGTGAAGTGGTACCTCATTGTTGTCCTTATTTACATATCTCTGACAGTCAAAGATTTGGAGCATTTTTTCATGTGTTTCTTGAACTTTTGAATCTCGTTATGGTGAATATTCTGTCCATGTCTACTACCCATTTTTGGATGAATTATTTGTTTTCTTGTTGTTGAGTTTGGCAAGCTCTTCATATATTTTGGTTATTAAATTCTGTCTGATCTACATGTGAAGATTTTCTCCCATTCTGTGAGGGGTCTCTTGGTTTGTGTAGTGGTTCCTTTGGCTGTACAGAAGCTTTTTAATTTGAAATAGTTCCATTGGTTTATACTTGCCTTAGTCTTCTTTGTAATTACATTCATTTCATTAAATATGTCTTTAAAATTTATGCAGAAAAGAGTTCCGCCAATATTTTCCTCTAAGTATCTGAGAGCTTCTGGTCTAACATCCAAACCCTTGATCCACTTGGAATTTACTTTTGTATTTGGTGAAATATAGTGGGTCAGTTTCATTCTTCTTCATGTTTCAACCAATTTTTTTTCCAACACCATTTGTTGAAAAGACTCTGCTTTCCTCATTTAATAGTCTGGGCACCTTTGTCAAAGATTAGATGTCCATAGATGTGGGAACTTACTTCTGGGCTCTCAATTCAATTCCACTGGTCAGTATGTCTATCCATGTTCCATATCAAGCAGTATTGATTACAATGGCCCTATAATACAATTTGAGATCTGGAAGTGTGATGCTTCCAGTTCTGTTCTTTCTTCTCAATATTGTTTTGATAATTCTAGGTCTTTGCTGGTTCGAGATAAACATTTGTAGCATTTGTTCTATTCTCCTAAAAAACGTGCTTCGGATCTTGATGGGGATAGCATTAAATTTGGCTCTGGGTAGTATATTCATTTTAATGATGGTAATTCTTCCAAACCATGAAAATGGAATATCTTTCCACTTCCTTCTGTATTTTTTTTTTTACTTGAGTAGTGACTCATAGTTTTCAGTATACAAGTATTTCACTTCTTTGGTTAGGTTTATTACTAGATATTTTATTGTTTTTGTTGCTATAGTAAGTAACATAGTAACTAACATAGTATTTGCATAGAAAATGCCACTGACTGCTGCATGTTAATTTTGTAGCCTGATATCTTACTGTACTGCCTAATTATTTTCAAAAGCTTCTTGCTGGATTCTTTAGGTGTTTCTATGTTTACTACCATGTCATCTGCAAATAGGGAGAATTCAACTTCTTCTCTTCCAATATGTATCTCTTTAATTCCTTGCTCCTGTATGAGTACTATGCAAGAACTGCTAACACTATTTTGAATAGTAATGGTAATAATGGACAGCCCTATCTAGAACCTGATCTGAGGGGAAATGCTTCCAGTTTTTCACCATTGAGTATGATGTTGGCTGTAGGTTTGCTATATACAGACTCCACCATATTCAGGAATTTTCCATTTTTTTTTTAGTGTTCTGATCATAAAGGGATGTTGTATTTTGTCAAAGGCTTTCTCTGCATCTATTGATATGACCATGTGGTTTTCGGTCTTGCTTTTATTGATGTGGTGGATCACGTTGATTGATTTACATATATTAAAAAAACTTGCATGCCTGGGATAAACCCCACTTGGTCATATTGAACAATCTTTTTAATATAATACTGTATCCGGTAGACAGAATTGTGTTCAATATTTTAGCATCTATGTTCATCAGAGATATTGGTCTGTAGTTTTATTTTTTGGTTATTTCCCTGTTTGCTTTTGGTATCAGAGTGATGTTGGCTTTGTAGAAGCTGGAAGAGAGTATTCCTGTGTCTTAAATCTTCTGGAAGACTTTTCAAAATATAGGTATTATTTCTTCCTTGAAGGTTTTGTAGAATTCATTTGTAAAACCATCTTTTCCAGAACTTTTATTCTTGGGAAGTTTTTTGATAACTGTTTAAATTTCATTAGATGAGATGGGCCTGTTCATATTATCAAGTTCCTCTTTATTTAATTTTGGAAGTTCATAGGTATCTAGGAAATGATCCATTTCTTCCAGGTTCTCTAGTTCGGTGGCATATAGTTGTTCATATAAGCCTCACATGATATGTTGAATTTCTTCAGTGTCTGTTCTGATATCTCTTCTTTCATTTACAATCTGATTTATTAGGGTCTTCTGCCTTTTTTGATTTGTGAGTCTGGGTAAAATTTTGTCGATTTTGCTCACTCTTGAACAACCGACATTTACTTTCGTTGATCTTTTGTATGGTTTTCTTATATTTAATGTTATTTATTTCTGCCCTAACTTTACTTATTTCTGTCCTTCTGGTTGCTTTAGGGTTCCTTTGTTCTCCTTCTACTAGGTCTTTAAGGTGTGCATCAGGCTGTTAATTTGTGCTTTTCTTATTTCCTAATGTGTGCTTGTATAGCTATGAACTTCCCTCTCTGTATTGCCTTAGCTGTGTTCCAAATATTTTGATAGCTTGTGTCTTCAATTTCATCGAACTGTCAAAATATTTTGATTTCTTCCTTTATTTCCTCTTTGATTCAGTAGTTGTTAAGGAGTGTACTGTTGAGTTTCCACATTTTGGGAATGTTACTAATCTTTTGTTGATTATTAAGTGTTAGTTTAATTCTACTGTGGTCTGAGAAGATGCTTTGGATGATTTAAATGTTCTTAAATTTTCTGATGCTATCTTTATGGCCTACCATATACTACTATCCTTGAGAATAACTCATATGAACTTGAGTAGAATGTGTATTCCAGTTACTTGGGGTGAATGATTCTAAAAATGTCCAATAGCTCTATTTTATCTATCTCCTCATTTAGCTCCCTCATTTCTTTATTGATTTTCTGACTGGATGATCTGTCAGGTTGAGACAGTGGGATGTTGAAGTCCCCTAATATGATTGTGATGCTGTTAATATATTGCTGTAACTCTTTCAGTAGATGTTTGGTGTATCTAGATGGCTTCTCACTGGGTGCATAGATTTTAATAATTGTTAAGTCCTCTTGATTGACTAATCCACTGAGCATTAAGTAGTGTCCATCCTTATCTTTGTAATTTTATTTATTTTAAAGTCTATCGTGTCACATATGAGAATAGTGTTCCTTCCCTTTATTGTGGACCATTGGCCTGTATGATAGTTTTCCACCCTTTCATTTTGAGTCTGTGTTTTTCTTGTTGAGTTAGGTGGATTTCCTGTAGACAGCATATTGTTGGATTGTGTTTTCTGATCCATCTTCCTACTCTATACCTTTTATTAGGTGAATTCCGGCCCTTGACATTTATTGAAATCAAAGATTGAAAATATTTTAATGCCATTCTTGTAGCTTTTAGAGTGTTCTGATATATGGCATATTTATTGTGGTCTACTGTTTACAGGAGACCTTTCAGAACTTCTTTCAGGGCAGGCTTGGTGATAGTTGATTATTTCAACTGATGCTGTCTGAGACGGTTTTTATGCCTACATCCAGTATGAGTGACAGTCTAGCAGAATACAGTAGTCTTGGATGAAAGTCTTTCTCATTGAGCACCTGATTGCCATTCTCTTCTGGCCTGTAGTGTTTGTGTGGAAAATTCTGCTGCTAATCTTATGGGTTTTCCTCTGTAGGTGACTGTTTTTCTCTTGCAACCTTCAGGATCCTTTCTTTATTTTATTCCTTTCCATTCTAAATATGATGTGTCTTGGTGTCTTTAAGTCTGGCTTAATTTTGCTAGGAACCTTCTGGCCTCTTGAACCTTTATGTTGTTGATGTTGTCTAGACAAGAGAAGTTTTCAGCTATTATGTCCTGAAGAATGCTTTCTTCCCCTGCCTCTCTTTCTTCCTTTGGTAAGCTATATACAATAATAATAATAATAATAATAATACATATATTATTTCTTTTGAAGTCATCCCATATGTCTCTGTTGTTATTGTTTTCAGTGTCTTTCAATCTCTTTTTGAGATCTCTGACTTCTTTTTTAATTGTTCCTAATTCGTCCTCAGCCTTGCTAACTCTGTCTTCAGCCTCATTTATTCTATTCTCTCTCCCCTCTACTATTTTCTAGAGTTTATCTATTCTGTTACCCTGTTCTGATGTTTTAGCTTGTTCAGCTTGGTGTGTTCTTAGCTCATCTGTTTCAGCTTTTAGCTATCTAATAACCTTGAGATAATTAGTGTTTTTTTCCAGAGTGTCATTTGTTGTTTCTGCATTTCTGATTACAATTCTTTCAAACTCTTTACTCACTCCTGTGCCTATTTCCTTAACTAGTGTTTGGATGTTGACCTTATTATTTTGTTCTTCAACCCTTGGGGGGCTTTTAGCTGGACTCTTCTCCTGGTTCATTTTTCCAATATTTCTTCTTGTTGGTTTAACCATTTAATATAGTATGTTATGAGGTCCCTCTCTCAGTAGTTTTCAAATTACTGATCACCCTTGACTGGCTTTACTTGTGTCTAAATTAAGTACTTAAACACTTTATAGTTGTGGAAATTAAAGATGTTTCAATATTATTTCAATCCCTGAGTTGGAGCACAGAGGCTGCTAAGTGCCTCTTTTGTTCTTTTTCTTTCTTGTGGGCTATGGGAGACTGAGGACTTTTAAACTATAAGTAGGCTTCTTAGCTTAATCCCTGAATCCTGACCAAGAGATAAAGCATGGTGGGGAAGAGATGGCACAGTAGTTATGCAAAGAGACTCTTTCACACCAATGATCCAAAGCTCCAGGCTTAGTTCACCCTGTCTGTCAAGCTGGGAAGTACTTCTTGGCCCTTTTAAGTTTCTAAACAAGTCCGGTTTATAGTCTGTAGGTTCTGAGCAAATTATTCACCATGTTCTCATCAGGAGAACAATGTGGAAAGGCTTCCACTATACAGCCACACTGCTAGGTCACCAACATATAGCTCTTTCTCAGTTTTCTGGTCAGTTCTCTGTTCCCAGATGTCAGCATAGTGCCTCCCCTGTGACTCTCCAGCCTCTGAAGGCAGTAGCAATAGAGACTCACAGTTACATTTAATGAGTCTTAGTGGAGTCCTGTCCTCCCTTCTGCAGTCTTTTTTTTTTTTTTTTTTTGGCAAAGCACACTGGAGTTGGTGCCTCAACTGGTTAACTGTCAGACTGTAATCAGCTGCTCAAACTCTCCTTAGGCTCCTCCATGTCTAAGAGCCATATGTGTTTGCACTCATAGGTTATTTGGTGGGTTTGTGAAGTCATTCTAGTTCTGCCTTGTTGTGTTCCCAGGTGATCTCCTTTGGTATTCTTAGTTGATCAGGGAGAGGAGAGGAGAGAAATACAGCTGCTCAGTTGTCTATCTTTCTCTTTTCCTCTCTGTAGTCCCCTCCTCTCTCCATTTCTTTCTGTCTTATCCAACCTGGCTAAATATTTTTTAATATTTTTATTTATTTCTTTTTGTTGCCCTTGTGTTATTGTTGTTATTGTTGTTGTTATTGATGTTGTTGTTGTTGGATAGGACAGAGAAAAGTGGAGAAAGGAGGGGAAGACAGAGAGGAGGAGAGAAAGACAGACACCTGTAGACCTGCTTCACTACCTGTGAAGCGACTCCCCTGCAGGTGGGGAGCTGGGGGCTCAAACCAGGATCCTTATACCAGTCCTTGTGCTTTGCGCCATCTGCACTTAACCAGCTGCACTACCGCCTGGCTCCCCTGGCTAAATATTTTTAAGGGCTATGACTAATTTGTCATTTTATAGGCAGTAAGTTCATTTAATCAGAAGAACTCAATATATGCAAGAACTTTCATTTAGTGTTTAAGAAGTTTGCTATTAAGTTTTTTGAGTCAAATAGGGATCCAAACCAATTACATAGATATTTGGTGGAGATTGGCATAATGGAGGGTAAGACACTTACTTAGTGTGAGGTTTTGGAGTCAGAAATAGTACATGAAACAAAGTGGCATGAATTCTTTTGGGGGGTGGGCAGACAGTGGTGCACTGGATTTAGCACATATTACAGAGTGCAAGAACCCAGGGTCATAAACCACTCCCCACTTGCAGAGGGAAAACTTCATGAGTGGTGAAACAGGTCTGTAGATTTCCCTCTCTCCCCTTCCCCTTTCAATTTCTCTCTGTCTTATCAAACAAAGGGAAATAAAAATGCAAAAAGTATCTGCCAGAAATGTTTGATCATAATGCAGGCACCAAGTCCCAACAATAACACTGGTGGAAAAAATAAAATAATAAAAAAGAAAGCCTTAAAAGGTGGAGAGACTAAGATGAAATTCAACTTCATCAAGCATGTAGAAACCTGTGATTGAGTGGTTCTGAGTTTAGCAGTGTTACAAGGATCACAGATAGGTGCTCATATATCACAATCTGTTCTATGTTATTAATATTCCTTTAACTCTATGGGGAAAAAAAGTTGTTCTCAACATGTACCATACATTTTATGGTATTTTTAAAATTGGTTAGTCACATATTTGGAAGCTATTTTGCATTTCACATTGGAACATAATATCAAGTTCTGTACTGTATTTGTTAAGAATTTGACTATGCCCAGGGCTTTGTACATATGTAACATCAGTGTGAGCTACCTTCTCATTTTTTTTCCTAAGTGGTGTGGATACATAGAAAAAGGAGAGCTTACTAGAGCACTATTTCATCTTCCATGGAGCTCCATACATTCTGCCATTGGTGCTGTCCATGATGCTGGATATAGAACCAGAGACTCAGTCTAGGGCCATGTGCGAGAACATGTAGTCTTCTGTCTGTGTCACCCTCAGACCCAGTATGTACAAATCTTTTTGAATATTACATGCAGTCTTAATTAGAATTTTATTTTGTGAGATGCCCTGGCCAGTGGTAAGTCATATAAATTGTAGTGTGCAATGATAACAAGAAATATAATAACAAGAGTGCTGAAGAAATCTACAAAAAGATGCCTTAGAGAACAGATTCATTTTCAATGAATTGGGAACAGAAGATAAGAGTGACAGGGGAGGTGCTTGCAGTATATTTATAGCCAGTAAGTGTGATTCTGAACATTCTCTGTAGCTGCCACAAGGACTCTGTTAAATCAAACTTTAAGAGTTTGTAATTTTCCTTCAGGCATGCTTTATAGGAGAAAAAAACAAAATAAAACAAAAGCAACTATTTTAAATTGATAATGTTGTATCTAGCCAAGTATCCAAAGAATAAAGTTATGTAGAAAGCAGTTTGTGTAGCTAAAAGCGAAGTTAAGGATTTGAGAAAATACTGTTTCCTTGTGGGAATATGTGAAAGTTTGGTAGAGCTTAGGGGAACTCTCCCATCCTTGGATGGAGGTCTGGAAAGATATCCCACTTGTTAGCCTCTCTCCTTATAGAGATGAACCAAGAGGAAAAGTCTCCCAGACTCAGTTTCTCCTTGTTAGTCTCTCAAGGTCACAGAATACCTACTGCCTCTCACGCTTAGTTCATTCTCTTGCTAGCAGACTAAGTGGCTGCTTGCTTCAAAGTTCATTCAAAGTTCACACATTCACTATAACTTCACTTTTTGATCATATAAGAGAACACACTCTATCCTACATCCCTGCCAGTACCCCAGCAATGAGACCCCATATTCTGTTTCCTTGTGTCCTTTGATATCTGTGATTAATATCATGTTTTGTCTTTCTCCTTCTATACCTCACCTTACTGCTTTAACCCCTATGCTTTTCTCAATACCTTTGGATAATTAACTTGCCTGCATCATGGAAACTAATTGTCTTGACCTTTATGTATCTCATCAATTCTTGTCATACCAACCCCCTACCATGGGGGCAAGCTGACTTTTAAGAAACCTGTAATTTCTGACATATGTGAAAATTTTTCTTTGTTTAACTCAGTATAAAAGCCTGTATCCATCTCCAAATAAACAAATGTTCATACCAAAATATCTCCCAACACCTCACACAGTCACTAGAACTGTTGAGGGAGGGTTGGAGGCTTATCCCCCCTCCCCGTTGGAGCCACTCCACATGAGCACCAACATTTCCTGCAATATTATTTTTAGTAAACAAGTCTGCAATGTAATATTAAAATTAATTTGGATAGCTGAAATAAAAAGGCAAATTTTAGAAATAAATTCACTTTTCAGTGATTATGAATCCAATTTGGTTATTAAATTGATTTTTTATTCTCAAAACATGAGTACATTTTAGGGTTATCTTGATTTTCTGTTTGTCATGGTGGTGACCTATTCATTCAATAGTTTTTGTTCTCTAGTATACATCTTTCTTTTGTGCAATTCTGGCCACATTACATACTACATCTAAATATATGTATAATTTAAATTACTCTCTTCACTTTCCTTAAAAATTATTTCTAAACAGTCATTTAATGTGTCCCAAAGGAAAAAAAAAGAATTTTGGCATTGTTCTGAATCTTGTTAGCTGGTTTTAAACTAATAAAATCCTTCACCTCTGATTGTAAGTTTCAGTTAGATGACATATATATTTTTTTAATTTAAGAAAGGATTAATTAACAAAACCATAGGGTAGGAGGGGTACAACTCCACACAATTCCCACCACCCAATCTCCATATCCCACCCCCTCCCCTGATAGCTTTCCCATTCTCTAGCCCTCTGGGAGCATGGACCCAGGGTCATTGAGGGTTGCAGAAGGTAGAAGGTCTGGCTTCTGTAATTGCTTCCCTGCTGAACATGGGCATTGACTGGTTGGTCCATACTCCCAGTCTGCCTCTCTCTTTCCTTAGTAGGATGTGTCTCTGGGGAAGCTGAGCTCTAGGACACATTGGTGGGGTCTTCAATCCAGGGAAGCCTGGCCAGCATCCCGGTGGCAGCTGGAACCTGGTGATTGAAAAGAGAGTTAACATACGAAGCCAAACAATTTGTTGAGCAATCATGGATCCCAAGCTTGGAATAGTGGAGAGGAAGTGTTAAGGAGGTACTCACTGCAAACTCTAGTGTACTTCTGCTTTCAGGTATATATTTTGCAGTAGGTTTATTTTGAAAAACTCTTTTCAGAAAAAAATTAAGTTTTCATTGGGATTTTACATCCCATAAGTTATTTTTCATCCATGTGTGTCTCTAGAAAAATCCAGAAGATGGTGATTTTTTTCTGTCATTTAGTCCTAATGCTATTAGACTGTGTATAAAACCTATGAGAATGTACACAATCATGTACTCTTCACAAACACATAGACCTATAGCTTCTAGAGAAAATTTAATTTTCTCAGGCAAGATTCAATGTCATGTTTCTCCTGCAAGCTGTTTTTGCTAAAATCCTCATCCACATAAATTGAATTGAATTGAATTGAATGGAACATACTACTGGTAGATTGTAGTAAGCCTGTCATAAAAGCACCAAGTGTTTACATCAGCAGGCAGCCTATCACCATAGCATGGTCTTTTCTTAACAATGCACTCCTCCCCTGCTAAATTAGCCAGTCAAACTACATTTTTTTGAATATTTGGTTATGTTTCTCACTTATTGTTAAAACTGACAAAAACTAATGTGAAATAAGTAATTATAGTTAGGATTAAATGGGAAAAAATATATTGCTGGGAGAGGTAAAAAAAAAAAGCCACTAATAGAAGCAATCAGTAACATAAGGTTATAAAGAATCTATTTACAAAGGAGGCGTCAAACTTTTTATTTCTACTTCACTTACTACTGTATAGTATATCTTTATAGAGAATATGAATACATTTGTGATTGCTAATGATACCTTTCATTTTATATTTTCCCATCCCCTGCACTCTGGGAAATATCTTTGGATTAAACTTCTTATTTTTATGTTTTTGTATTCTTGATTTCACTTTCCTTCTGCTCAACCTGCCCCTGATTTTGGCCTTTCTCCCAAGCACCATTCCCTTGAAGCATTCATCATTCACATGGCTTTGCTATCAAAACTGTATTCATGCTTCTAAAATTGCCTTCTTAATCCACATTCTTTCATATGTATACAATAATGTGAAATTAAATAATCTAAAATATGAAAGCAATCTAAAACCTAAATTGTGAAATTCAGATATTTAAAACCAAAATTTATCATATTGAATTCTTCCTATATACCAAACCCTATTTAAGCTCATCATGTACAAATGATGTCCTTTCCTCTCTAAGATGTGGATTTTATAGACTTATACTACTCTGATATATGTCAGGGCCTGAACCTATTGCATTTGATTAGATGTCTATTGCTTTTAGTCCCTATTTTGTTTTTACATTATACCTAATGGTTATTTTAATTTTTCCTTTTTTCACTATGCAGTTTTTCAGAGATTCAAATTTTCCCTATTCACCTCTTAATCTTATTAAAAGTCATAATATTTATTTGAAGGGCTAGGGAAATAGCCTAATGGTTATTCAAAAGACTCTCATGCTTGAAGCACTGAGGTCCCAGGTTCAATCTCCACCCACCACCACCATAAACCAGAGCTGAACAGTGGCTATCTATATGTCTATCTGTCTGTCTGTTTGTCTGTCTGTCTATCTATCTCTCTATCTCTCTATATGTCTATCTTTCTATCTATCATCTATCTATATATCTGTCTATCATCTGATTATCTATCATCTCTCTATATATGTCTACCTAGCATCTGGTTATCTACCTATCATATATCTAAAAAGTAAAGTAGTTATTTGAAATTTCTGTTAATTCATGTTTCCCAAGGTCAAATCACTGCTCTAAATTTGAAATTCTGTAGTAATAATATAGGTTCTGATATCTGGACTTACTTTTTTAGAGTTACTTCCACATTTTGGTCACACACTTCTTTTACTTTGATATATTTTATATGTACTCAATAAACAAATGTTTTTTCATGATTCATTGGATGTGTTAATGTTTTACAGTACAGTTGTTGACACATGGGGACAAATTCTCATCTCCCTATGATAAGTGTTTGCAAATACTCCCATTCTCAATTTCTACCATTATGAGTCAGGATACCTACACGCTTTTCTTATACTCCTTTCCTCTCCTTCCCTAGAGTCCTTTGACTTGGTGAAATGGACCATACCTAGCCCAAGATTAAATTTATTATGAGAGAAAGGCTCACAGCATGACAACATATTAGAGGTATATTTTCACACCAATACATAATATATAAGATTAACTATACCCATTCCCAAGAATAGTTTTCATAGTCTAAATTCTTTCTATTATTATTTTATAAGTTCACCTGTTTTGGCCATTTATATTCTAAATGTGAATGAAGCCATTTCATAGTGTCTTTCATTATTTTGCATATTCAACTTAACAATCATTCCATTTTATAACTATTTAGTCTGTAGTATCATCATCACCTTTAATGGCTGAGTATCATTCCACCTCACAGCTTCTTTATTCAGCTTTCTGTTAGCAGAAATTTAGGTCCATTCCATAATTGCATTGTTATTAAAATGCCTTCTATGAACATAAATGTACATAGGTCCTTTTAAAATAGTGTGTTATTTTTCATCCTTTGCATAAATGCCTAGAAATATAGTGGTAGGATCATAATTTATTCCTATTTTTGTTTAATTTTTGATTGATCTCCTTAACATTTCCCATAGGGAAATCAGTTCCCCTCCCCAACAGCTCTGCATAAGACTTCCTTTTTATTTTTTTAATTATTTATTAGTTAATTAATATTAATTTACAAAATTATGAGATAATAGGGGTATAATTCTAAACTGTTTCCACTATCAGTGTTTTATGTACCCATTCTCTCCATTGGAAATTGCATTAGTTCTCACAAGATCACACATAGGGGTTGACTATTATTTCTTTAACTATCTATATTTACATATATTTTCCCATTTTTCTAAGGTCTTTCCTTTTCTTCCTTTCTAAGTCATACCTACACTTGTTACTACTTCCGGATGCCCTCTCCTCTCTTCTCTCTTGGTACTGACTGGAGTTCAGAGCCCTCTGTCCATCTTCCACTAGTATTTCTCCCCCTCTGGGAATATGGATCAAAATTCTTTATGGGCTAGTTGGAAGGTCTGGCTTCTGTAAGTGCTTCTCTGCTGGACATAGGTGTTGGAAGGTCAATTCATATCCCCACCCTGTTTCAATCTCTCTCTAGTGGGGTAGATTTTTGGAGAGGTCAGACTTTGGGACATGTTAGTGAGCCTGTTTGTCCAGAAAAGTCAAGGCGGCATCATAGTAGTGTCTGCAACTTGGTGGCTGAAAGGTGGTAAGATACAAAGCAGGGGAAATTGTTTAATAAATAGGAACTCAAAGGTAGGAATAGAGCAAAGTAAATTAGGGGTCTTCATGTGAGATGAAGCAGTTTTTAGTATACTTCGAGGGGGCCATGTCTTTAGTACTTTTTGCCTGAGCCTGATAGCTAACATGCAGGTGGGCTGAAAGTGTTGTCTGGGAATACGATGTCAGAGTTTAGAATAGGGCTAAAGAGCTGGATTAGGGCAGAAGGTAGCTTCCAAACATGAGAAAAATATGTAAGTACTACTGACTGTTTACCCCATCAATCTGACCTAAGGTATATATATTCCTGTTTAGCACAGGAGCCTGTATAAGTTCTGAATCTGTCAGTCTGAGTTCACAGTCCATGACCACAGATAGGAACATTTTAGTCTGCACTCATTTTGGGACTAATCTTCCTTGATTAACAAAGTAGGCTGACCTAGCCTCCCTTCAGAGAGTGGGGCAGTCCCTACCATTGCTACTCTACAGTGAGGGCAAGGTCTGGAGAGGCCCACAGAGGGCTTATGATGATATTCCTGATGGAAGTGACCAGTGGGATATACTAGAGGACTAGGCCCATCATATCTATCATATCAATTCTAAGTAAAGAATTCCAAATGATGGGGTGGTTTTGCTAAGGTCCTAATTCTAAGATATTAGTATTGTAGAGAGAATTGGCAACTACAAAGGAAATGGCCAGCCACTCAGAGGCATGATGTATTTTTGAAGCATGGAGTTTATTGTGCATATCTAGTGAAGGATGCAGATGAATGCACAAAGATGTTTAGAAGACAAATGTGTTTAAGACAGTCATCAGTCTCATAAACCTTAATCAAATGTGTTCACATCAACATAGCATGAAACAAATGTATGATCCAGAGTCTGAAATACTGTTCCAAAAAGCCGTATGAGGCATATAGTCATACCATATGTTTCTTGTAGTTTTAGTTAGATAATTTATACAGGAAAACAAATAAGGCATTCATTAGCCAATACCTCCATACTAATTTCTAAATTTCTTTGTTCTCTGGTTAAAAACACAAACAAGAGTGCTAACTCTCAAGTATAGCCAGCAGCAAACATCTCCTTTGTTTGTCAGGTTTTGCTAGTTTAGTATTACCAACCTTTTGGAAGAATATACTACTCATCATCATTACCCCTTGCTTATCATTCAGATCATTTCTCTCTTCTAGGAATATATAAGCCACTGGCTGGAAAACTTTGATATGCTCCAGAGAAGTGAATGTGTAAAGTAATCTCTTGTTAGAGATTGATTTTGATTTCATTTCACATTAGTGAGCCCCTTATCCTGGTCTACCACATTTTCTTGTACTTTCAGTTAATGCAGTATCATAAATTGTCTTGCCAGAATGCCTTAGGAAGAGAGAAGGAAATTATGTCCACTAAGCGGCCACCACATGACAAATTATACTGTGTATGTGTAGCAAGAAGCAGTTAAGTTGCCTTATGTGCCTCTGAATCTCTTTCTAATTTCACTCATCCTGGGATCAAAGTTGATGCTGTAAAGTTTCTTTGCAACTAGAAACAAGAAAGCCTTCAACATAATTTAATATTATATTCTCAATTATAGAAACATCTATGTGACACGTTATTTTCCTTTTAGTTGAAATCCTTTGACAGCAGAGAAATTAACTGCTAATATTTATGTAGATATCATGTTAAAATGTATACTAATGTGTTTCAATTGAAACCTAATAGATATGAAATACTAAGATAATTTTCTTTCAGACTTGAAACCAAAAGTGGTTGTTTTTTTGTATAATCTCAAACTTTTATATAATTCGTCAATCTTTAATGATCTATGCAGACATTAGTGGGTATTCTGTGAATGTTGAACAGTAAAAACAATATTGAAGATCTTTTTTATTTCTGACTTCATTTTACAAAAATTAAACTTCTTTTTTTTAATATTTATTTTATTTATTTATTCCCTTTTGTTGCCCTTGTTGTTTTATTGTTGTAGTTATTATTGTTGTTGTCATTGTTGGGTAGGACAGAGAGAAAAGGAGAGAGGAGGGGAAGACAGAGAGGAGGAAAGAAAGCTAGACACCTGCAGACCTGCTTCACCGCCTGTGAAGCGACTCCCCTGCAGGTGGGGAGCCGGGATTCGAACCGGGATCCTTATGCTGGTCCTTGTGCTTTGCGCCACCTGCGCTTAACCCGCTGTGCTACAGCCCGACTCCCAAAAATTAAACTTCTATGTACCAGGGATTAATCTAGAAAACATCATATTAATTAAGATAATCCAAAAAGAGAAGGAGGAATATCAAATGGTTTCACTTATAAGTGGGACATAATAATTAGGAACAGGGAGGGAGAAAACGAAGTGAAACATGACCTGGGCATGGTGTATTGCATCGAAGAAAGGAACTCCTGGGAAAGGGAGATGGAGGGGTGGAAGAGAACTGTGGAGGCCTGGTGTATAATTGAAATTCTATGCAGGTGACAGTAATTGCACTGTAAAGCATTAGCCCTATCAACAAAAATCTAAAAGTGGACTTTTTTTTTTTACAATTAAACTTAACCCATGTTTTGTAAGATACACTTTCCAATGTGATGGATTTAAGATTAGCAATTCATCTTTTTAGGTTGGTTGAGAATTATTTTAAGCAGCCAGCTCTCCAAGTCTTCCTCCCTTTACTATTTTCTCAGTATTTCCGTTCTTGTGAAATCTGAAAAGCAGATTCCACCTGATCTCAGATCCACTTCTCAAAGGATAAAGTAAAGAGAGTTCAAAAGCAAGGTATGACAGCATGATAATAACACAGTCCAGAAGGAACTTGAAGTGAAGTATGAACAGACCCTACACTGATAATGTTAGTGCAAACTGGGAAGTGGCTTTGTGAGCCAATTGCTCCCAGCTACATGTTTCAGATATTTAGTACCCCCTCAACAAATGAATTTACTTAGTCTTTCCCGAATTAGAAAATACAGAAACTGACGTGAAACAGGAAGAGCAATTGACAAGATGGAAGCCAAAACTATGGAGTTTAGATTGCCTGCCTGGGCTTTATCCATTTTTTAAATATTTATTTATTTATTTATTTTCCCTTTTGTTACCCTTGTTGTTTTTCATTGTTGTTGTAGTTATTGTTGTTGTTATTGATGCCGTCGTTGTTGAATAGGATAGAGAGACATGGAGAGAGGAGGGGAAGACAGAGAGGGGGAGAGAAAGATAGACACCAGAAGACTTGCTTCACTGCTTATGAAGCGACTCCCCTGCAGGTGGGGAGCCGCCGGGGGCTGGAACTGAGATCCTTACACCAGTCCTTGTGCTTTGTGCACTTAACCCGCTGAGCTACTGACCAGCTCCCTTTATCATTTTTTTTTTTTAGTATTTATTTCCTTTCACTGCCCTGGTTATTTTATTGTAGTTATTATTGCTGTTGTTGTTGTTGGATAAGACCAAGAGAAATGAAGAGGGGGGGAGTGAAACACACCTACAGACCTGCTTCACTACTTGTGAAGCCACTCCAGGGCAAGTGGGGAGCCCTGGGCTCGAACCCAGATCCTTTTCACTGGTCCTTGTGCATTGCACCACATCCACTTAACCCCCTTTATCATTTTTTGATGAAACAGTTATTTGTCTTTCCTCTTCCAACTCACATGTAGACAGATCTATGGAATTTTAAGTAGAAGAGTATTCAAAATTTAAGAATACAGACTACATCCACTCATTTTAAATGAAATTATCTCACTGTAGCTAACACAGTGTTTCAAAGTATATGAAGTGTAAGAAAAGTTCCCCATGTCTCTTTCTTTGTAAAATGTGTGTTATATTGTGAAGCTTAAAGTTAAGCACATAAAATTGGTTCAATTGTTGAAAGTCCACAAAGAAGGGGGGAAAATGAGATAATTTAATTGTTGAAAACATAAGAGTCCAGAAAATTGTCAATTATAGGAAAACCCATGGCTATTGGTAACTGTCGTTTTGAATGAAATGATATATTGACTCCATAATTTCTACTTTGTGTTTTGTGGCCCACAAAATAATGGATGTGTTCACAGATCAGGTATAAAACAGAGCCTTCCAATATCTCCATTACTATTAAGCATAACCTTGGAATTTCTAACCATAACAGATATGAGAAAGGAAATAAAGGAATACAGATTGAAGAGAATAAGTAAAATTGTTACTATTTTCAGATGATATGGTAGCATTCATAAAAAAGGGATCCAGTAGAAAACTACCAGAAGTTATTAAACAATATAGTAACATGGAAAATGACAGGATTAATATGTAAAACCAGTGAAATTCTTCTTTGTAAACATTAAGCTTCTGAAGAAGAAATCCAGAAATTAATACCATTTACTATAGCAACAAAACCTATCAAATACCCTGGAATAAATTTAAGAAAAAATGTAAAAGACTTGTAAATTGAAAAATATGAGTTGAATTTTAAAGAAATAGAAAAAGATATTAAGACATGGAAAGATTTACCTAGCACATATACTGGAAGAATTAACATCGACAACAGGACTATCCTACACTGAGCCATATGCAGATATAATGGAATCACTATCAAGGAACCACCAACTTTCTTTAAGGGAATAGAAGAAAAGCAACAACATTTATCTGGAACCAGAAAATAACTTAGAAGACATCACACTTCCTGACTTCAAATTTTACTACAGTGTTATTGTCACTTTTTTTTCTGGTAATGATACAAAATTATACACACAATTGAAAGCCCAGAAATAAGTTCCCACACTTCTGGACAACTTATTTTTAACAGGGTCCCTCTAAATATTAAATGGTGAAATGTATATTTTCAACAAATGGTGTTAGGAAACTGGTTTGAAAAATGAAAACAGGATAGTCATATATCACCATGCACAAAAGTCAGCTCCAAATGGATCAAAGACATAGACATTAGACCAAAATTCATCAAGTGCACAAAAGAAAACATTGTCAGGACAATTCATAATATATGCTTTGGAAATGACTTTAAAGACGCTAGTTCAACATGGAAAACAAAAGTGTGTTCATGGTACTACATTAAACTGAAAAACTTCTTCGCAACATAGGGAATCATCACTGAAAAAGAATGATGCCCTACACAATGGAAGGAGACAATATCTAAAGAACTCACTAAACACTGAAAAAAAAACACATATTAAAAATGAGGTGAGGACAAGGACAGAATATTTACAGAGAAATCAGGAGGAACAATACACATATGAAAAATGGTCAAAGTCACTGATTATCAGAGAAATACAGATAAAGACAATGGTGAGATAGATGGCTGTAAAAGTATCATGCAATTGAAACAACAACTATAGGCCAGGATGTAGAGGAAAGGACCCTTTAATAATGCTGGTGAAAACAGTTATGAGGTTTCTCAAAACATTAGAAATAAACTTCCACAATGGCCAATAAATTCTTCTGAGGATTTATCTAAAGAGAACAAAAAATGTCTAGTCAAAGAGATATATGTATACCTGTATTCATAGTTTTATAATGGCCCAAATCTCAGAGAAATCTAGATGCCCAAAGACATATGAGTGGCTAAGAAAATTCACACATATACACATAGACACACACAGAGACACATACACCACACACACACACACACACACACACACACACACACACACACACATGTTGGAACATTACTCAGTTATTAAAAATGACACTTTCTCTTTGGCCTCATCTTGGATAAATAGCAAAGCACTACCAGCCCATTCTGGGAAAAAAGAAAAAAAAAAAAGAGTCTGGCCTTCTATTATATGAATAGACTAATACTAAGTCCGACTTATAGGTGAGACTTAAAAAATAAACACACAAAGGGAGGGGCAAGGCAGCAGCACACCTGCTGAGGCTCACATAGCAAACAAGGACCTGCTTAAGGACCCAGGTTCCAGCACCCACTCTCCAGCAATGGGAACACTTCATGAGAAGTGAAGTAGGTCTGCAAGTGTCTTTATCTTTCCCTCACTGTATCCCCCTCTACTTTCAATTACTCTCTTTCCCATTGAATTAAATAGAAAAAAATTAAATAAAAGTAAAGTAAAAGCAAAATGGCCACTGGGAGCAGTGTTTTCTTAGTGCCTGTACCTAACCCCTTTGACTACCCTGGAGTTAAAAAACAAAAACAGAGGAAACAACATCAAGCGAATACACAAAGCAAAACAGACTTGTTGTTTTCGACGGGTTATGTTGTTTTCACCGGGCTGGCTTCACCGGTGGGTAACAGATGACCAGGGACTCATGGTTGAGCTGTAGGCAGTATCTCTTTATTCATGCAGGACACAGCACAATCTAAGCCGAGCTAAGTTAAACTCAAAGTACAGTACTCTAAAACTCACAATGCTGTCTTTATATATACTTCCCAAGTAGGGTGGAAACAGGATGTGACATAGAGAGGGTGGAGAGAAAAGTGACTGGTGAAAATCAGGGTGTGATAAAGAAGGGATCAGGGTGTGACAAGGAGGGGGGTGGAGCAAAAACATATCATGAAACAGTGGGGATTGAACCAATGCCCTGGAGGGAGGTGCTTGTTAACAGCGGTTATGTAAATAGAGTGAAATGGTTATGTAAATAGAATAGTGTTAAGCAGGGGGGATTTAAACCAAATGAAACAGAAGGGGTCTCATGCATACCAACACAGACTAGGTGTGATTTTTGCACCAAATCAAAGAACTATAAGGGAAGAAATGATTGGAGGGTATGGAGAAGGTGCTGGAGTCCTGGTGTATGATGGTAGTAAATGACAAAAGTTGGCGCTGACAGTGGTTTGTCGACATCTATTATGAGGAGATTAGAAATTGTGCCCATGTGTTAAGGACTATACTGTAAACCATAAACTTCCAGTAAAATGACTGAAAAATAACAACAACAGTGGGTCCATCTCACAATGGGATTAAGTTTTCCAACAATGACGAAAAATTTGATTTTCTTATTTATTATTGGAATTCTTTTAAATTTTTCAAATAAGAAAACAAAGACTTATAAGACAATTATTGTCATATGAGTAGGATTTATCTACATTTGATAGGTGTTTATGCTCCACTTCTACCACCAACATCTGCAGGGGAGTCGCTTCACAGGAGGTGAAGTAGGTCTCCAGGTATCTATCTTCCTCTCCCCCTCTCTGTCTTCCCCTCTCTCTCCATTTCTCTCTGTCCTATCCAACAACAACACACATCAATAACGACAACAATAATAACTAAAACAATGAAACATCAAGGGCAACAAAAGGGAATAAATAAAATAAATATTTAAAAAAACATTTAAAAATGGAGTCAGTAACTTGGTAGATGGCGCAGTAATAGAATTAGGAACTACAAATACAATGTTCCCAGTTTGATTACTTATATCATATTAATAGAATTATACCCTGGTGTCTCCTCTCCTCTCCTCTCCCCTCCCCTCTCCCCTCCCCTCCCCCCTCCCCCCTCCCCTCCCCTTCCCTCCCCTCCCCTCCCCTCCCCTCCCCTCCCCTCCCCTCCTCTTCTCTTCTCTTCTCTTCTCTTCTCTTCTCTTCTCTTCTCTTCTCTTCTCTTCTCTTCTCTTCTCTCAATCTCTCTCCTTTACTTCTTCATCTTCTTTCTTCTTCTCCTTTTTCTTCTTCTTCTTCTTCTTCTTCTTCTTCTTCTTCTTCTTCTTCTTCTTCTTCTTCTTCTTCTTCTCCTTCTTCTTCTTCTTCTTCTCCTTCTTCTCTTTCTCCTTCTCCTTCTCCTTCTCCTTCTCCTTCTCCTCCTTCTCCTCCTCCTCCTTCTTCTTCTACTACTACTGTTATCTAAATTTACTTTGATACTCTCTACATTAACCCCTATCCCCCTACTATATTTAATTTCTTTCTCTTTCTAGAATTTGATCCTATTAACAAGTAACTAGCACAACTGCTCATGAAGGCGGATCAAATTCATCTCTTGGTCGTCTTTGTAGTGGCCCTGTTTGAATTTACCATTGACATGCTTTAAGCCATCTCTCACAAATCTATAATCTCATCGTAATCTATCTCCAAAGGAAGAATGATTCAGAAAATAAATTCAACTGGCTATTTTTAAGTATTTCCAGAATGTTTCCACTGTAAAAACTTCAAGTTTTTTTGCTAAAACCAGATAAATAAAATCACCTCTCATGCAGTCCTGTCAAAGTGTATTATATCTATCTGCAACTGTTGGAACTTAACATAAGTATAGACCAGGGAATGATATATATTCATATCACAAACATGGACAGCACAGTGCTGAAATACAGTACTTAGCATTCCACTTATGTGGCCTTTAGTTACATCTGAATCTACCACATCGACTATGAGCATGGATCAACTGTTGTGGGCATTGTTGATCTCCCAACTCCCTCTCTTAACTGAGGAGAATGGCTTATGGGTATCTCCATGGAAAGAAAGAGCGCTTTTCTTGTTAAGTTGGTATATTTGAGTTTAAGATATATGCACATTTTTAAAACACCAACAACTTTCTTTGACTCTCTAAGATTTTAGTTTAGGAAGACATGGCCTGAGTGAGTTCAAGGCCATAAGCTAAACTTTCCCATAAGGTCTAATGCAAATACTCAAACTAGTTAAAGATTGTTTTCAAATGTGGTCAAAACATTTCACAAATATCTGTACATCTGACAGTGGAGAATATAAAGTAGTAATTATAAAGTTACTGTGTCAGCACTGATATCTTAAAAGGTTGCTGAACATAACTGTCCCTCAAGAAATGATGTTGGGAGTGGGGGGTAATGGCACACCCAGTTAAGTGCACATGTTACTATGTGTAAAAAATTCAGGCTTAAGTCTCCAGTCCCTACCTTCAAGGGAAAGCTTCACAAGTGCTAAAGCAGTGCAATAGGTCCCTCTCTCTCTCTCTCTCTCTCTCTCTCTCTCTCTCTCTCTCTCTCTCTCCCTCTCTCTTTCTCTCCTTCTTCTTCTCTTCCCCTCTCTATCTCCTCCTCCTCCTCCTATCTCAGTTTTTCTCCATCCTATCAAATAAAAATAGCTGTCAGAGAGGAGAACCTAGTGGGGGTTGAATGGAAATCTGAGAAATGTTACACATGTACAAACTTTTGCATTTTACTGTTGACTGTAAACCATTAATGCCTACTGGACTTTTCTGGGCAGATGAACCTACCAATGTGTCCTGAAGCCTCACTTCCCCAGAGCCCCACCCCACTAGGGAAAGAGAGAGAGAGGCTGGGAGTATGGATTGACCTGCCAAAGTCCATGTTCAGTAGGTAAGCAGTTACAGAAGCCAGACCTTCCACCTTCTGCACCTCATAATGACCCTGGGTCCTGCTCCCAGAGGGATAAAGAATAGAAAAGCTATCAGGAGAGGGGATGGGATATGGAGTTCTTATGTGGAATTGTACCTCTCTTATTCTATGGTCTTGTCAGTGTTTCCATTTTATAAATAAAAACTTAAAAAAATAAATTTTAAAAATTGCTGCCAGAAGCATTGAATTCATATTTCAGGCACTGAACCCCAGCAGTAACCCTGATAGCAAAGAAATAAAATTATAAATGGGAAGAAAGTAAGAATCAAAGAATAGAGAGAGACTAAGAGAAAAAGTAATGAGAGGTCCAGGAGAATACTCAATGTTAGGATGCAGGGTTTGCTTCCCTGAGGCACTGAAAGCCCTAGGTTCAAATCTCAGCACTGCCATATGCTATAGCTGAGTGCTAGTCTGATTTCTAGCACTATCCCTGGCTCTATCTCTATCTCTAATTTATCTCTCTCTATTCATCTCTTTCCCTATCTCTCCTCATAAAAAGTAAATAAATCTTTAAAAAATTGCTATTAGCCAGTATGAATCCACATAATACTTGAATACCTTCAGTGATTAAATTCTGTATCTTACTTATTTGTAATCAGTTACTTTAAATGTTTCTGTTTGCTTCTACTTTGACTTAAATTTTATCTCTAAATATTTCTGGTAGTAGCATAAAAATATCAAGGTTATAACTCTTCCACATGTTAACATCAATCAATCTCATATTTTGAGAACAACTACTGTGGTTATTTTAGATTTTGTTTCACTTTAAATATGTTTACTTCCTTTAAGTATCCTTCAGAATTTCTTGAAATTTTCCATTTCAAATATTCAATGTCATTTTTGAAAAGTTTTGACAAGAGTGAAACAGTTCATTCCAAGAGAGGTTAGTTGAACTAGCACAGGTCATTTCTATCATGGAGCTACATTCAATAGATGATTTAACAAATACTAAGATCACATCTCCTTTCCTTTGGGAGAAAAATCAACTCGGGAATCATACTGAGTAGATTTTCAGCTAATCTCATGTCTTCTTTAAGCAAATTATTGCTGAGCCAGGGATAGTGGCCAATGTTATTTGTATAGTCTTTTGTAATTCTTGAAATGCTACTGAACAAAAAGCATGCTACTGACTAATGTATATTTTTGGAAGACATTTTTCTTTCTGCCAAATGAACTCTATAGCAATACATAAATATGTACTGCAGTTGTGTGATAGTGTCAAGAACATCTTGTGTATGTCATTCTTCTGAATTCAGTATCTCTACAGTACTAGATAGTCTGGACTTGCAGAAGGCTTCACCTTTTTCTTCTTAGGAAAGTGTGTGTGTGTGTGTGTGTGTGTGTGTGTGTGTGTGTGTGTGTATGTCTTCTATTTCCATATTGTTAAACTAGTAAGAATGAAGATAAATATACCATTTTTTTCTACTTTTAATCTGCACTTATGAATTGCTAATTTTCAATATTATCATGACAATTGTGTTGTGTTTATTAATTATATCCCATCTATATAGATGTCTGTTACAATGTTTTCTGCCCTCATGCCAGATGTTTCTTCCAGGATTGTCTTCATCCCATGATGAAACAGTATAGCATAATGATTTATAGTATAAACTGTGGCATCACATGGCCCTGATTTTGAATACTGTCTCTACAATTTGCCATTGATGAGATTTGTAGAAAATGATTTACATCAATTAAACCTCATTTAAAACAATTATGTGTTGAATGTATTTATTACTTCTAGAAAAAGTATTTTGGGACATTGAATTAGATGTCTTTCAAATACTTCGGAAATAGTAAGCACTCAGTGAGTGGCAGTAACCCTTGCTTTTACTTTTACTTGGTCATATTATGGTTTGTACATTGAATTTATCACTATAATGTCCTCAATTTGTAACTGATTTCCCAATTTAATATAGATTTTCATTCACCTACCCTCCCTCTGTATTCAGTTTGAATGACTTATGGTCACATTAGCCTTTCTCTGGACAAAAACACTTTCTTTCTGAATCTCTTAAAATATCATGCTTTGTTCCTTTTCTAGCATTATGAGCACAATCTCATCAATTAAAGTAGTATGATATTATTTTACTTATTTAACCAATCATTCTTTTCTAAGAATCAGATATGTACTCCCATATTTAGTCATAAATTGATATAAAATATTAAAGTAATTTTATACTCAAGTATTAACTTTTCTGATCTGTCATTGGAGTTCAAATATGCTTCTAAAATTCATTCTAGGATCATTATATTTCCTTCAACTCAACATAAAATAATCAGATCTGTAGCTTTAATCACCATGGTTCATGCTAGGAAATGATAACCATCTATACATGTATTCATATAGACCTAGGTAGAGTCACTTTCATTTATTGCACCCATTTATTATAGTGATGATGCTTGGAAGCATAGATATTGCCTAGTATCTGTATGCTAATGACTACAATTTACTCAGTAAGACAGTTTTATGCAGTTCATAATATTCTAGGATTGCAGAATTCCTTTAAAGTTACACATATACTAGTCATTAATTCTTCAAAGAACACAATAGGACAGGCTATTTATTTAGGAAAAGAGTCTTTCAATTTATTCAGTTTATCTCTCAACTATTATTTGGTGGCAACAAAGTGTCATTTATTTGTAACTCCAAAAAGATAAATAGTATACAAAGACATGATAAGACATAAAAAAATTCAAACAGTGAAGTTGAAAATGTATGTTTTTTTCAATTATAACCACTTTAGATAGAGACAAAGAGATAGAGAGACAGAGATAGAGACAAAGAAAGAGATAGTTTATAGCATCAAAGCTTCCTTGAATGCTGTGAGAAGGGTGTGTGGTCAAGTTCCAAGCGGGGTTTCACACATTTTAAAGCAGTGCACTATCCAAGTGCTGTATTTCACTGTTCTGCTCTAAAAAGGTTCTTTGACTAATAGAAATAGTATTATGTTGGAATATTGATCTTTGAAAAATCTTGAGTATGTGTAATAGGAAAATTAAATTGAAGAAGAAGTTGGGCATTAACAATGATTTCTCCTGCAAAGACAGGCACCTATCAAAGGGAACTGTTAATGAAAGCAGGTGTTTCATTCAGGTGAGAACCTGGTAGGGGTAGAAGACAAATATAAACAAATTAAAAAAGAATCCAGGAGAGTGGCATGATTAACTACTAATCAATAAGCATTTAGTTTCTGTTGTTTGCATCTTAGCAATTGAAAGAAACTTTCCAAAGTTAATTGCAATTCATTATTAAACTTATACGTAGCTAAGATAAATATCTTTAATACTAAGTATAAGTATACATATGCTACAAGAGCCTCTGATTATAGAAAGTGATGATAATATAATATTTATATAACCAATATTTATTGAGTAGCAATTTAATACCAAGAGCTTACCAGGGACTTCTTTTTTCTTTTAAAAAGAAACATTCTAAGCATATAGTTTGAAGAGTCTTTTTTAAAAATAATTTTTATTATATTTATTTATTTATAGGGTAGAGACAGCCAGAAGTCAAGAGGGAAGCAGAGGAAGGGGAGATTGAGAAGGAGAGAGACAGAGAGACACCTGCTTCACCACTTGTAAAGCTTTCCCCCTGCAGGTGGGGACAGGGTGCTCAAACCTGGGTCCTTGCACATTGTAACATGTGCGTTCAACCAGGTGCACCACAACCCGTCCCACCAGCCCCAGAATTTTCTAAATAGAATAACCCAGTTAATCCTCACAATAATGTGACAAGTTATGTGCTATCCTGTGGGGAAAGGGCCGCTGTCTGGGAAGTACAGGCCATTATTTCCATGAGAGTCTGATAGGGTTGACCCTGAGCCCTTTCTTCTCAGGAGAGGCAGTAGTCAGGTCCCTGCCTGACCTCGTAACCTTATGATGGATGGGCTTTTCCAGACTGGGAACCTTCCTGCACATGCTTCCTCACTCCCTTTGAACAAAGGCCATGAATTACTGTGTATGGTCAACCAAAACCCACTGCAAATACCCTGACTTTGATCAACTGCTCCCTTCCCCTCTCCCCTGAGGTGATCATAATCCACCCTTAGAGAAAAAAGCCTACCTATCTATTATGAGCTCATGACCAGACTTTATATGGTAACTTCCCAGTAATGAACAAACACCTGATAGGTCAAGACTTAATCCTGTATTGTGTGTGTGGATTAATGATTACCTTAACCTTTTCTTAACCCTTGAGTATATCTACTTGCTTGTATCTCCCAATAAACGAGTTGTCTCTCTGAAGCTTCTTCCAGAGGAGGAAGTTGTGGTTTGTCTCCATGTACTCTCCCTCATGACCAGGGTCTCCTAGGACCCCCAGGGACCGCCCCATTCTCCACTGCCAGTGGCCAGGGAGGCGGAGAGCCCAGAACGAACCACACTATCCCACTTAGAGGAAATGTATGAAGATATTGTGTAGAGAGGTGACTTATCCAAAATGTCAAAGCTAAGTAACAGAATTTTCCTATTACACATACTGGAATTTGAAGTAATGCTGTCTGGCTTTGGAATATATTTTTAAGTATTTATTTATGTTGTTGATCATGTGTAAAATTTTTCTCAACTTCCTGAAAAACACTCTAATCCTCAGCCTAGATCCTCTCCCACCATCATGCACCTGAAACACTTCCCACCCCTTATTTTTGTTCAATACATCAAACCCAGTACAAGTTCTACTGTGTGTTTCCCCTTTCTGTTCTTATTTCTCAACTTTTCCCCATGAGTGAGATAATTCATATCCATCTATTCTTCTTTCTCTTTTTTGGATTATCTTGCTTAACATAAGCAAATACACCCATACAATAAAGATCTGTGTACACCTATGTTCATAGCAGTACAATTAGTAATAGCCAAAACCAGTACAGAAAAATAGATGTTCAACAACTTATCAGGGGCTTAGAAAAATTGTGGTATAGTGTCGTATGCGTTACATTGGTTTGTTCTAGCCCTCCCCAAACCAAGAGAATTGGATCAGTCCAATTAATTTCGCAGGCCTGCTTGGCCCCGCCCCAAGGAACCCTGAGGGAGGGTTCCTGAGTTCATGAGTTGGAGAGTGTCTGAGTTCGAGAGTAAGAGAGAGGGTTCCTGAGTTCGAGAGTGCCAGAGTTAGCCAGAGTTCCTGAGTTCCTGAGTTCGAGAGTTTCAGGGTTACAGAGTAAGAGAGAGTGCCAGAGAGACAGAGTTCCTGAGTTCCTGAGTTCGAGAGAAAAGAGAGTTCCATAGTTCGAGAGTGCGAGAGTGCGAGAGTTTCTGAGTTCGAGAGTAAGGGAGAGGGTTCCTGAGTTCCAGAGAAAAGAGAGAGTGCTTGCGCCAACGCAAAGAGACAGCCGAGTTCTGTTTGGTGATTAGTTTGTCTTAGTTTGTGAATCGTTGTTCCTGAATAAAGAAATACAGCTTCCCTGCCCAGCCGTTGTCTCCGCGTCTCTGTTCACCACCGTGAAGCCAGCCCGGCCAGCTGGAGCCGTCCGGAAAAATGTAATACTACTGAGTTATAAAGAATAATGAATCCATCTTCAACTCATCTAGGATGGAGTTAATTTATTTTATTTTTTTGTAATTTTTAAAAATCTTTTAAAATTTATTTTTATTATTTTTTATTATTGGATAGAGACAGAAAGGAATTGAGAGGGAAGAGGGAAAAGAGAAACAGAGACACCTGCAGCCCTGCTTCACCACTCATGAAGCTTTTCCACTGCAGGTGGGGACTAGGGGCTTGAACCTCGGTCCTTGTGCACTGTGGTGTCCAGGTTTAGCACTGCCTGGCCCTGGGATTAATTCTTAATCACTATATATACTGCCCCAAAGGGAAAAAAATCAGAAAAGGAAAGGGAGAAACACTCATTTTACTGTTTCTGGTTTGGAAGACGTCATCGAGAATCAGAGAAGATTGAATTTGTTTTCTTTATTTCTGATTCTATGATATCTTTTGTATGTCATGTACTAAACTTTATTTTACATATTGATTTTCATATGTCTTCACCACTAATTTTTTTTTTTGTTTTTTAAAGGTAGAAGTTTATTTTTCTTTATGCATACTTTGTATCTAACAAAGATCTATTCATTTTTTTCTAAATAAGTGAATTTAATTATTGAAACTATGGGATAAGTATGAGGTTAGAAGTAGAAAGAGGCCTACCTGCCTACCTGGGAGGAAGAGTCTCATCACAGAATTTCTAATGAATAGTCAAGTAGTCTGTATTCCACATTGTCAAGAATTGAGTATTTATTTATTTTCTGCTCTGTGCTTTGAGTTTTTAAGTAATACATGTGAAAAGAATGAAGCATAAAGTGGAAAGAACAGACGGACTCTGTGACTCCATTTTTTTCTTTCTTTTTATTTTTTCATGATTATATCCTACTTATCTTCAACCACAAATAAATACAGTTAATAGAGCTGAGTAATCATTCCCCTCTTGCTCCATCTATTTTGGGAATCATCCATCTTGTTCTAGATTTGGGTATCTTCCTGAATCACCACTTCAATGACTAGAAACTACCATCACCCTGGGGTCTTTGGGGGCAAAAGACATATAGATATATAGATTCTATCAATACAAAGAACCTCATAAAAAATCTGAATGTCTATTCAAGAAGATACTGAAAGTACTGAATCAATGATCATATTGAATAAAAGGCTGTAATAATTATTTCTACACAAATAAAGATACCAGAATAAATTTAGATGATGAAGGAAGAAGGGTAAAATGGTTGTGTTTTTTCTATTTTTATGTCTACTTGCACAACAACTCAATGTTAGTTCCAACAAGAGTTTACTTTCATCCATCAATCTGAAACCTAGTAGGTCACAAGGATTTGTGTCTCCTTTTCATTATTCCACTTTGTAAACTTGAAACTGAAAAATTACTGCAGCTGCAAAATTGAAGACCTTCATTTTTCTTTCATCATGTGAAAAACATCTATAATTTGGATTCACTACCAATTACTTTCTAGCATGTCACTTTGATATTCTGTACTCTAATTAGTTACAAAAACTTATTTAGTGAAAAACTTATGAGAAAGGCATGGATTTTCAATCCCTTTTTTTAAAAATAAAATTCTGTTCATAGAGGCTGAGTGGTGGTGGTACACCTGGTTGAGCACACATGTTACAGTGCACAAGGACTCAGGTTTGAGACCCCGGTCCCCATCTGCAGGGGGGAAGCTTCAGGAGTGGTAAGGCAGTGCTGCAGATTTCTCTCTGTCTCTCTCCCTCTTTATCACCCACTTCCCTCTCAGTTTCTGGCTGTCTCTGTTTAATAAATAAATAAATATAACTTTAAATTTTACTTATAAAATTATGTTTATATACCAAATGACCTCACTCATAGGTGTAACTTAAGAAAAGAGGGCAGTAGGAAAGACATAAGATGAAAGCTGGACTGGTTGTAGTATATTGCACCAAAGGAAAGGTTATAAGACTAAATATTCCAGATTACATCATTTTAGTTTAGCAACTCCAAAGGAAGAATATCCTCTGAGAATAGTACATATTTTTTGAGGGGGGATGACTTGGATACTTGAGTCTTAACTAACTGGTTTTTCTTTTTGCCACCAGGTTTATTATTGCTGGAACTCAGTGCCTGTATTGCAAATCCACTATTCCTGGTGGTGATTTTTCCTCCTTTTATTCCCCCTTTCATTGTACAGAGAGAAATTGAGAGGAGGTGGATATGGAGAGGGGGAGAGCCAAAGAGACACCTGTAGTACTCACTTCATCACTTGTGAATCTTCCCTACTGCAGGTTCTGAGCAGGGGCTTGAACTCAGATATTTACAAATGGTAACATGTGCACTTAATAAGGAGCAAACCACCCACCCAGCTCAGTAAATTTTAGCCTATCAACTAGCCAGAGGAAATGATGTTTTAGTGAAGAATTTGAGATTCATGATCATCCCTGTGGTGGAGTAATGACCACAGCTTTAATCATCTCAGACACTACCTGAAATGTAGAACAATAGATTGTTCCCAGTAGAGAAGAGAGGTCCCTTCACCTGTGTCATCTACATTACATGTGCTATTTCTATTTTTCTAACTTTGTTTTCTTATTGGACATCATAGAGTAGCTATTATAAAGTCTACATTTACTCATAGCATTTGCATGTCTCCAGGTTGCTATTGTTGTTATTATTTAAATTAAAGTCTTGCTTAATTCTGGCTATTGGTCCCTTTAATGGCTGACTGAACCTAGTGTCTCTTGAAAGTAAGCCCTCTACACCACTGTACCCTCTCCCTAGTCCTTCACCTATGAGTTGAACCTCAAGGAAGTCTAATTTCACCATTCCTAGACTATTTTTCTTCTTTCTTTCTTTTTTTCTACTCAAAAAGATTGGGATGGGGGCATCACATTGACTTTGATATTATACATGGCACTCCCATGTAGTAACTAAACTTGGACCTGGACTATGCATGTGGCAAAACACCTACCTACTAAGCTATCCCTTTGCTTGCCCTCCAAGCCTTCATCTTTAAAATGTATTAAATAAACAATAAATTAGAAATTAGGCCACTTGTAAATTATTTGTCAAGAATAATTCACAACATATGCTACACCATATCTATTCGAGTAATATGTAGCATATATTATATCTGTTATATATACATGTAATGTATGCATTATGGGCTATATGATTATTTTACATACAGATTTCAGAGCATTGAGTATCTGTACATTTTACTAAAACTCGATGTATGCAACGTATTTTCCTATCAATTTATCAAATTTTTTAAAGTCAAGTATGAACCGGCTTTATCTTCTTCAAACATAATTTTGGTATATGATATGCTAGAGTTGATATGTCATTGATATGTCATCTAGCTGATATCTTAAGAAGATAGTTTTAGAAACTATTCCCCTTCTTTGTAAACCAGCTTTAGATGTCTTTTGAACTACATTTGGGGGCTAGCAAGTTAATCCACTTGAATAGTGTGGAAAGAATATACTTTCCACATCTGTAGAATTAAAGAGTAGTTCACTATTTCCCATTTTCTTATTTTAAATTTATTTGTAAAATAGAAAATATCGACAAAACCATAGAATAAGAAGGGTAGAATTCCACACATTTCCCACCAGCAGAGTTCCATCCCCTCCACTGGAAGCTTTCTTATTTTTTATCTCTCTGGGAGCATGGACCCAAGGTCATTATGGGGTGCAGAAGGTGGGAGGTCTGGTTTCTGTAATTGCTTCTCCGATAGTCATGGGCACTGAGAGGTTAATCCATACTCCCAGCCTGTTCCTATCTTTCCCTACTGGGGTGTTCATTGTGGCAAATTCCTTTAGTTCTTGAATATTTGAGAAAAATCTTTATTTCTCCCTCATATTTGAAGGATAGTTTTGCAGGATACAGTATTTGTGATTGGAATTCCCTCTGCTTTAGAACTTTGAATATGTCATCCTACTCTCTCCTTGCCTCTAATTTGTAAAAAGAAATCTGACGAAAGTCTTATAGTTCTGCCTCTGTATGTAACCTCTTTCTTTCCCTAGCAGCCAGCAATTTTTTTTCCTTGTCATTGACTTTAATAGTTTTATGACAATGTGCCTTGGAGTTGGTCTTTTTGTAATTATAAATCTGGATGATTATTCTGCCTCTTGGATGAGAATGTTCTGATGGTTTCCTAAGTGAAGGAAGTTCTTAGCTAAAATTGCTCTGAAAAATGGACTCTGAGTCTTCGGCCTTGTCCTCATCTTCAGATACACCTATCACTCTTATATTTGATCTTTTATTGGAGTCTGCAATTCCACAGAGGGTTTCTTCAGTATTTCTTAACCATTCCTCAGAATGGGCTGGCCTTATCTTCTGGCTCAGAGATTATTTCTTCTGAATGTGTGGCTCTATGTGCTAAGCCTTCCACCTGGCCATGGGTTGCAGTTATAGTGTCTTTTACTCCCTAGAGTTCTGACTTTAAGTTCTTTTTTCAAGATTTGACAATTCTTAGTGATCTGTTATAAGTTCTTCTCTCATGTGTTTTAATTCCATAGTAACATGCTCTTTTAATTCTTGATTCATTTCTTGGAGAGTCCTTATCATGAGCTCTGTGTTGTCTCTGAGAGTCTCTCAATATGTAATTCCTTGGATATCCTGTTTCATTTCTGTTTGGCTGATATGGCTGTTTAGTTCTCTTTTTCTGCTTGCACTTTTTTTTTTTTTTTTTCTGTGCTGGTTGTTGCTGGCCAACAGGTGGTGCCATTGTGATCTCTAGGTTTCTCTTGTTTGTATGTTCTGTGGTGGGTGGGATGAAGGGAGTGGTGGTTGCTTTGGGCTGTTTTGTGGTCACAAATGCCCTGTTTTATGTTGTGTCCTTGCCTTGAATTCAGAAGGCTAAAGCCCGCCCCTGAGTCAAAGACTGAGAGGTTTTAAGCCCCTATCTCTTTTCTTCTGGCACTAGGAACAATGTAACTTGTTTTACTTAAAGTGAAATCACAAAAATGTCAAAGCTCAGCATCCTTGCCGCCCAGAGCTCTGATTCGATTTTGTTGTTCTTCAACCTGCCCCCACACCCCTTTTCACTCCAACTGCATGTGAGCACCTACCTGAAGCTGCAGAACTTTTGGCTGTAGATTATAACTTCAGTTGGGTCTCTTGTATTTATTTGTTGTCTTGGGAGGAGAGGTGATCTGGTCCGTTATTCCATGGTCATGCCTCCTGGGAGTCCCTGTTTCCCACTTTCTTTAATTTCTGTTGAGTTATGAATCTCTTTTATTTCTTTGATCATAATATAACATCTCCAGCCTCTGCTATCCAAAAATATAAGGGTGAAGTTACTGTTTTTTATAATGACAGGCTCTTCAGCATTAAGCTGATGTTTATAGCTAACCCCAACTGACCATGTAGTAACTCCAATCAATCCAGCCTGGCTGCTTACTCTGCTCTACAAAAAAAATTCATTTATAGTTATCAAACTGACAGCACTTTATGAGAATCTGTTATCTGCCTGGTATTGATCACTACTGTTGAGGTATCAGGCCCAAGGCCTTCTGGATGATTAAAGCCCAGACTGCTGATAATTGTTCTGCCCAGATGAGCTATCAGTTCTTCAAAGAACCCACTCAAGCTGTATTCCCCCTTCTTGTAGCAGTCTCCACTGGTTATTGTAATCCAGCATTCACAAAATGGGACTTTGATGTAATAGAATTAAAAAATTAAGTCTATTTCCCTTTCAGCTGAGTTAATACCCCATAATATATATATATATCAGAATCCAACAAAACCTATGTAAGGAAAGTCTTGTGAGATAAGTAGTAAAAACTGAAGCTCTGTTATATAATAATTATGAATGCATATTTGTACTTATTACTACATGTCAAGCATTCTCTGGTTATTTACATTATGCTTCCATATATTAACTGACTCTTCACAATACACCTAGGAGGCAATTACTATTAGAAATCCCATTTTATGAGGGAATCTGAGTGTAAATGGTCCAGGGTTATACAATTTTGGGTGGTAATGAATGGAAACAACTCCAAGTTTCTATTGTCAGGATCTAAACTCTCAATCACTAGAGGTCAACCAACCTCTGGATAACATAAAACTTCACACACCCATGGTACTTTTCCAACCTTCATTAATAGTCAGGCTCTTTTTTTCCTTAACCTGAAATTTTGGTGTTCTTCTTAGTAATCTGTTTTTCTAACTCAACACTCTCTGAACCAACTTCTTTTCCTACCTTTCTGAAGTTGTTTCCCAAAGGTACTACTCTTATTTCAAAGCCTTATCTTTGAACACTACATCTGTACCTATAATTGCTAGTGGACATACCAACTCATGTCTGGAAAGCATTTCATGTATGGTTATAAAAAATAGAGTCGTCATTCAGTTTCTAATTTGCTAATAACTTAGTCCTTGATACCAGGAATTCTGGCCCCTTCTTGCTTCATTATTTCCTTCATGTATTTTGTCCCTAACCTCTCCTTAGTTTCAGAATGTACAATGATCTCTTAAATGACTTTTTTATTCATTGTTCCTATATTTAGAAAATTTTAGCTATCATCTATCACTAAATCTGACATTTTTTCTCTCAATTTTCTAACCATAAATTCCCCTTGCCACATATTTACCAGTACTATATTTAACAATCCTAAACCTAAACGAAGAGGATAACAGTAAATAAGAAAAGAGAGAAATGGACATAGCTCCCTCCATGAACATACAATGTATTCTCCACAGTGTCCTGGCTCAGAACCACCAGTCATCACATGAGAGCACCATGCAAAAAAGAATGCTTCACGAGTAAAGAGCAGTGAAGCAGTGCTGTGGTATTTCTTCTTCTTGATACTTCCCCCACCTCTCTGTTTATATTTCTCTGGAAAGAAAATTATTCCAAGAATGGTAGGATTTTCAAGCTCAAGCCCCAGTGAAATCATAGTGATCATAGAACTGGAAAGAAAAAAAAAAAAGAGGTGGGGAGAGAAAGAAGGAGAGCTAGATAATACTTAGATAGATGATAGATACATAGATAGATAGATAGATAGATAGATAGATAGATAGATAGATAGATAGATAGAAGGAGGAGGAGGAGGAAGGATAGAAGTATGGGAGGGAGGGAAGGAAGGAAGGGAGAAGGAAGAAAGGGAGGGAAGGAGGGAATGAGGAAGGAAGGGCATTTCTCTGGAAAATGTGTTCCATACTTGTTTTGTCTGAGAAACACCAAGTCTGTGGTTCAATGAGTCCTTTAGTTCTCCCCTTCTTTATATGCTTATTCAATTTCATCTGAACACCTTAGTGTGCCATTTGATTAGAGCTATACTCAGAGTAACACAAATATTGATGCTCTTAATATTTAACCTAGCATACGACCCAGGTTCAAACCCTGTCACCAGTGTAGTGAATGAAGTTTTGTAGTGTATTTATCTCTGTCACAATATATAGATATAATGAATCATAACATTGCATCTGTTAAATATTTCACAGTTTTGTCAGCAAAACTTTACTAAAGTTGAAAAATAAGATAAGGGGGTAGAATGGTGGCCTCTCTGGTGACTCAGGAAGGAGAAAGTCTCCTTTATATAGTTTTGATCTCTCAGGGCCTCTCATTTGTAGAACAAAGCAGACAACTGGATAATAAGGGGCAGTTTATAGAGAGGTACTCCACCATCACTAACTAGTTTCTAGATCGGGGCGCATTTTGAACGGAGGCAACTTCATAGACTGAAATGATAATAAAGCCAAAACCTGAACAAATCTCTGGTATATTCTCCTTGCTTGCTCAAATATGTATGTAAAAAGGTCATCTAGGAGCAAAATAAATAAATAAATAAATAAATGTGCATTCATATTCATGTCATGCTGTTCTATTTTATGCCAACAGTAAATGTAGAAGAGATTCACTCTAGGTCAATAACTTTGATTTCTCCTAATTAGCAAGTTACTTTCATCACTTAATACAAGATAAATACATAATGCATGACCTATAATCAAATTCTGTATAAGAAAAAGCATAGCTTGACAGAGTGGCTACTTTATGTCCATTAGAGTTTCTCTTTTAAAGGTAGTGCCACTAGCATCGAACATGTTAGAGGTAAAGTGGAAAATGTGAGGTGAATTATACTATAAAATATGTAACATTAATCATCAACTCATTAATCAGACAAACTGTAGAGGCAGCCAGAATTGCTGTTTTCTTTCTCCTCCCACCCCCCCACCTGCACACATACTTTTCTAGAGACAATGGTGTCTCCTGGAGGGGGCATGTTTTTCACAGAGCAGTGTGCAGTTGTATATGCCAGTAAGCAAACTTCCCAAGATGAAATTTAATATAAAATTAAAAGCTGAGTCCTGTGAGGTACCTAGCAATGGCCAAGATGTTAATTCCTCTGTATTTATGGTCCTGACTTGAAGACCACACTCCTCTTTGATTGTAGATACCATCTTCCATTTTCTTTGGATGGATGCATTGGGACAATTGAGTTTTCTTACAGCTGAAACCCTCTTCCTTTTGCAACCCTATCCCGGTTTCTACAGAATTCTTCTGTGCCCAGTGATTAATCCCAAGACTATTTATAACTTCAGTGCCCACTTGCCATCAAAAAGCCCTCCTCTATCCTTTGAGGACCTGTGTTTGAAGCATAAATAGCATAGTGCCCAATTATGTAGTAATTTGTAATATTTCCCCCCTTTTTTTTTCATTTTTAATATGGGAGGGAGATTTGCCACTATGTTGTTCTTCATTCCAAGCTCATGCTGAAATTGCCCCCCCACAACCATCATTCTAATTTTATATTAAATTTCTTCAATATGCTGGAATTTAATATCACCTCATTTTGTGCACCCTCCATAGAAATAGTGGGCCATAAAAGGGATGGAAATTGGTTCTTTGGTTAGCAGAAATATTATTATCCTTTTTATTATTTATTTTATCTATTGCCATCATTCACCAGTTGCAGTGGTGAATTCATTCTTGGAATTTCAGATAGAGAGGCAAAGATAGAAATTGAGACACTACAATATTAGAGTTACCCCCAGTTCTCTATATGGCGCTCCCATGTGGTGCTAGGATTCAAATGCATGTCCTGTGTGTAGATAGTCAGGTGCCCTAGATGGTGAGTTATTTTACACACACCGCTACACCTTTTATGCACAAAGCACTGAAGTGTACTGAATACCGAAAAGGATACCTAGTATGTCTGAGGTGTTCAAGTATTCACAGTGAGGAGATAAAGAAGAAAAATTACTAAAAAGTCTTTCTGGGTCTGAACATAAGAAAAAGAAAAAGAGGTGAGACATCCTGCTATCTCTGATTTTTAGTGCCCTAATTTCTGCTTCAATCATCCTACTAGGTCTATAGCAATAAGCTTTAGAGGCAAAACAACTTAACCAAGGGCACAGGTTTACTGAGAGATAACCACATAAGTAAAATAGACTTCTGAATGGTCTTTACCTTTTAGAAGAAGAGGCTGAAAAAATTGTAGATATTATAGTAAAGCGAAATTGCAAGAAAATTGTGCTCTTTGAATCATTCCAAATACAGAAAAAAAATAGCTAGTTTCTGAATGAAAGTTACAGGTTTGGCTTGGCATCACTACTATGGAATTACTGAAACTTTTGGATAAAACACTCAGAAAATACCTATCATAGTGCTAGGTGGTAATACACATGGTTAACAGTACATGTTACATACAATGTGCAAAGACCTGGGTTCAAGCCCCCTAGTCCCAGCTACAGGGGGGAACTTCACTACTGGTATAGCAGTGCTTCAGGTGTTTTTCTTTCTATCTCTCCCTCAATTCCTACTGTATTATCAAATAAAAACGCTTATTACCATAATCTAAAAGGCCAGGCATTTATTTCTGTGTCTAGAATGTGTGAAATATCATTTGTCCTTCTTAAGCCTCATTCGCCTGCTCTACAAAATATGTGCTTCTCTCTCTCTTCTTCCTTTCTGTTTTATTTTCTTTTTATTTGAGACTACAAATTCCTTTCATAAATTAAGTATTTTGTTCAATAACCAGATATAAAGATGAAGAGGTGAGACTCTGGGGTGCACATGCAGTTAAAAGTCAGTTAAGTGCACATAGTATGAAGCGCAAGGAACTGGGTTTGAGCCTCTACCCCTGCAAAGAGAAGAGGTGCTGCTTCACAAGTGCTGAAGCAGGTCTGCAAATGTCTGTCTTTCTCCCTCTCCTCTCTCAATTTCTCTCCTATCCAATTCAATGGAAAAAATGGAGGACCAGGTGGTGGCACACCTGGTTAAGCACATGCATTATAGCGTGCAAGGACCTAGGTTAAAGCTCCTGGTCCCCACCTGCAGGGGGAAAGCTTCACAAGTGGTGAAGCAGTGCTACAAGTGTCTCTCTGTCTCGTACTCTCTCTTTACCCCCACTCCCCTCTAAATTTCTCTCTGTTTCTATTAATTAATTAATTAAAATAAAATGGAAAAAATGGCCACCAGGAGCTGTGGATTTGTAGTGTGGGCACTGAGCACCAGTGATAACCCTGGAGGCAAAAAAAATAGAAGCAAGACTCTGAACATAGTGCTCTTACACTAGTTAATTTTCAACCCAACCATCTATCATTGAGGAGCAAGGATCTCTAGAACCCCTCAGACCACAGTCCAAAGACCACAGATTTAAGTCCTCTTTGGTTTTGAAGTCTTCTCTTTAGAACTTTATCCTGAAGGGAATGCCTGATTTCACTGAAAGTCAGTGTGTAAACTTTGTCACACATGGTCATGTGCCTAGTCAGGGATAGGACTATATCAATCATTTATCACCTCACAAGTGATGGTTATTGATACACATATATGCAAATAAGTGTGTGAATATTTAAATATCAACTACAGAGCAGAAAAATAAGACCACATTTTCCAATATCTATTATTAACAAGCTATATATCCACAGTTGGCAGGCTGAATAGGCAGATGTCCAAGTACTGGTTCTCAGAATCAGGATTTCACTGATGACACCTATCTGTGAATGTAGCTTTTGCTGTTTTAAGTGCCCACACTGAAGCAGGCTGTGTGAGGACAGAATCTAAAAGTTACACTATTTGGTAGATCATATTTATCCACACACTCCTTTCTGCAACTTGAAGACTCAAATGATGATACTATGTTGGGTAGTATGCCACCTCCCCCTGGCTTCTGCTTAACCACATGCCTATATAGGGATTTACTGATCCCATTCAAAGCTTTGGTCTATTTACATAAATCACTTTTACATTTACATAAAGCACTCCCTCCAGGGCATTGGTGGTTCAGTGATAGTATTCTCACCTGTTCTGCCCCCTCCTTGTCACACTCTGATTTTCACCAGTCACTTTTCTCTCCACCCTCTCTATATCACATCCTGTTTCCACCCTACTTGGAGAGTATAAAAACAGCTGCTCTTCTGATTAAAGACACTTGGAAATTGCTTTCCGGCTCCAAGAGTTCCAGAGTGTATCTCCTGCGGAAGTTAGTGCTGCACGAGTACCTGATCCCTCTCCCACGCAGCAGCCTAGATCAGCTCCAGTTGAGTTCTCTCCAAGCCAGAGAGCACTAGCTCGGGAAGAAGTACCCTCAGGCTATCCCGGCATCACTACTTTTAAGTTCCTGGCTAGCTGGTTTCTAGTTCAAATATAGTCAATTATCAATTAGAGTGAAGAATCACTAAGCACTTGTGAATCTTTTCTATGTATCAGGTCTACTCTGGTTAGTAAATTACTATCACTGTGTTCTTAGATGTACCAATCAAAGAATTTTAAAATTTTCATCTCATTTATTTCTAAAATATTTGTGGTTTCTTTCCTTTTATATATCTTCAGTCTCTGCATTGACAATTTAGGTATGAAGATATTTTGGTTTGCTAAACTTGGTCTAAAACCGCTTTCCATCCTAAAACCCTCTACCAACTGAACTTTCCCTTGGAGATGACAAGTTTTTAGATTTCTCATTGAGTCTTGCTGTAGGGTTATCAGACTCTCACTTTTTCTCTAATCTCTTGGTTCCAGGCCACAAACTGTGGCCCATTGTTGTAGCAAACTTCACAAATGTTTTTACTCTTAATTATCCTTATCTAGTTGAAAGCGTAAACAGCTGTGCATAGTATACATAAATATTGCATGTTCCTGTTTGTTTAATTGATTTTTAATTTAATGTTTTTGTTATTCTAAAAGGTCCATTAGTAAATGTGCATAGAAAATTATTTATGACGTGAAATTAATTGAGCATACTTTTCATCAGCATTCATTTTGGTAAAGCATTTAGTATTTCCAAGTGTTCATTTTTTTAATAGGGGTTGTTATTACTATTTCATAATAATTGCGTTTTGTGGTTTTAGAAACCTTGAGGATGAAATAGAACATGTTTTCAAGAAAGATGCAACTTGAAATTTTGCATTGTCAATAAGTGGCAGTGGCATTCATAGTACAATTCTGTGAAGATGAGAATTTCTTGTTTCATTATTTTTTCATTGGTGGGGGGGTGCAGTCTTTGACACATAGGCACAACCCCTCATCTCCACTTGATAATTTATCTAGGTGCCTGGTAGATACTGACTCCTCTAATCTAGGGCTCCCAGTGGTTTCAATCAAAACTTGAAGGTCTCATGTTGAGTAAGAGAAGCCAGAAGTAGAGGAACAAATACTGAATGATCTCACTCATAGTTAGAGGCTAAGATAAAAGGACAGTAAGGGAAAACATAAAATGAAACTTGGACTGGGATTGGTGGATTGCGCCAAAGCAAAGGACTCTGGGGAAGGAGGGAGAAGAGAGAGATGAAAAGGGTGTTGTGTTCTGGTACTTCATTGTTCTTAAAATTTGTCTATATGGGAAATAAAATTAAACAGAGAGAATAGATCACTGCTAAATTCTGGCATATGGTGGTATCATGGATTGAGCCTCTGGAGAGTGTTAGGTTTGTAAATTTACTGTGCAACTGCTTCATTATCTTTTTTCTTTTCTTTATCTTATCTTTCATCTTTTTTGTGTGAAAAATGGAAAGAGAAAAATGACCTAAAGGCTGTTTGAAATAAAAACAAAATAAAATATGCAATAAGTGAGTGTCGGGCGGTAGCACAGAGGGTTAAGCGCACATGGCTCAAAGCACAAGGACTGGTGTAAGGATCCTGGTTCCAGCCCCCGAATCCCCACCTGCAGAGGAGTTGCTTCATAGGTGGTGAAATGGTTCTGCAGGTATCCTTCTTTCACTCCCCCTCTCTGTCTTACCCTCCTCTCTCCATTTCTCTCTGTCCTATCCAACAACGATGACATCAGTAACAACAACAATAAAACAACAAGGGCAACAAAAGGAAATAAATAAAAAAAAAGAATATGCAGTAAGTAAGTAAGCACTTGGAAACTTTCACTATATGATAATACTGTTGGCTTATATTTTACTACTTTGTTAATTTAAAGAGATGCCAATATAATCTATGAACACTATTTATGATGTGATAGATTGAAGGGACCATTAGAAGTGCTCTGAAAATCATTAGAATCAAGTATATGGGGAGTCGGGCGGTAGCTCAGTGGGTTAAGTGCACGTGGCGCAAAGCACAAGGACTGGCATAAGAATCAAGTGTATGCTATTAAGCCACATGTGGTTTGAATACATCTCTGGTTGCTTGAAATCATATTTCTTGAAATTTTATTTAGCTTGCATATTACTAATAGTCCCCCCCATCAATTTGAGCTAATAGGTTAGATAACTTCTTTTAACTGTTACGACTTTACATCAAAAGACATGTTAGTGTATGAGCATGCCAGTTGTGCTCATTTCTTCATATAGACTCTGATTGATTGCAAGATGAACTCAGAGGCAAAAATAAACAAGTGAATGATTATGTCCATTACTAGCATATGTGGTTTAGAAAAATGAAGCTTGAATCTGAGGACAGAACACTGATTTTTCTCACACCATACCTTTCTCCAGTGACTACTAATCTGCTTCTTGAGACTCATTATAACACAGAGCAAGCAAATCTGCAGAGCTGAGACTTCCCCTGCCAGTCATGCTGTGGGTCATCATTCCTTGTGACAACAGTGGTAGAGAATATGCCTCCCACCACAAGCTGATTTCACACAAAAAAGGCCTAAGAGTAACTGAGCTGTGCATTCTTAGTGCCTTTACCTGATCCTACTGATCAGATAAATCACTCACAATTCCAGAAGGAGCCACAGGGGAGGCATTTGGGCTAAAGATTGATTAGGGGGAACTTCATATAGAATTGGTAGATGAATACTCTAAGGTAGTCATTATTATTCCAACTTAGAAAGTGAAAAAGCAGTCTTATAGAAACTACAGACTTAGTCAAAGTCATAGAGCTAGTAACCAATGGAGCAAAGCATTGGATGTCCACTCATCAAGGTTGTCATAGTCAAAAGCGTTGTATTTTTAAGCCTGTATTGTTGCATATCTGTGCTCATTTTTTCTTTTCCCCTCCTCTTTTTCTCCTTCCTCCTCTCCCTCTTCCTTTTCTTCTTTCTTCTGGCTTCAAGGATTCCACCTATAATACTCCATCATTCCCAACTGGCATTCTGTATGAAGTTGTCATAGATATTTTTTTCTAGCATCTCAGAATAATTACTAAAATCTGTTCTTTGGAGTAGATTTTTTTAAAAGCTTCTGATTGTTAATATCTTGGTAATTAATGTGTGTGTGTGTGTGTGTGTGTGTGTGTGTGTGTGTGTGTGTGTGTGTAATCTGAGAGAAACTTTACTCTGAGTGTCTAGACCAAAGTGACATTACTTGTTTCCACTTGTCCAGCCTGCCCTTTCTCACCATGTGTCAAACATTGTCTGCTCTGTTCTTGACTCCATCTACCTCTCTCTCCTGATATTTCTGCAGTTCCATTTTGTAACATTGTTTTTTTTTAAGTAAATGCTTTTTCACCCATTTTCACCTTAAATTCATTAAGATAATTAGCCAAAAGAGCTGTTATTCTCAACAGCTGAGCAATTTAATTGGATAAAAATTGTTTGTATATACTCCTTTCTGTAATAAAAACAAAATCAACTGAATAGAGCCAACAAACATCTCCAGAAAGATTAATAAACAGCTAAACTTTCCCCACATCTTCTTCCCCTCCCCATAATTACCAGTTACTATATTGATGTTATACAATAAAGTGAGAAAAATGTTTGTTGGACTGTAAAGAATATTTCAGGCAATATTTACATGGGTGATCATTAAAAACATTCACTTGTGATTTTTGCTTCTGTTATTATTCTGAAAAGCACTTAGAATTCTAGTGTGTACAACAGTTTACCAAAAGGGGAAAAAGTTCCACCTGTATTAAATGAGATAACCCAAAGAGAAAGATAATTATTATGATGATCTCACTCATAGATTGAACCTAAGAAACAAGAACAGAAAAAGAAAACAGGAAGTAAAACCTAGATTGTATTTGGTGTATTGCACCAAAACAAAGAACTTTGTGGAAGGAGGGGTTGGAATGTAAGTGTGCTGGGGTGGGGTTGAGGAGGGAGCATTGTTTTAGGATCCTGGTGCAAGATAGTACAAAGGGACCCAAGTTGAGTGTGAGTGCTTTACAGACACCTATCACAGTGAGGAGAGATTGTACCCATGTGAAAATACCTCTACTCCCCCAATAATATAAGAAAAGTAAAGAGAAGTCCCCCTGAAGAATTAATGAATTGTCATACTTATGTATAAGATGTAATTACAAATGTATCTACACCTTTATCTATAAATTACTGATTAAACATATACAAATACCTGAAGTCAGCATAATAATTAAATTTAATTAGTTTTAAAATATTTTATTTATTTATTATTTATTGGGTAAAAACAGAAAGAAATTGAGAAGGAAGGGAGAGGGAGAGGAAGAGAAGAAGAAAGGACAGAGAGAAAGAGACCTGCAACACTGCTTCCCTGCTTATGACACGTTCCCACTGCAAGTGGAGACAAAATCTAATTCTTATGAAAATAACATTTTCATTAAATATCTCCATATAGTTGCTGAGACTCAAACATATTAATGAAGTCCTTTCATGATATGAAATGGCAAGGATAAGGCTTTAAGGGAGGAACATGGGCTGAAGACAGGCTCTAAGATTCACTGAGTGTCTGTGGATTTGTGAAAGTTTCCAGTGCTTTTTATAGATCAAATTCCTTTATGTATACATGGGAATAATAAGATCTGACTCATCAACTATTGAATTAACAGAAAAAATGAAAATGAATATTAAGTTTTTAGCACAGTTCCTGGCACATAAAAATGCTTCAAATATTCTAGTTTGTAATGATAACTTATTTTATTATTTCTCTTTAATGTCAGCTTTTATATTTTAATATGCAAAAGACAAGAAGACAAGAAAATATTTTGTGGGAATATGTCTGCATGGCTAATTAAAATCTTACTTCTGAAGATATTCGTAATCACTGTCTTACCTGATGCTTTTAACAGTCCTGATTATTCATCTTGTATTGCAAGTAAAACATTTTATACTAAGAATACAATTATAAATTGATCAAAAATTTATAGGAACTGTAAGAAATCAGTAAGGATATCTGTTCATGTCTGCAGATTGTTTACAGGATGTAACACTTCTAAGAGTACAAAATTTTTAAAGTTAATATCTATGCATTTATATTTACATACTTAACAAATGCTGACAATGCAATTTGCTGAAATATGTTTTTATTCAAATAAAGCTAATTAAGAAACACACAGAGTACTTATGAAAACTTAAATGGCAAGCACCAATATCTATATAATTTTTCTTCTCTATAAAGCAAATAAAATAGAAACTTACTAATTTAAGACTTATTTAGCTTTTGAACACATAGTTTTGTATTGTTTCAATAAAATATAATGAGAAAATAAGATACATTAAAAAAATTGTCTAGACTCTTTGGAGAAGGAAATTATATTTCTATAAAATGGTATAGAATTTCATAAAACTCTTAACATGGTACTAGTCCTGAAGGGCATTGCTTGCTTTTTGAAATTTCACTCACTTCAGAGTGGGTAGAATATATATTAACCATACTTCTTTAATCTTTGAGGTATTTTTCCCAATGGTCCTATGTGTAGAAGTTAAGAAATTTATGTTTGTGATTATTGATACAACTGCTATACTATAGAGGAAACAGCATAACTTTTGAAGTGGATGGTTCAAACATATATTCACATTTTGGTTTTGTTGTGCATTAGATGTTTTGGAAGAGCATGTATTTCTAGGAATTGTTCCATTTCTTCCAGATTCTCTAGCTTGGAGGCATATAGTTCTTTATAGAAGTTTCACAGGATTCTCTGGATTTCTGTGGTGTCAGTTGTGATATCTCCGCCATCGTTTACAATTCTATTAATTTGAGTCTTCTCTCTTTTTTGTTTGTTGAGTCTGGCTAGGGGTTTGTCAATTTTGTTTAATCTTTCAAAGAACCAACATTGGGCTTCATTGATTTTTTGTATGGTTCTTTTATTTTCAATGTTGTTAATTTCTGCTCTAACTTTACTGATTTCTGTCCTTCTGGTTGCTTTCGGGTTCCTTTGTTCCTCTTCCTCTAAGTCCTTGAGGTATGCAGTAAGGTCGTTCATTTGAGCTTCTTCTTGATGTTTAATATGTGATTGTATGGCTATAAGTTTCCCTCTCAGTACTGCTTTAGCTGTGTCCCAAATATTTTGATAGCTTGTGTCTTCATTTTCATTAGTTTCCAGGAACATTTGAATTTCCTGCTTGAGTGAATCTCTGACCCAGTGGTTCTTAAGGAGTATGTTGTCTAGTTTCCAAATTATGTGACTTTTAATAATTTTCTGTTTGTTGCTAATTGTTAGTTTTACTCCACTGTGGTCTGAGAAGATACTTGGGATGATATCAATGCTCTTGAATTTATTGATGCTGTCTTTGTGACTTAACATGTGGTCTGTCCTTGAGTATGTGTTATGTGGATTTGAAAAGAAGGTGTATTCCAGTTTTTTTGGGTGGAGGAGTCTGAAAATGTCCAAGAGGTCTAGTGTGTCGATCTCTTCATTCAATTCTCTTGTCTCTTTATTGGTTCTCTGCTTTGTTGATCTGTCTAAGTGTCAGAGTGGGGTATTGAAGTCTCCCACTATTATTGTATTACTATTGATGTATTTTTGAAATTCTTTCAGTAGATGCTTAATGTATTTAGATGGTCCCTCGTTGGTTGCATAGATGTTAATAATTGTTAAGTCTTCTTGGCTGATTGATCCTATAATCATTATGTAATGTCCTTGCCTATCTTTTATTACTTTATTTAATTTAAAATCTATCGTGTCTGAGATGAGAATGTCTGTTCCTGCCCTTTTTTGTGGTCCGTTAGCCATATGATAGTTTTCCATCCTTTCACTTTAAGTCTGTGTTTATCTTGTTGTGACAGATGGGATTCTTGCAAGCAGCATATGGTTGGGTTATGTTTTCTGATCCATCCCCCCACCCTGTGCCTTTTGATGGGTGAGTTTAAGCCATTGACATTTATTGATATTATGGATTTAATGTATTGTAGTGCCATTGTTCAAAAAAAATTTGTTTGCTGTGATATATTGCCGGTATTATAGTTATTTTCTTGTTTATAAGAGGTCTTTTAGTACCTCTTTCAGGGCCGGCTTGGTGATGGTTGCCTCCTTTAACTGTTGTTTATCTAAGAAGGTTTTGATCCCCCCATCTAGTTTGAATGAAAGTCTAGCAGGATATATTATCCTTGGTTGAAACCCTTTTTCATTCAGGGCTTGATAGATATCTTGCCATTCCCTTCTGGCTTTTAGAGTTTGAGTGGAGAAGTCTGCAGATAATCTTAGGGGTTTTCCCTTGTATGTGACTTTTTGTTTCTCTCTTGCAGCCTTTAGGATCCTGTCTTTATCCTTACTTCTTTTCATTGTGACTATGATGTGTCTTGGTGTCTTCAGGTCTGGGTTGATTTTGTTTGGTACTCTCTGGGCCTCTTGAATCTTGAGGTCCTTTCTGTTATTCAGGTCTGGGAAGTTTTCTCTATTACTTCCTCTAGAAGGTTTTCTTCCCCTTCCTCTCTTTCTTCCTCTGGCAGGCCAATTATGTGAATGTTACTTCTTTTGAGATCATCCCATATGTCTCTGTTGTTGTTTTCAGTGTCTCTCAATCTCTTTTTAAGCTCTTTCACCTCTTTCTTAGTTTTCTCTAACTCATCCTCTGTCTGACTAATTCTATTTTCTGCTTCTGTTAGTCTGCTTTCCCTTGCCTCAGCTTCTTTCTTCATTACAGCTATTTCAGCTTTCAGTTCTCTGATTGCCTCAAGATAATCAGTATTTTCCTTGGGGGGTCTCAACTGTTGTTTCCCTAATACTGCCATTCCTTTCCTCCAATGTTGTTTTCATTTCTGTGATTAATAAGTTTATTATTGCTTGCATACTTTTCTTATCTATGGTTACTTCTGGCTGATTTGTAGTTTCTTCTGGGCTCTTGTCTTCATTCATTGGGGTAGCAGTTTTATTTGTTTTTGATCTACCCATTTTTTTTTTTAATTTATGTGTTTCTTTTTTTATGCTCTGTTGTTCCTCAGTTGTTGTGTCTTGAGTACAAGTAACAGTGTACTAAATACCTTTATGACAATTGCACTCACCAACCTCAGGAATTACAGTAGCAACTGAAGTAAGTATTGAAGTAGTTTAATCGTTACCAGTTAGCCAAACAATTTCTCCAGTCCGTGAAATAATAGTAACCAAATCCCAGTGAAGAAAGAGAATAGAAAGAGTGGATAGCAAGGATAGACAGTTATGCAAATCTACTATCCAGTGTATATTCTAGGGGTAACAAGAGGGGAAAGGGAACTAGAGCAGAGATACACACTTAGAGAGTCCACTCTGAGTCAGATTTCTTCCCCAAAATAATTCACAAATTCAGAAAGGCAAAGAAGAAGGAAGAAGTGCATGACAAGATTAAAAAAAAAGAGAGAGAGAGACAAGATAAAAAAAAAGGGAGAAGATAAGTAAAAGAGTTGTAATTAAAGAGTAGTGCAAGGAAATTCCCAAATGTGTATCAGTGAATTCAAAAAAGCACCCTGTTTATTGGTGTGGGGTATCCTACTTGGAGCTGGTCCCCAGGGACTGCTTATGGGGGGGGGGGGCGGGAAGGAGGTATGCTTGAAAATTAAAAGGAAAAAAAAAATAGAATTTTTCCCCCTTTTTTCCCTAGTCTAATTCTTAACCCAAAATAAGTTATAGTCACCTCCTTGGTTCTAAGGAACCCTTATTGGCTGGCCTGCTATCGGCAGAAAATCCTGTTTCTAGGAGATGTGTTCGGAGCTCAGTGACTAGCAGCTTCTCAGTCCACCATCTTCCAGGAAACCCCCTCCCAGACTTTTTTAAAGGATTTCTCGAAAATGAAAACTAGCTCCAAGTCCTTTAATCCACTGAGAGCTATACTCAAGAAGTCTTTGGATCCACCCTCCGGGTCATGGTGGTCCCTGGAGACTCCTAAGAGAAAGCCCCCGAGCTATAGTGCTCCCTATGGGTCCTCTGCAGGTTGCCCAGCAGAGCTCTGCAACCGGCAGAGGAGCCGCCTTCCCGGGCGGAGGACAATGCCCGGCGCACTCGCCTTGCCCGGCGCCGCCTGGGAAGTCTCTAGCAGCCGCCGCTAGTTCGTGCCACCTTTACTCTAATTCTTAACCCAAATTAAGTTATAGTCACCTCCTTGGTGTCACCGATAGGGACCCTTATTGACTGGCCTGATAAAGGCAGAAAATCCTACCGTTTCCAGATGTAATCAGAGCTCACAATGCTAGCAGCTTCTCAGTCCGCCATCTTCCTTCCCCCAGGTGTTTGTTCTTTACCTCAGCTGACTGCCAACTCTTTTTCCAAGAGTCTGGAACAGAGAAGTTCAGTGTAGGTGTAGGGGAGCAGATTGGGTGATGAGACGTCAAGCGTTGGACAGGGTAGGCGAAGATATACATGTATATTGGCAGGTCCAGTCGAGCGTAGACGTGGGAAATGAACTTAGATGATGCCGCATCCCGACGAATTTCCGGCGGGGCGATGTTGCTAAGAACTGGCAGCCATGGAACCGGGGTGGAACGGATGGTTCCAGAAATTATCCTCATGGAGGAATATAATTTGGAATCGACCAAGTGGACATTGGGGGCTACGGAACCATACTGGGGCACAGTATTCTGCAGTGGAATAGCATAATGCCAGAGATGATGATCGTAGTGTGGAAGCGCTCGCGCCCCATGAGGAGCTGGCCAGTCTTGCAATGATGTTATTCCTCACGCCCACCTTTGCTGCAGTTTTTATGAGATGTTTGTGAAATGACAGAGTGTGATCAAGAATAATGCCAAGTTAGACTGGCTGGGCTTCATGCCGGATTCTCGTATTGCCAAGCTGCACATTAAGCTCACGTGAGGCCAAGGCATGGTGTAGATGGAAAACAGATGATACCGTTTTTGCAGTGATAGGGATTAGTCGCCATTTTTTACAGTAATCAGATATCAGAGACATGTCTTTCGTGAGTGTTTCCTCGAGGATGTCGAACTTTGATGCCTGAGTTGCACAGCAGATGTCATCGGCGTAGATGAACTTTCAATAATTTTTCTTTATCTCTGGCCTTTGTCATTTTAATTATGATATGTCTGTGTAGAAGTCTGTGAATCTATTTTGTTCTCTGAGTTTCTTATATCTTTGTATCTTTACAGTTATTCATTTGGGGGAAAGTTCTCTCTTAATATTTCCCTCCATATGTATTTTTCCTGCTTTTCTTCTTTTTTTCCTTCTGGTAGACAAACAATTCAAATGTTTTTCTTCTTTAAGTCAAGACACATGTCTCTGGTAGTCATTTCACTGTCTCTTAATCACTTTCCTAAGGCTTTCACTTTAAAATATATATATTTATTGCTTTAATAATGATCAACAAGACTGTAGGATTAGAGGGGTAAAAGTCCACACACTTCCCATCACCAGTGTTCTGTATTTTCTCTCCTCCACTTGAAGGTTCCCCATTCTTTATTTTTCTGGGAGTATGGACCAGTATTCTTTGTGGGGTGCAGTAGGTGGAAGGTCTGGCTTCTGTAGTTGCTTCCCCACTGAATATGGGCATTGACAGGTCGATCCATACTCCCAGCCTGTCTCTCTTTTTTCCTATTGGGGCAGGGATCTGGAGAGATGGAGTTCCAGGATACAATTATGAGGGCATCTGCTCAGGAAAGTCAGGACTTTTACTTTTTTGTATTGGCTTTTCCCTTTTCATCTTCACACTCAAATTTTTCTTTATCCTGTGCAGTTCTGTCTAAAAATCCTTCAAGTCTATTTATTATATCAGCTATTCTATCCTTCTGGATCACTATTATACCTTTTAGCTTGGCTGATGTCACTTTCAATTAACTTATCATGCAGCTTTTCTCAGCTGTTGTGGCTCTAATTTCTGCTATTATATTGTTTTGTTGGGCTATTTTGACATTAATTTTAGGTGATATTGCTATTAGTTCTTGTATTTTAGCATGTGGTTCTTTGTGTTTTTATTGGTTATGACTCCTATGCTCCCTTGTAGTTTCATTTGTTCTTCTTTCTTTTTTTATTGATTTAAGAATGATTGACAAGGTTGTAGAATAAGAGGGCTACCATTCCATATAATACCCACCACCAGAGTTCTATATCCAATCTCTACCCCCACTGGAAGCTTTCCTATTATTTTTCCTTGTATTTTTTATTTTTTATTTTTTTCTTGTTGATTTAATAACGGTCTAAAAGACCACAGGAAGGAGTCGGGTGGTAGCGCAGCAGGTTAAGCTCACGTGGTGCAAGGAGCAAGGGCTGGATAAGGATCCCGGTTCGAGCCCCCAGCTCCCCACCTGCTGGGAAGTCACTTCACAGGCGGTGAATCAGGTCTGCAGGTGTCTATATTTCTCTCCCCCTCTTTGTCTTCCCCTCCTCTGTCCATTTCTCTCTGTTCTATCCAACAGCAATGACATCAATAATAACTACAACAATTTAACATCAAGGACAATAAAAAGGAATAAATCAATAAATATAAAAAAAGACCATAGGGTAAGAGGTGTACAATTCCACACAGTTCCCACCATCAGAATTATATATCCCATCCCTTCCATTGAAAGCTTGTCTTTTATTTTATCCTTGTCTTTATTTTATTTTATTCTTTGTCTCTCTGGGAGTATGGACCCAGGACCATTATGGGTGCAGAAAGTCTGCTTTCTGTAATTGCTTTTCTGCTGGATGTTGACAGGTTGATCCATACTCCCAGCCTGTCACTTTCTTTCCCTACTGGGGCAGGGCTCTGGAGATGTGAGGTTCCTGGACACATTGTTGAAGTTGTCTGCCCAGGGATGTCAGGTTGGCATCATGGTAGCATTTTAATGGTATTTTACTCCATGAGTTTTATTACATCAGTGGAAAAATATTTTTCAGGGTCTACCATAAACATTTAAATAGTTTCTGGTTAAGTATCTTTCCCCCTTTGGGATGTTTTTTTTTCTGATTTATTGAGATGGCTTTCTTATGCCTCCTCATTCTACTTGTTATCAACACCTGTCAGGCTGCACAAACTTCCAGCTATGTCAGAAGTACTATGCAAAGAAAAATACTGACCTGAAGAAGCTGAAAAGTTCTCCAGGTGTTTGGCTGGATGTGTGAAGAAGCACTGATCCTGGTAGACTGCAAAATAGTTCCTCAGGTGGTCAGGGGTATGGGGTCCTAGTGTAAATCAAGTGACTGATACTTGCCTAGTGATTGCTTTAGGAATGCAGTGGTTTAACCGGGGTAATGAGGACAGGGCTCTTTACAAGAATTGAATATTATCCAACTAACTCTGTGCAGGGCTCAGGTACTGGCTCTTGAGTGCTAAAGGATGTTGGCTCAGTGTGAGCCCTGGTGTAGACTTACTTATAGGTCCCAGTTTCTCCCTGAGCACTGTGTGCAGGTGCTGGAGAAGGGGGACAAAATGAGGGTACTACAAGAGAAGCTCTGTGGTGGGCTTACAATGAATGGTTTTCTCCCTGAGAAACATTAGATGGTTGGGGGTGGGGCATGAGAGGACAACAACATAGCAATAGATGCTCTGTGGGTGGCCCCCCTTTCTCCCTGGGCATTCTGAGCGTAATGGGACTAGGATCATAGAAATGGGGCTTGTGGTGGTGCTCTGAAGTGACTATGCCTCAGAAGGAGTCCCAGTATGAATTTGATGCAACAGTGTTGTCTCCTGGCATGATGTGAGGACTGTGGGTGTGCTGTGGAGCATGATGATGTTATGGAGCCTGGTCATTCTGGGTCACACTCTGGAGCTTGGAGAGCCATCAGAGCTAGAACCACCTGGGGAACTGGGGGGTCCAGATAGGTGAGGAATGTAACCCAGCAGGATTAAACAGCCTGACACCAGTGAAGACTCCTTATGTAACTTAGTTGGTTTAGTTTTGTGAGGAATCAAAATAGTTGTTTCTGTTTGCTGTAGCCCTTTGTTTTTGGCACAAGGTTACCAAAATCTCTGTGGGAGGGATTCATGCCTTTAAACTGTCCTTGACTCCTATTCTGAGGGCTGTGTGTTTCTCTTCCTGTGCATTTGAATTTTCTGTGCCTCAAGGATTATTTCTGTATTTTCTGGTTCATGCCAGTCACAGGTAGTTGTTTTTGCCTTACTTTTTCAGTGAGCTAAACTGGAGCTGCTTAACAGTAGTCACCTTGGATCCCATCCCCCCCATTTAACATTTTTGAGAGCACTATTGTTTTACTGAAGTGGACTCTAACACTTTTAAGGCCATTGTTACAACTTTGATGTCATGAAAAATTATATTATAGTTCTTAAGGAAATAAAAAAAAAATCAGGAAATTGGGAAATTTTACACATGTATCAGCAACTGTATTTACTGTAAGCAATTAACCCCTCTCAATATTTTTTAAATCAGATTGGATTGGAATAGTGTTAGCAAAATTTTAATCATGCTAATATAAAGTAATGAGTAAATGTAATTTAATTATTTTGAATGGGTTGAGCACAGTATTTAAATGCTAGTTTCATAGCAAAAGTACTTTTCTAACACATATACACATTGTCCTACAGTGATCAATTTCAAATTTATCTGGACACAAGAAACCCACTTAACTACAGAAATAATAGATAACTACTTATTAATATTGTTATAATTTAAAGCTATTTTGAAATACATGCTAAGAGCTATAGGGACTTGTTTGATTGCTTTTCCAGGTGTCTTTCCATTTCAGCTATTTCCTTACTTATATTGCAAGTCTGTTAACAGAATACATGGGTTGAGTTTGTACTGCTTTCTTGCCAAGGGTTGCCCTGCAGTTGCTCCATCATTGAGGTAACCAGCTGTTACTTATTTAAAACCTCCATCATTTGCTATGACAGAGTAACTTAATTATGCTCTGCTTTGGAGATGTTAAATGAAATTATCTTCAAAACAAGTGCACTTCATTTAATATTTTTCTCCATCAAGTACTTGAACTGTGACTTTTACGTCATCAACACTAAGTAGCTAAATGGCTTTATAAATTGAGGTCCTCTGATGGGGTAATTATTGCTGAGACAGAGAACTATTCTAAAATATGTGAGATTAAAAAATGTGTGGTGACTGATGCTATAATCTATATAAGAGGTCATTGAAGAATGAAAATTTGATGTACATATAATGAGTTGTAGTTACATACATTCTGGAACAAATTTTATCTTTTTTTTCTATTTGGATAGAGTCATCTTAATCACTATTGTGATATATTCAAGTGAATTATAAATTCTCATTTTTGGAATAGAACCAGCATTAGAGAAACAAGCAGAACAAAGAGAAAGAGGAGAGAAGGGAGGAAAAGAAGTAGAAGATGGAGGGAATATGAAGGAATGTGTTGTAAGGGCTAAGGGTATGGTTTTTCATATATATATCTCATCTACATTCTGCACCAAAGATAAAAAAGAGAAGTCAGAAGATTAATCACCACATAAGCCTTTTACAAAAGTTAGCAGTACCATGTATTCTGTTGTTGAACTTCTAAACACAATTGCAAACTCACAAGTATCTTCATTTGGTCATGCCTTCTCCCCCCTTTTTCAAAAAGATAACCTCATTTTATAATATATACCATAATATAATATATGCCTCATTTTCTTTAATGAAGAAAGCTATAGCCATGTTTTAAGAAACCAGCATAAAATAAAAAGTTATTAGAATCATTTGCTTATTATTTTTACTTAGTATATGTCCAGAAATTTATAATAGTGCAATAAATCCTTGACGAAATTAAGAGATCAAATAGTTGACAAGTGAAAGATTATCTTTTAAATTTCATAAAGTAAAGAAAGAAATCCTCTCAACTATCCCACCTGGGAAAGTTCCTGGTTTGCCATGTGCACAACTCAAAGTTCTGCCTAGCCTTCACTATACTGAAGGAATTCATGGTACTATGTCATGTATCAGCCCCTGTCTTTATTTCTTGTTGAGCTGATATTAATGGTTTTCAGTAAGTGAAGTTGTTGATACATGGTAAACTTTCTTAATTTTCTAAAAAACATTGTCATCTCCAGCCTAGGTCCTCCTCCATCATAATGCACCAGGACCTGAAAGTCTGCTGTCCTACATAGAGTGATTTTCTTTGTTACAATATAGCAAATACAATCCAAGTTCTACTTTGTGTTCTCCTTTTTTGTTCATATATCTTATAACTCATGAGTGAAATTATCCCATATTCAACCTCCTCTTTCTGGTTTATCTCACTTAAAACAATTCCTTCATGCTCCATCTAAGATGACATGAAGAAAATGACGACATAATTATCAATAGCTTAGTATTCAATTTTATTTATACCAAAACTTCCTCAACCACTGAATGACCTTAGGATACATCCGCAGGAGACAAGTTGCCAGGTAGTAGGGTAGGTTGATTTCTAGTCTCCTGGGATTATTCCAGACTTCTCTCCACAGAGATTGGTTCAATTTACATTACCATCAGCACTGGAGAAGGGTTCTTTAATGCCTGGGAAAATTGGCTTGATATATCCAGATGAATGAAACTGAACACTACATTTCACCACATACAAAACTAAGCTCCAAATGGATCAAAAACTTGGATGTGAGACCAGAAACTATAAAATATTAAGAGAAAATATTAACGGAACTCTTTTCCATCTCAGTTATATAAGCAGTGTCAATGACTAAAGTTAATTTAAGGAAAAAAACAAAAATAACCCAACAGGACTACATTAGGTTGAAAGTATTCTGCACATAAAAAGAAACCACCACAGGAACAGAGACTCCTTATATAATGAGAGATCTTTATATGTTATTCATCAGACAAAAGGCTATTGAAAGGCTAATGACAAAATATATAAAGAGCTCACCAAACTCAGCAACAACAAAAACTTAAATGATCCCATCCAAAAGTAGGAAGAGGATATGAACACACTAGTCATCAAAGCCAACAGGCATATAAAAAAATGCTTCAAGGTTTTGATTGTCAGAGAAATACAAATAAAGCCAAGGTGATACAACTTCACTCCTGTGAGAATGTCGTACATTAGAATGGATAGTAACAACAAATGTTGGAGAGGTTTCAGGGGTAAAGTTTATTTTCATCCTCATTGGAAAAGTCAGTCTGAAACAGAAACAAGAACAGAATCTCACTGTTTTTAGATGGCATGAATTTTATATACAGATATTGTAATCTAGAGATTAGCAGTTGGAATTAATCAGTAAACTTAACAAAATCACTAAATACAAGGTCAATATATAAAAATTAATTGTATTTGTGTATCAAAGCAATAAACACATAAAAACAAAAATTTAAATTAGAACTACTTATAATGCCATAATATCAAGTACCTAGAATTAAATATGACAAAATAAATGTATAATCTTTGCTCTAAAACTATACAATGATAGGTGTAAGTTAAAAAGGACCTGAATAAATAGTAGTATATAAGATATTCATGAATAGAGATTTTTAGTTTGTAATTATATCCTATTTCTAAATTGATCTTTACAATAATGTTATCACAATCAAGATTGCAAAAGCTAAGAGATGTATGTATGTCTTTTAGGTAGGTTTCTATGAAAAAATGTATTAGTAATTTTAATAATTATTAACAAGATTGTAAGATCACAGGGACACAATTATGTACAGTTTCTACCACCAGAGTTCCATGCTCCATCCCTTCCATTGGAAGCTTCCTTATTTTTTATCTCTCTGAGAATATGAACCAAGATTCTTTATGCGGTACAGAAGTTGAAAGGTCTGACTTCTAAAATTGTTTCTCCTCTGACCATTGACTTTAGCAAGTCAATCCATATCCCCAGGCAGTTGCTGTATTTTCTTAGTGAGGGAGGGCTTTGAAGAAGTGAGACTGTGAGACACATTGCTGAGGTTATCTGTCCAGGGAAGTCAGTACAGCATCATGGTAGCATCTGCAAAGTGGTGGCTGAGAGGCAGTAAGATATAAAGCAAGATAACATGTTTAATAAACAGAACCCAAAGGTAGAATTAGAACAGATAAAATTAGAAGTCTTTGGATGGGAAGAAGCTAGGAAGTGTGTTTTAGGTATGTTCTCAGGGGTCCATGATTTAATAATTTTTATGGAAGTATAAAATGACCAAGTGCTTTCTTGTCTAACTACTTAAATGTATCTAATAATTCAAGTTTTGTTGTCTATCTACTTAAACATATTTAGTAATTTTGTTTCTCTGGTTGAATTCTTTCTAACAGAATTCATGAATATATTATATTAAAGGGATTAATTCCTATGAATAATTCTAGTGTAACAATATAAAGCTATACTGTAAGTAAGAATGTCTGGTAAGGGGGCCAGGTGGTGGTTTACCTGCTTAAGAGCACATACTACGGTATGCACAGACCTGGGCTCAAGCCTGTGGTGCCCACCTGCGAGCTGTCACTGTGGGTCCCCTGCCTCCCTGGCCAGTGGAAGCAAGGGTCATAGTGGCCTCCTGAGAGTCCTGGAGTGGCTCTGCTTCATGAGGGCAAAGTACTCAGAGAGACAAGCAGTCAGCTTTGGGAGAGCCTCAGTAGGGTAACTCATTTATTAAGAGGGAAAGCAAGCAGATATATCCATTTCACAGGGAGGAGATTAAGGTAACCATTAACCCAAACACAAAGCAACACAATGCATAGTCACATTTTGACCTACAAACTATTTGATCACAAGTGAAGAGTTACCATACAAGGTTTGATCACAAGCTCAAGATGGAATTTTCCCCGGGGGTAAATTACAGGCACTTCAGAGGAGGAGGAGGAGGAGAGTGGCAGTTGAGTAATAGGATGTTTGAGGTGGTTTTCAAGTTTAGCCATACACAATATACACAATGTACAGTGATTCATGACCATTGTTTTAAGGGGAAAGTAGGGACATGTGCAGAAAGGTAGCCCCCATCTGGAGAAGTCAGCTGTCATTAGTTTACAAGGTCAGGGTAACCCTCCCTTGTCTGGACCCGGAGGGAGAAGAACCTGGAGTCGACCCACTCAGACCTCATAGAAACAATGGCCTGGACTTCCAGGGCAGTGGGCCCACTCTCCAACACCCACCTGCAGGAAGAAAATGTCACGAGTGGTGAATTAGGGTTGAAGGTGTCTCTGTCTTTATCCCTCTCTATCTCCTCCACCTCTCTCATTTTCTCTATCTCTACCCAATAATAAATAATAAAACTTTAAAAAAATGTCTGGTAAAATATATTTTCCAAATATGTGGAAGAAGTATAGTACACATAAGCAGAGAAGCATGAGGAGTTAAAGGTTCAGACTTCAAAATAAGATGTTAAGATTTTGTGTGGCTAGAAACATTGCTTAATGGTTATGCAAACCACTTTTATGCCAGAAACTCTCAGAACCCAGGCTCAATACCCAGCACAAGCATATGCCAAATCCAAGCCATGCTCTGATCTGTATTCTTTCTCTTCCTCTTTCTCTATCTCTTTCATTAAACACATAAAATGCTAAAAGGTTTTGTTTTTGCTTTAATTGTAACCTTATAGAGATGATTGGGAGGGTGAATGTGGTTATATGTTAATACATTATTTAAACAGTGATTGCTATTGTAATCTCAATCAGTGCTAGATTTACTAAATTGGTATCCTATTATACTTTTTTGGTAGACATATGGGTTGCTTTATTGGGAAATAATGATATACAAGACAGTTGTTACACCAGTACAATTATTATCCCTCTGTGCTAAGTGTCTGCACACCACTCCCACGATCAACTTAGTTCCTCCTCCACCACCTTACATTGAATCCCCAATTTATTTTTTAAATTTTTATTTATAAAAAGGAAACACTGACAAAAACCATAGGATAAGAGAGGTACAACTCCTCACAATTCCCACCACCAGAACTCCCTATTTCATCCCCTCCCCTGATAACTTTCTTATTCTTTATCCCTCTGGGAGTATGGGACCCAGGGTCATTATGTGATGCAGAAGGTGGAAGGTCTGGCTTCTGTAATTGCTTCCCCGCTGAACATGGGTGTTGATAGATGGATCCATACTCCCAACCTGTCTCTCTCTGGGCGGGGCTCAGGGGAAGCGGGGCTCCAGGACACGTTGGTGGGATTGTCTTCCCAGGGAAGACTGGTTGGCATCATGGTAGCATCTCGAACCTGCTGGCTGAAAAAAGAATTAACATATAAAGCTAAACAAATTCATTTTATCACTAGAAATGATTATTGAATATGTATATGTGTGGGACTGCTGGTTGATGCATCTGGTTGAGCACGTATGTTACAGTATTCAAGGACCCAGGTTGGAGCCAGCAGTTCCCACCTGCAGGGGAAAGCTTTTCAAGTGGTGAAGCAGTACTGCAGATGTCTCTCTTTCTCTCTCCCTCTCTATCTCCCCTACCATCTCAATTTCTGGCTGTGTCTATCCAATAAAAAAAGATAATTAAAAAATTATAAAAAGAGTATGTATATGTGTAGATATAATTTGGAGTCCTAGAAATACAACAATGTTTAAAACACACAGCAAAAATTTGACTTTATAGGTATCATAATAAATTAATGCACATATAATTCTATACAGAATATATAATGATAAGCACTAAAGAACAGAAATAACAGGAGCCAGATGTTGGTGCATTTGCTTGAGCACACATATTACAATGCACAGGACCTGAATTCAAGCTCCTGGTCCCCACCTACAGGGGGGAAGCTTCACAAGTGGTGAAACAATGCTGCAGGTCTCTCTCTCTCACTCTCTATCTCCTCCCTCTCAATTTCTGGCTATCTCTAACCAATTAATGAGTGAAGATAATGAAAGATATTTTTAAAAAAACAGAAATAATCATGAAAGAAAGATGATAAATGTTGTGGATTAGTTAATATTGCACTGAACTAGAAACAAATCTAAATACATAATATCAAATCTTCTATGTTAATGTATATTGCCAATGAGATTAAGATTATGCAGATACTAAAGTTATATTAATAAACACAGAAGATACCTAAGAGGTAATTTTAAATAGCTATGTCCAAACATTCTACATTAACACCATCCTAATTATGTAAACTATTTACACAGAACATAACAAACATTTAAAAATTATAAAACATGAGCCACAGGTAATTTCTTAATGTCCCCAAATGGGAATTATTCTCATAAAAGGTCTTAATGTCTTTAAAGGAACTTTTATAGTTATAGTATGATAGGTAACCTGTCATATCTTTTGACATACAAAGATTTATCATTGTTGAGCTCTGAGTTCATGCAGACTGCTCTTGGAAAAATGTAAATAAGTATACAAAATAGGCCATACAATATGAATAGATTGAATTTAAAGAATGTATAATTCATATCAAATAAAATTCATCCTGTAAATAATTAATTTTATTGTTGAAGTAGATGAGTACTTTGTGTACTTTCATTATTAGCTCTCTGTCCAATATATTTATGACACACAAAAATTTTTGTGAACTCCATGGTGGTGGCTCTTGGTATGGTAGTGGTTCCCTTTGCCATACAGAAGCTAATCAGTTTGATTTACTCCCTTTGTTCTAGTTTTTTTGCAAATGGATTTGAATCAGAGAAGATGTTGCAAAATCTTAATAGTTCTGCCTATACTTTCTTCTGTGCATTTAATGGTTTCTAACCTAACTTGTAAATATTTGATCCATTAAAAATTAATTTTTGTATATGATGAAATTTAGTCACCCAGTCTGATTCTTCTGCATGTTTCAGCCCAGTTTTCCTAACAGCATTGCCTGAATAGCTCTTTGTCCATTTGATGTTTTGTGCTCCCATGTCAAATCTCAGTTGACTTCAGGTATCTGGGTTTTCAATACTATTCTACTGTCCTGTATATCTATTTAGGCTTCAGTAGCATGCTTTTTTGATAATGGTGGCTCTGTAGTATGTTTTGTGGCCTGAAAGCACAATACCTTCATTCTAACTCTTTTCCCTCAAAGCAACTTTGGGTAATTTGAGTATTTTATTTCTACAGACAAACCCGTCAAATTCAACAACAACAAAAAAGACAAACAACCCCATTAAAAAATGGAAGGAAGATATGAATAAAATCTTCTCCAAAAAGGAGAGGCAGAGGGATAGACATATGAAAAAAAATAATAAGTGCTCAAAGTTATTGATGATCAGGGAAATGAAAATAAAAGCAATAATGAGACATCATTTTACACTTTGAGAATGTCACACATAAGAAAAGAAATTTAAAATATTTCTCCTTATAGTGCAGCCAGATATTCCGTATATCATGTAAAAGAATAGCCTTCCTGGGGGTCGGGCAGTGGCGCAGTGGGTTAAGCGCATGTGGCGCAAAGCGCAGGGACCGGCGTAAGGATCCCGGTTGGAGCCCCCAGCTCCCCACCTGCAGGGGAGTCGCTTCACAGGCGGTGAAGCAGGTCTGCAGGTGTCTATCTTTCTCTCCCCTTCTCTATCTTCCCCTCCTTTCTCCATTTCTCTCTGTCCTATCCAACAACGAATTGTGTCAACAAGGGCAATAATAATAACCACAACGAAGCTACAACAAGGGCAACAAAAGGGGGAAAAAATGGCCTCCAGGAGCGGTGGATTCATGGTGCAGGCACCGAGCCCAGCAATAACCCTGGAGGAGGAAAAAAAAAAAAAAAGAATAGCCTTCCTTCCTTCATTCACTTCTCTCTTTCTTTCTTTCTTTCTTTCTTTCTTTCTTTCTTTCTTTCTTTCTTTCTTTCTTTCCTTCTTTCCTTCTTTCCTTCTTTCTCTCTCTCTCTCTCTCTCTCTTTCTCCCTTTCCCTCCCTCCCCCCCTCCCTCCCTTTCTTCCTTCCTTCCTTCCTTCCTTTCTCTATTTTTGATAAGACAAAGAGAAATTGACAGGGTAGGGGAAAATAGAGAGAGAGAGAGAGAAAGACAGACACCTTCAGACCTGTTTCACTACTTGTGAAGCAAAGCCCTACAAGTGGGGAGCTGTGGGCTCGAACCCAGATCCTTGAGTGAGTTCTCGCACTTTGTATTATGTGTGCTTAAGCAGTTGTGCCACCGCCCAGCCCCCCAAGAATATTATTTATGATGACAATTAGTATTATTTTCATCATGTTTAGAGTCACAGAATTACATTTCTGTAAATGTATACGGTAAATGATAAACAATCTAATTTATATCTGTTCAATAGTTGTTTTATTAACACATATTTATACTATACATTTGTACAGTGAACACCTTTGTTTATGTTCTACTATTTACAAATAAAAGTAATTTGAACTTATTGTAGAAAATTTGAACAATAAAAATAACACCATTTCCATCATTTATATGATTCCGATTATATAAAAATAGTTATTATGTTTTGGCTTATTTGAATATTTTTCTTCTTGCTAAGTGTCTTGGGATCATAGGACATATAGTTATAGTCTGTCTTATATATTATCCCTTCAATAATATTTTCATATATCATGAGCATTTGGTAACTAATGTAAGTTTCAGCTGTAGCATTGTCTTCATAATATTTTTTGGTCACTTTGTTCTGAAAACAACACAAGAAATTATATCTAATAAATGTCTTTAAAATTTACATTTACATGTCTGATACCACTCTTATTTTAGATAGAAAGCATTTCTAAGAAGGAATGCTGTAGCATTCAGGATCTTTAGTTTTGCTTCAATTTTTAATAGAGAAGAGTTATATTATTCCCACTTCCCCACTTTGAGTAGTATTTTCTGAATTGCTTACTGGATCATGGTTTGACCTAGTGACCTGATGTTTACCTCTAATTACCTGCTTGACTTGGTAGAATTGTTTTAAATTACTGGTCCCTCATCAACATGAACATTTTGAGAAAGTAAGACATTTCTAAACCGAATATATCCAACTACTGTACATTATTTCATACTTCATTATTTCTTTATTGGAGAATTAATGTTTTACAGTCAACAGTAAATAAAATAGTTTGTACATGCATAACATGTCTCAGTTTTCCACACAATAGTACAACCCCCACTAGATCCTCTGCCATCCTGTTCTAGGACCTGAACTGTACCCACCCACCCACCATATTTCATACCATTTATTTATTTAGATGCTTATTTATAAAAAGGAAACACTGACAAAAACCATAAGATAAGAGGGGTACAACTCCACACAATTCCCACCACCAGAACTCTGTATCCCATCTTCTCCCCTGATAGCTTTCCTATTCTTTTTTTAATTCTTTTTTAATATATTTACTTATTCCATTTTGTTGCCCTTGTTTTTTATTGTTGTAGTTATTATTATTGTTGCTATTGATGTCATTGTTGTTAGATAGAACAGGGAGAAATAGAGAGAGAAGGGGAAGACAGAGAGGGAGAGAATGATAGACACCAGCAGACCTGCTTCACTGGGGACTCAAATGGGGATCCTAATGCTTCACGCCACCTGCAGTTAACACACTGTGTTGCCACTGACTACCAGCTTTCCTATTCTTTATCCCTCTGGGAGTGTGGGCCCAGGGTCATTATGGGGTGCAGATGGTGGAAGGTCTGGTTTCTGTAATTGCTTCCCTGCTGAACATGGGCATTGGCAGGTCAATCCATACTCTCAGCTTGTCTCTCTCTTTCCCTAGTGGGATAGGGTCCTGGGGAAGTGGGGCTCCAGGACACATTGATGGGGTCATCTGATGATGGTTGGCATCATGGTAGCATCTGGAACCTGGTGGCTGAAAAAATAGTTAACATATAGAGCCTAACAAATTGTTGATTAACCATGAACCTAAAGGCTGGAATAGTGCAGATAAAGAGTTGGGAGGTCTCTGTTTAGTAGATAGTTTGTAGTCCTATTTTATATTCCAAAAACTCCATGACTATACTAGTTTTTTGTGAAGCGACTCCCTGGCAGGTGTGGAGCCTTGAACTTTGTGCCATGTGCACTTAACCTGCTGTGCTTCTTCTTCTTATTCTTTTTTTTTTCCTGAGCCTGAAATCTCATAAGCAAGTGGATCCAAGTTATTGTCTGGGGAGATGATGTTATGGCTAGAAAAACAACCAGAAAGCTGGATCAGGGGAGAGAGTAGCTCCCAAATATGGGAAAGGTGTATAAATATTGTTGACTATAAATGCCATGGATTTGATCAGATCTGGAGCCCATATTTAGCTTAAGAGCCTATGTTACCTCTGCATCCCTGTAGATCTGAGCTCACATTCTGTGGTCATGAGTAGAACAGAAGCAACCGGTGGCATCACTCTATAAGACACAGCTATATACAAATAATGTCAAAGGACATAAATTATGGTGATGTTGTGTATGATACAGCAAATCTTAATAAAGGGATTTTTCAAAGTTAACCCAATTTCCAAAGACTATGATTATAGCAATAGCTATCTATTGCCTTCTTAAACTGTAAGACAGCAGAAACCTCCTGCTTCCTCTGTAGATTCTATATTTCCCCCAGTCCTGGAACCTCTAGGGTGGGGCTCACTTTCCTGCATGCTTCTCTCAATTCACACTAAATGATATTGCATCTGTGGATCCCAACCTAATAATTGCAATGAGTACCACCTCAGCATGCTTCTTTTTAGACTGTGCCCAGAGACATCAGTGGTGGAATGCCAGCCCTTCACCCTCATTACTTGGGTGAGACCTTTCCTTTCATAGGATCCTCTAATTCCATTTCAGGTGATTAATTTCCTAACAAAGTCCCAAAACCTAGATATAGACCAGGTCCCATGATATAGGGCATATGCTCACATGTATCCATAAATTAGGGCAAAATATATACCTGAAAGCAAAAGTGCACAATAGTCTGCAATAAGGTAGTATATGCAAGTAGAAAGACCTAAAAAGACACCATAAAGTTCATAATGAAATAGTGTCTACTTAGACTTAGATACTCTACTCACTTACTTCTTAGTATACTTCCCTCACTCACTCCAAAGCTACCCTTATGAAACTAAGGAGTGCAAAAGCTGAATAAGGGCAAGAGACTGTAATACTTTAATGATGACTCTTTATTTACTATCAGGCCACCCTATCTGCTGGCGCCCTCGTCGGGGAGTCCTGAGATTCCCACAGAGAGATGATAGGCCTAGACCTCGAACAGATACCTCTCTCCATTATTACCAATCATCTTTATCAGGAACAGCACAATAGACCCCTTTGTGTGGCCCCATAGTACCTTGCCCTCAATGTGGATCAACAACAGTAGAGGATGTTCCATCCTCTAAAGGGAGGTTGATCAACATTCTCTATGTTCCACTTGAGGAAGATGGATCCTGAAATTGGAGCAGCTTGGAAAGTTCCTACTCATGACCACAGAATTACATACTTTTTAAAACACTTTTATAAGCCATATAAAATTAGGTCTATTAATTTTTCAGTTTGGGAATTATATTTCTTTTTTTTAATTTGAAAGAAAAATGCTCATAGAAGTTGAACTATTGGCCATAATTTGTCATATTCAGGAATGGCCAGGTCAAGCATTTCACTTTGACTTTTCTTATGCTCAAGAGACTCATCTTTATATTTCTGATTTTAACTTATTTATTTACTTTATTGCATGTTAATGTATTACAGAACATTTGTCAACACACGTATGAACCAGATTAGGTCCCCAGAATGAATCAGTCAGCTTTTACAGGTGTACGCTGCTGCTGTACCTAACTAAAATTCAGACTGGCCTGTAAAATCAATGGTGGTTTAATTTTTACCTATATTATGCATCAGAGGTTATAATTGTAGTGCTGAAGGACAGTCTCATCTGCAATATACTATTTTCCTGATGGAGAGAAAGATCAGGGGTCAACTGCACAACACTTAAATCCTCTACTTTGGCATGTTGTACATTGCATCAATTCATAATTCACTGTTCAAAATATATCACATGATGAACCTTGATGTTCAAGGGGGTAGAGAAAATGGTTTTCCCTGATATTTTGTCCAGGTAATCATACCACAAGGAGCAAAGATATGTAATCATGTTATAAATCTAGGAAAAATGAACAATTGGGACCCAAATACAATACATAGTTGAAATTCACGTATCAGAAAGTAGGCAGGAGGGAGCCTTTGCAGTAAAATCAATGAAGTGTAAACATTGAAGGAAGAGAAGGAAGTAGAAGAATTTGGCAAAATTTTACTATGTGAAAGCTGAGTTATCAATGATAATGTTATAGAGCTTATTTCTTTTCCTCAGTAACATTTAGATGGGCAAGAAATTCCCAAATGACAAAGAAGCTGGTTGGAGGCAATACCAGATATGAATTAGCTGAGGAGAAGAGATCAAAAGAAAGAACTGAATGCCAGGAAAAAGTGAAAAGTTGCTGAGTTTGGAATTTAAGACTCTTGATGTGACAGTCCAGCTTCCTTTTGGAAGTGCTGAGTACTCTAGGTTTCTTTTCCTATGAACTCCCTTAGGTACTGAAGTTTATATAAAGTGCCTGAAATGATTTTTCCTTTTAAATGTAACAGAAAACCTAAGTTGGCTCTTTCTTCCCTAATCAGAGACTGAGGCCACTGAACCTAAAAGTGTGTTTAGTGGCTTGGGATTATATTTAATAGCCTAGACACATAGTTAGAACATAGTAATGATGTGAACAAGGTCACTCCTTATAATACATCTGAGGTTTTCAGAACTTCACTTTTTTTGTCATAGTCATAGACATACTTCTCACTCCTGCTCAGCCATCACACATTAGTCAGAGGAACTGAATAACTGGTTGCTTAATAAAAACCCATCGACTATAGGAAAAGCATTCAAAGTATATTTTCTGAGTATCAGTTTAATTCCCCATTTAGATTTTAAAATATAAACTGTCTCCATAAGCCACTCTCCTCTTCATAATGGTTCAGGAAAACCTATTTCTCACCTTCTAGAGTTTTTGTCCTCTTATAGTGTTTCATTAGGGCAGATTACCATGTGCAAGTATCCAGATTCAAGCCCCGATTCTCACCTGCTGGGGAAGCTTCATGAGCAGTAGAGCAGTGTTGTGGTTGTCTCTATTTCTCTCTCCTAATCTGTCTTTCCTTCTCAATTTATCATTATATCTATCAAAAATAATTTGGGGGTGGGAGAATGATCACCAGGAATGGTAGATTTGCCAAGCAGTCAACAAGCTCCAGTGATACCCTTGGTGGCAACCCAAAACAAAAGAAACAAAAAACACTTTTCTGACAGGTGTAAATTTTGTTACCATTATATTGGTTGAAAATGAGTTATACAGGGTTGGGAAGATAGCATAATGGTTATTCTAAAGATTCTCATTCCCAAGGTTCCAAGGTCTCAGGTTCAATCCCTAGAATCACTATAAGCTAGAGTTGCAGTGTTACAGGTGTCTTTCTCTCTCCCTCTCAATCCTCCCTTCTCTCAAATTTTCTCTGTCTCTATTAAAAATTAAATGAAATAAAAAGGACTGGATATGACAAATTTAATATATAATGTAAGAACCCAAACTGTTAAATTGGGAAAAGAAACTTTCTTTAAAAAATTTGTTGGACAAACTGGATAGCCACATGTAGGAGAATGATAATAGACCTTCACCTAACACTATATACCAAAATTAGCTCAAAGTGGACTAAAGACTTATGTCTGATACCTGGAAATATAAAATCCATAGAAGATATAGGTTAAGTACTTAAGACCTTAACATCAAAGTTGTATTTAGAGACCCAACTTCTTCAACAAGAGAAACTAAAGGTAATAAGCAAATCACACTACATTAGAATAAAATGTTTCCACCTATCAAAATAACTTCCACAAAGACAAAATAACAAAGAGTCAACTTGGAGAAGATATTGCCACATCAAACTTCTGACAAAGGATTAATATCAAAAAAGTTTAAAGCAATCAAACAGCTTAGCAACAGAATATCAAACAGCCTAGTGGGCAAAGATCTGCATAGACAGTTCTCTAAAGAAGATATTCACATATCTAACCTTATCAAAGCAAGGACTGCAAAAGCTGAATAAGGGCAAGAGACTGGCATACTTTAATGATGACTCTTTAGTCACTATCAGGGCACACTATCAGCTGGGGCCCTAATCTGGGAGTCCTGAGATCCCCAAACAGACATGATGAGCCTAGACCATGAATACATGCCTTTCTCCATTGTTACTGCCTGAGTACAGGTCACAGTTGGCTGTGCTTCCATTGCCTCATCTGAAAAACGCTGGTAATGATGATATGTGCTTGCCTGGTTGTCCGGAAGATTGAAGGTCAAGTGCTTAGAACAGTACCTGATGTGAGGAAATACTCTGATGACTTAAGCATGGCTAATCTATTCTGAAGAGTGGATGAATGAATCAGTGTGATGCTGAGCACTGTTCCTGTTTTTGTTTTTGTTTGTTTGTTTGTTTTGTTTTGTTTTTCAGAGCACCACTCAGCTCTGGCTTGTGATGGGACAGGGGATTAAACCTGGGACCTCAAGCATGAGAGTCTGTTTGCATAACCGTTATGCTTTATCAGGAACAACACAACAGACCCCTTTATGGGCCCCCCATAGGACCTTGTCCTCAACTTGGATCAACAGCAGAGAATGTTCCATCCTCCAAAGGGAGGCTGGACAACATACTCTATGCTGCACCTGAGGAAGATGGGTCCTTATATTGGTGCAGCTTGGAATGTTCCTACTCATGACCACAGAACGTGAGCTCAGATCTACAGGGATGCAGAGGTCACATAGGCTTCTAAGCTGAATATGGGCCCCAGACTACATCAAACTGATGAGGTTTACAGTCAACAATATTTATATCCCTTTCCCATATTAGGGAGCTACTCTCTTCCCTGATCCAGCTTTCTGGTCCTTCTGCCACCCATGACATCATCTACCGAGAAAATAATTAGGATCCACCTGCATATCAGATTTCAGGCTCAGGGGAAAAAATAAAAAGGAAAAACAAACAAACAAACAACTAATATAGCCATAGGCGCTTTGGAATATAACTAAAATATGCCAACTAGCTATCTACAAAATAGAGGATCCCCCAACTCTTCATCTGCACTATTGCAGCCTTTAAGTTTATGATTGATCAACAATTTGTTTGGCTTTGTATGCTAACTTTCTTTTCAACCACCAGATTCCAGATGCAAGCATGATGCCGACCAGACTTCCCTGGTCAAACAACCCCACCAATGTGTCCTGGAGATCCTCTTCCCCAGAGTCCTGCCCCACTAGGGAAAGAGAGAGGCAGGCTGGGAGTATGGATTGACCAGTCAATGCCCATGTTCAGTGGGGAGGCAATTACAGAAACCAGACCTTCCATCTTCTGCATCCCACAATGACCTTGGGTCCGTACTACCAGAGGGCTAAAGAATAGGAAAGCTATCAGGGGAGGCAATGGGATAGGGAGTTCTGGTGGTGGGAATTGTGTGGAGTTGTACACCTCATATCCTATGGCTTTGTCAATGCTCCCTTTTATATATAAATTTTTTTTAAAGATTGTCACATGACCTATAGGCATATAAAAATGCTCTGCATTACTTATTATTAGGGAAATAAAAATTAAGCCATCAATGACACACACTGTTTTTATTCCTTTATATGTTATTCACATTAATGAATCAAAACATGACAAATGTTGGTCAGGATGTAGAGATAAGGGAGCACTGGTAACTGTTGTTGTGCAGGCAAATTTTCAAATTATATATAGAAAACAGTGTGGAGAGTCCTTAAGCATGTCCAAATGCTTTTTACAAAATAAATAAAATATTTATGAATGGAAGAGATCTCTCAGATATCACTCTGGCACAAAATTCTAGGGTTCGAACTCTGAACCCCACACTATGTAATCATGTGTTCTTTTGCTGCATAACTTCTTGGGTCACATACAATGCTTATAGTTTTGAACCTTAATTTATTTAGTAAAGATGGAAAGAGAAAAAAAAAGAATAGTTTTTTCCCTTAACACCTGTACTCAATACTCTTTCATCCATGAAAGATTAAAGCTCTCACTTGGGTGTTATTATTCTGAATACTGAAGCATCAATGGTTTAATATAGCTGGAACTCAATTTTTCAGATTTACCGGTGGAATAATTTATCCATATAATTGTCTGTTTCTGCTTCTAGAATCATAGTTTTCAAAATAGAATCCAGATGGTCCTCCAACTTAAGGATAATCACTATAAAATTCTGCTTATCAAATGATGTATGCCCTTTGAGATACTACTTAAGATATACAATATTGTATGTACTAGCGATCTTTACATCATTCATAAAAAATTTGGTTAACTCACCATTTAACCAAGATATGGGGCCTCTACAATGAAATTTTTAGTAAATATTGTTGTGATTTGGCAGTTAACATAAGAAACTGGAAATGAAGTCATTTTCTAAATATAAAATAGTTAATTAAGATGTTGACACAGTACTGTATAAAACAGCTACTATAGCTACACACAATTTATTTGATAATAGCTCAGTTTACATTTTATTATTTAGGAAAATATATATACTGTTTAATACTTAATGTTTCCACATTCTGTCACGGTGAAGTATAGTCAAAGTTAGCAGTTTCAATTTAATAGTACTTGGAGTAAGCCATAACCAGTTTTATTGTAAAAGGTCTTAGAACACATTTACATTAATTCTGGCACCTTAAGGGGCTTTCTGGCAAGTCATTTCCATGTGAAAACATGCATTATGAGAAATGAAAGAAGTACTTATCCTTTCTAGAATTTGACTCTCACTCTTCAACAATATTGCCTATGTTACTTCAGAATGTGAATATAACACTTTTTTTTTTTTACTACAAATGGCAATTTTGATGAGGTAGAGGAAAAGACAAGGCATTTTAATTAATCTTTTAGTCCCAAATCAATGTATTAAACAAAAATTATTTTACGGAATCTGAGAACAATGTGCGAGGTGCACACTGTGATCATGAAAAAGAGGGATGGGCTTGGAGGAAGGATAACATCATTGAAAAATAAGATTGGGGTCAGGTAGTGGCTGAACACCTTGTAGGACACACATGGTACCATGTACAAGGGTCCATGTTCAAGACCCCACTGTGAACCTGTGAGGGAGATGCTTTATGAATGATAAAGCAGTGCTGCAGCTGTCTCCCTTTCTCTCTCCGTATCTTTCCCTTCCCTTTTGATTTCTCTCTGTCTCTATCAAATAACTAAATATTATTAAACATATTAAGGGAAAGGTAGGAAACCATTTGAGACAGAGAACAAGACCATGAGACAGGGAAAGAACTCTAATGAAGTAGAACAAATAATGTCAGATACAAACGCAATAATGAGAGAGAGGGTAGTTAGTTGAATGTGGTAATAGTTAAAAGACAGGCTATTTGAGGCAAGGGATGATTTTGTGATGACCCAGAAGCAAGAAATGGGGAAATAATGGCATAATTGTTCTCATCTCCTTTGAGGGATAATGGATTAACAGAATAACAATCACTATCACTTAAGAATTTAAGGAAGAAACAATATTTTTAAAGAAAAGAATCACTTTAGCTAAAACCAGAGGTTGACGGCAGAGAGATAAGTCTGGAAATGTTGAGATGACTGTTGTGAATTTGTAATTCTAGAGCACTCTAAAATCATTTACAGGTGAAGAGTGAGTTGTTAAATTTCAGGAAGTGTTGCTACATGGTTCAGTGAAATAGTTAATATCAGAACTGCATCTCTTGGGAATTGACTGATCATTATAGGAGTGAATTGATTATTCCAGTTTAAGGAAACAAAATGCATCTCCAGTAAAAGATTATGGTTTAGGCTTACTCACAACCTACTCAGTGGTCCACCTGACCACTGTGGTCATTAAATGGGTTGCTGCAATTTAGAGAATCAGTGAAGTCAACTATGGAAGAAAGTGTATCTGACAAGAGTTCAGATTTCACCATCTCAAGAGATTTTAATGATTGGGATTTCTGATTCAATTTTAGCTCTAGGAAGATATTTACATGATCCTTGTTTCTAGCTTATAGGTGATTTTAAAGCAGTGTTAGTGCTGGGAAAGTTGTTGAGCTGGTAGAATGTATATATACCTTGTGTGTGCGCAGTCCTGGATTTGATTAAAGGTACTGCATATGATGAATATGTATTCCAGTTATAGAGATATCTCTCTCTCTCTCCTTCTGAGTCAATATTTTAACATTTATTTTTGTGTTTTTAAAGAAAATAATGTTTAAAACATGTGATTGTGGTAAAGTTGGATAAAATATTATAGTTTGAGATTCAGGTAAGAATGCAGAACCATAACGTTCTCTTTCAGAGAACTGAGTTTATGGAAGAATTTACAGAAAGAGTACTATCCTCTGTAAACTAGAAGTGTGAACCTGCTGAAAGTATTCTTCACTATTCACTGGTTGTTACTTGACATTCACACCATCTTTCGACTAAGATTACTGGGTGTTTTGACATCTTGGGTACATTTAAACTATTTTCATCTTTTCCTGAGAGCTGTTATTACTATAAAGAACTGAATCTTCAACATTAAATACTGAACACCCAATTTTTGGAATTATATCTACAATAGCAGATAAATTGATATTAGCATCACACCTTCTCATGACTATGCATATTCCCATGGGGGCAGCTATTCTATGTCTAGATAATATAATTCTCCTGAATTTTTCAGTTATAACTATCATTGAAAAATATGTGTTCCTGTTTCAGATACCACACAGTACAGCTACTCAAAATTTAAAACAATACTAAGTTTACAGTTGTTCTTCTATAGATATATGACTACTTGCATTCTTGTTGGGGTCTCTGGAGGGGTGATCTCCAGGAGAAAGGTAACGGACTGGTTCTTTCTTGCTCTCCAAAGGGATGATACGAAGTAAAGACACCCCGGGAGACCTGCAGTGTGCTCAAATCTCAGGTCTCAGGTCTCGTTTATTAGTGGGTGGGCAAAGTTTAAGTAGAAAACCAAACAAAGAACATTATTCAAATATGTCAGAAATTACAGGTTTCTTAAAGGTCAGCTTGCCCCTATGGTAGGGGGCTGGTTATGACAGGAATTTGATGAGATACATAAAGGTCAAGATAATTAGTCTTCTGATGCAGGCATTTAATTACCCAAAGGCGTTTGAGGGGAGGAGAGGGGTTGAAGCAGTTAAGGCAAGATAGAGAAAAGATAAGCAAATTAAGGACATCAAAGGGCGGTGTTAGGAGTGTGTGATAAGGTTCTCCTCTGTGATCAGAAGGTGAGGTGAACTTTGAATCTTAAAGTAGGCAGCCATGTGGCCTGCAGTTAATGGAGGGAAGTACTGGGGTTTCTGTGGGCTTGAGAGACTAACAAGGAAAGCTTAGTCTAGGAGACTTTTTCCCTCTTGGCTCACCTCTATGACGAGAGAGACTTACAAGTGGGGTGTCTATCCAGACCTCCATCCAATGATGGGAGAGCTCCCCTATGCTCTACCAAGTTATCACATAGTTCCGTACACTCTCATCTGTATCTTCTAGAGTTCAGTTCAAGGAAAAGGGTTTCATTATACTCCCCAAAATATTCCACAATAGTTGGAAATGAGACAATGTGTCTAGAACTGCGAGTCTCCAGGCATGTATATGACAAGAGTAGTAAAATATTATTGAAGTAGAATTATCATGATCTTTGACTCATGGAGGACTCCATTCATCAGGGCTTAGAATACAAAGATGGAATTAGTCTTTGAGGCTGGGTTTCATATAGAATTACAGATGTACCAACATTTTTTTTTAATTTCTTTATTGGGGGATTACAATCCACAGTAAATAGAATAGTTTGTACATGCATGAAATTTCTCAGTTTTCCACATAACAATACAACCCCCACTTGGTCCTCTGTCAACTTTTTCCAGGACCTGTATCCCCACCCCCACCCCCCGCCCCCACCAGAGTCTTTTACTTTGGTGCAATGCACTGACTCCAGTTCAGGTTCTACTTGTGTTTTCTCTTCTGATCTTGTTTTTCAACTTCTTCTTATGAGTGAAATCATCCCATATTCATCCTTCTGATTTTTTTATTATCTTTATTTGATAGAGACAGCCAAAAATTGAGAGGAATGGGGAGATAGGGAAAGAGACAGAGAGATACCTGCAGTCTTGCTTCTTGCTTCACCACTCATGAAGCTTTCCCTCTGTAGATGAGTACTGGGGACTTGAGCCTGGGTCCTTGTGCCCTGTAACTTGTGCACTCAACTCACCACCCAGCCTCCAAGAGTGAAGGGGGAGATAGAGAAGGAGAGAGAGACACAGAGACACTTGCAGCACTTCTTCGCCACTCACAAAGCTTTTCCCCTGTAAGTAAGGACTGGGGGCTCAAACTCTGGTCTTTGCACATTTTAACATGAGCACTCAATCAGGTGCACCACCACCCAGCCCCTGTACTGGTATTTATATACAATGAAATTTGTCTTACTTTAGGGTTAATCTTAGTATAATGGCCAGTTTTAATCTTCAGAATCCCCAGGGATAAGTCACAGATAAGAGATAAATGGAGGTCTCCACTGCCTCTGTAAATAACTCTTTCCTTTTTTTTTTATTAGTGATTTAATAATGATCAACAAGATTTTGGTTTAAAAGGGGTACAATTCCATACAATTCCCATCACCAGAGTTCTGTATCACACCCCTCCCATTGGAAGCTTTCCTATTCTTTACCCCTCTGAGAGTATGGACCAAGGATCATTATGGGGTGCAGATGGTGCAAGGTCTGACTTCTATAATTGCTTCTCCACTGGACATGGGCATTAACAGGTCAATCCATACCCCCAGCCTGCTTCTTTCCTGCACTAGGCCAACTTTCAGTGAGACTGAGGAAAAGAGTAAAGGAAACCAAAGCTGCCTTTAATGCATCAGAGGCCTGACTTGAACCTCTTCCCTGTGTGTGGCAAAGTCAGCGTATTATCAAAGTGAGTTATTTTGCTGGCTCACTTTTTTTTCCATTATTTTTTTGTCTGATACCTTTATTCTTCTATAACACACACACACACACACACACACACACTTTTTTTTCTACATTCATTGTTTAATTTTTTTTTATTTTGATTGGTTTTGTGGTAAATTTTGAGACTTACTTGTTTCCTAACATTGTTGTTTTAATTTGTTTTGTTTTCCCCATTCTTTCTTTTTGTCTTCCTTCCCCAGAGTCCTTATTGCTGGATCTGGGTGACTGCACTAGAACTCCACTGCCCCCAGTGGCCATTTTTCCTTCTTTCTTTCTTTGAAGAGGTTAAGAGACAGTGAGGGAGAGAGGAAAAAGAGTGTGTGAGAGAGAAAAAGAAGGAATGCCTATAACATTACCAGGTGCTCCATTAATTGACTCCTAACATTTATATTTGAACTTGATATTTTCTTTCATTACCATTTAAGTAGCATATAGAAGTTTCCTGCACACTGTACTCATAATCATTTGTTTGCAAATAGTTTGTAATGCAAGTTACTTGCATGAGTTGGTATTTAGCTCTCATGTATATTTTTAGTTGGTTAATTTTAACTTGAACTTAAATGCCTTCTGAAGGGGAAATAATATAGCCTGTATGTGTCTGTTTTCATATTTGTTTTGGGGTAATATGATGGACTGTTAGTATCTGAGGAGTCTATAATGTTTTTACACAATGACATTTAAATAGCAATAGTCTTAGTCTATTTTTTTCCTTTAACATTATGCTGTATATTTAAATTTGAATAACTAAAAGATGGAATTGAAAATCTCTATAAGGATTATGGATTTGTCTACTTCTACTTTATCACTATGATTTGGTGCTGCAGTTATTGTGACAAAACAGTATTCTCTGTTTAATAGCTTCTTAAATTCTTTTTTGTTTCCTATACTTACCTATTATATTTCTTTGTGTTTTTATTTGCAGATATGACTTTTCAATTTATTTTGCTTCCCTTTCTCTCTCTCTACACATACACACACACACACACACACACACAAACATACACACACATACACACACACATACATACATATTTCTCCTTACTGAAAAGAAAAACATTTAAAAGCCAGCCTGACAAGCTCTGCTTAGTAAATCAGTGTTCTAATTTATATCACAAAATTAATGATTTATGCTCACCAATTTATTGTCTCTATTTACTTGGTCTCATATCTCAGTTCCTTTGTTTTCCTGAATTTTAATTTATCAACTTTTTTTTCAATCTGAATGATTCAGAAGTTCTTTGAAGCATACAACTTCCCAACACTGAGCCAGGAAGACCTAGAAAACAGGTTCTCATCTTTGTATTACCACAGAATCTTGGGTTTTTAAGTCCTAGCTCCTCTGTTGGTAACCTAGTTTTATCTAAAACTGCTGAAATGTCCATCAAAAGATTTCTGCCCTAACATATTGAATCATCACAGTCTTCACGATGTGGAAAATACCTGATTCCACATCAATGAGTTTTGCTTTGTTTTCTGAGTATTTTGGCCCTCTGAGTCCTGGTTGCTTTGATTCTTTTCTCATGCCTCCCAGCATTCTTTATTTTTAACTTCCTGCTTCTTTTATAGCTATCCTTAGTGGGTAGAGTGGATTGATTACAACTTCATCTTTAGAGTTAAGATCAAAAGTCTTTCATGTATTGAAATTTTAATCATAAAAATGTTAACTTTGATATCTATTTGATCCTGTTTCTGGATGCATTATTCTCTCATAACTTTTCAAAGATAATGATTATCTTCATTTTCTAATTAATTGATCAATTAATTTATTTATTTTGGGCAGGACAGAGAGAAATTGAGAGGGGAGGGGAAGATGAGGGGGGGGAGAAAACCTGCAGACATGCTTCACCCCTTGTGAAGTGTCCCTGCCCGCAAGTCATTGTGCTTCCTACTATGTGTGCTTAACCCAGTGAGCCACATCCAGGGCCCCAGGATTATCTTTATCTATAAGATCAGCTCCCATGAATTCTACTGAACCTGGTTTTGAGGTGCTTTTGTTTTAACCCTCTGTATATTTTGATGCTTCACTTTCATATTTTTTTTTTCTTAATGTTTTTTCTAGTTATTCTTAGTCTGCTTATTCACATTTGAGAATCCCAGTTTGCCTACCTACTATGTTGCCAACGGCCTTTCCTGTGGTGGCTATGGAGATGAAATTGCACCTTTGAAGTGAACAGTATATTTGTAATTTTTCTGATGAATGTAAGGAATGCTCAGCTCTTTTGGCTTCATTTCTCTGTCCTAATTAATACATCCAATGTCAAATATCTCCACTTAAAATGATTGACTTATCTGTCTTTTAGGAACCACATCAGCAAGATACAATTCTCAAGAAGGGAGATATGATCTAGCATCCACAATGAGGACAGTATTTGAATGTTAACAGTCCAAAAGACCCTCTAGATTATAAATTAAATTTTAATTTTCATAATTTAATGTCTGTTATTCTTTAAGACGTTTGGCTCACCTCTATTATGAAAAGGATGGTTCTCATATTTGATAAGAATTCAAATCATTTTAATCCTTCTCTTTCACATTGATGTGAATCTAAAGAAACCATATGGTGTGTAAGAGTCTGGGTTTTTAAGTCAGGCAAAGCTTAATTTAAATATACACATCAGCTTCATGAATTCTCTGACTTTGAAAATATGAACTCTAAAATAAACTTATTTTTAATTTAAAGAATTGTTGCATTTAAGTTTGTAATTGTTGTACAGAACCAACATCCACATTTTATTTTTTAATTTTTTTTATTTATAAAAAGGAAACATTGAAAAAAACCATAGGATAAGAGGAATACAACTCCACACAATTCCCACCACCAGACCTCCATATCCTATTCCCTCTCCTGATAGTTTCCCTATTCTCTATCCCTCTGGGAGTATGGACCCAAGGTCATTGTGGGATTCAGAAGGTGGAAGGTCTGGCTTCTGTAATTGCCTCCCCACTGAACATGGGCATTGACTGGTTGATCCATACTCCCAGCCTGCCTTTCTCTTTCCCTAGTGGGGCAGGGCTCTGGGGAAGCGGAGCTCCAGGACATATTGGTGAGGTTGTCTGTCCAGGGTGCCATATGCCAGTCCCTGTTCGGGCGCCATTTGCTGGTTCCTGTTCAGGGCGCCATATGCCAAGCTGGGCTAGCTTCACAGGCAGTAGAGAGACGACCAGGAACTCTTGGCTGAGCTGGGAAGCAGTATCTCATTTATTAATCAGATACTTCACCTTTTATGCATCTTCACTGGAAGTGGTAAGGGAAAGGAAATGACTAGGAGAGGGGGCAGAGCAAAAAAAAAAAGGAGGGTGAACAGAACATAGAAAACTTCCATGTAACAAGTGGGAATTAAACCAATACCCTGCAGGCAGGGTGGGACCCAGATAAAACAGTGATTATGTAAATAGACCACATCATAAGTAATATAAGCTAACCTAATGTGATGATGAAAACAGGAGGTCTTATAAGCAGAATTTAGAAGCATACCAACACTATGAAAGATAGAATTCTCCATTTGTATTAGACTGCTATGTTAGTCACAATGAAATATCACATTCCGGTTGCCTTGATTAATATAAAAAATTTAGTTTATCATATTTGTAGAGGGGTAGAACTCATGTGTCCAGATATCCACAGTTTTGGTATCTTTTGGGATCTTTCTCATAGGCTTTTAGTTTGCCTTCTATGTGTCCAATCTGCTATGTCTTTTTGATCCTATATTCTCTCTCTCTCTCTCTCTCTGTCTCTCTATCTCTATCTCTTTTTCTCTCTCTCTCTTATTCTCTCTCATCACCCTCTCTCTTTTTAGTGGCATTAGGGAGTGAACACAGGGCCTTGTTCATGCATAATACTGTCACTGAGTGGCCTCTATAAGCTAACTTTTTAATATTTTTTTTCTGAGAGAGGGAGAGAAAAAGAAGAGTAATAAGAAAGGAGAGAGAGAGAGAGATCACAGCATTGCTGCACTGTCCATGGAGTTCCCTTGGTGTCCTCTATGGTGTTTTCCTATGGTGCCAGGGCTCAAACCCAAGGCTTTATTCAGGTAAGCTAATAAGCTATCTCCCAATCTAACAAATCTCTTCTTATAGTATCACTAGTCAAACTGAATCAGTGTTCACCTTAATATCCTCATTTCAGCTTATTTAGGGACACTAGTACTAGATAAGATATAACTCAATCCACTTCACCATTCTGATAGTGTCTCTGGTATTAAGTAATAATACCAGAAAGGCAGATTTTTTTTTTCCTATAATATCCTATGGCTTTACAAAAGTGCCAGCACTGAGGTATTACTCATTTTACATTAATTAATTAATTAATTGCCGCCAGGATCATTACTTGAGTTCTATATGTGCATGATGAATCCAACACTTGGGTAGCCTCTCCAACCTCCTCTCTCTCTGTCTCTCTCTCAATCTCTCTCTCTCTTTCTCTCTCTCTATCTTTCAGTAGAGATGGAAATCGGGAAGGGAGAGAGAGAGAGAGAGAGAGAGAGAGAGACCATTGTAGTACTACTTCATCAATCCAAATGACTTATCTTATTTGTGAGATAGAATCTAGCCTCTCTTGTACACACTGAGAATATAAGAAAGGAGTCAGAGATGATCTCAAATTTTTTGTTCCAATAACTGGACAGATGGGATGGACATAAGAAAGAAGACTAGCAGAACAGGCTTAAAAATAAAGATAGTAATTCAAAGAGTTGCTAGATTTAAGAGAATCTGACACATAAAAGGTGTTACCTAGAATGTATCTCAGAGTTCTGAGAGAAATCTGGGAATTGTCAGCATGTATTTTTTTTCCAAGTCATTGCTTTACTTGTGATTAATAGTGTCCTATGGGATTTCAAGAGTACAGGGTATAGCTCTACACCACACCCACCACAAAAGTTCTCTGCCCCATGTGAAAACAAGCATGGATATTTATATAACAAACAGGGATACCTATATAACAAACAGGGATACCTAAATAAGGTGTGTAGTCCATTGAGCAATGAAAACCTAGATATTGTTGCTCAAAAATTATTGAGAATTGCAAGCTATGATAGTAGAGTTTAAATATAGTATAAAACCCCTTTTAAATGAAGAGACTCAAGTAGTTAGTGTTGATATAATGTCATAATTCCAAAAGATATCATCAAAATATAATATGGATAGATTGAGAGAAACTTTTTTATTGTTGTAATTATTGTTGTTGTTGTTGTTACTGATGTCGTCATTGCTCTATAGGACAGAGAGAAATGGAGAGAGGAGGGGAAGACAGAGAGGGGGAAAGAAAGACAGACACCTGAAGACCTGCTTTACTGCTTGTGAAGTAACTTCCCTGCAGGTGAAGAAACTTTAGTGGCTAATGCCTAGGATTTTTTATATAAAGACACTGGAGAGATGAACAGACTCACACAAAATTAACTAAGCAGGAGAAACTAGCAAGGTATTTATTTAAATTAAACAAAATAGAGATAGCACTAAAGTGTCTGACAATGACTTGATGATGCTTCTTTATGGTCCAGACTTGGGCATAAGTGCTGAATTGCTGCTTCTGATGTTTTCTCTTTCTAGTTACTGGGGGAATTTCTTCTCAGAGTTTGAATTGTTACATGGTGAGTGCATTTGGGACTTTCACCACCCAATTCCAGAATTTCTATGTATTTTTGGCAATCCTGGTGTTTCACTGCTCAGAACTGACTTTTCTAGATAGAGTGAGACAGAATTTTTTTTAAAAAGTGTTTTTATAATCTTTATTTATTTATTGGATAGAAATCAAAGAAAATGTGAGGGAGAGGAGATAAAGACACCTGCAGCACTGCTTTTACCACTCACAAAGCTTTCTCTCTGTAAGTGGAAACTGGGGGTTTGAACCCAGGTCCTTAAACATTATAACTTGTGCACTCATCCTGGTGCACCACCATTTGGCCCTAAGACAGAAATTTTAGAAGATGGTGCTGTGTCCTCCCAAAACAAAATGGAATTGAAGGTTATTGCACTTAAGTGAAGTAAGCAAAGAAGTGAAAAAACGATCACTGGATGGTATTGTTCAAATGCTTAATATAGATAGTTGAATCACAACATCTTGGCAAGAAAATTAAAATGAAAATAAGTAGACAAGCTCTGTCTAAGACTTTGTGAGAAATATGATGGTTGTTAGAGGAGGTATGGAAGGTTAGAGGGTAAAGGAAAAGATATGGGGGTCAAAAAACTTTGATGCAGTATAGAACTGTACCTCAATAACTTTATAATCTTATAAAGCATTATTAAACATTATCTTTAATTTATATATATTATATGTTTAAATGAGAAAAATATAGAAAGATGATACATAGATGATTAGATAGATGATAGGTGATAGGTGATCGGTAGGTAAATAGGTTAGAGAGAGAGAGAGAGAGAGGGAGGGAAGATACACTAGCACTACTCATCACTGTCTTATGATGGTGCTGAGAATTGATCCTGTGACTCAAGAGTATAAAACTTAAAAGTCTTTTTTTTAATATTGTATTTATTTATTAGTGAGAGGGATAGAAGGAGAGAGAGAAAAAAAAAAAAAAAACAGACATCACTCTGGTACATGTGCTGCCAGAAATTGAACTCAGGAACTCATGTTTGAGTGTCTGACACTTTATCCATTGTGCCATCTCCCAGACCACTCAAACCTAAAAGTCTTTTGCATAACAATTTTGCTATTTTTTAGCTCAAGGATTAGTATAATTTAAGAATAAGAGAGAGAAAGAAACCATAGCACTAAAGTTTCTTTAAATGCAGTGAGGGTGGGACTGCAAATTTCTACATCTTTAAATAAGATGTAGTTAATGGGGTGTTGAAGTCCACTGGCTCATGGCCTGCTGATAAGGCAAAAAAAAAAAAAAAAAAACATGTTTTGGATTCAGATGCCATGTGGGAAGACACATAGACACATAGAAGGGAGACTAGATAGTGGAAGCAGAGAAAGAGAGGCTTTAAACAAAGTTTTCTTAACCGAGAATTATGTCTGCATAGCAGCCAAGCAGAACCCAGCTGGATGTAAGGGAAAGGGAAAAAAGAAGTCATTAAACCATCTAGGGCAAGACAGACTTATTTAGGAATAAATAAGGAGTCTGTTTCTAATGGCATGGTACAAGCCTGCCTTGGGTGTTGGTTTTACAGTAGATTAGTTAGTAAGTAGTTGTAAAGTTACCAGGTTTACTATCTGAGCCTGTAAAGTTCTGTGTAAAGGAAGCCAGTTGAAAATAAAATTCTGACTTTTTCCACTGAAGTAATATAATCTCCTTCTTCCTCACTTTTCTTGGACTCTTTACAGTGATTCCAGGCTATGATCTATATTTTATTTTCCCTGGATGTGCACAGATGACCCCTTTGGAGACTGAAGAGAGATATAATCAGTCCTAGCATGAGGGACTGATTATACTAGCATGAGGGGCATGCTAGTATGCCCCTCAGTATCAGCTCCTTCCTAGCTTATCTGGCAGTCAGTTAAATTTCCTTCAATATATCTGACTGCTTCAGGTTCAAAACATCCATGAAACATGAAAAGGAGAGGGAGTGACAGGATATCAGGTGAGATGACAGAAAATACACTCCCTCTCCTTTAGGTGTTAATGTTTTGGAGTGATGGAGCCAGAAAGCAGGCATTAAAGAAGATTGGAAAAGAAAAAAGAGATGTGTTCACATACATAGTGCCATTGCTAACATCTCAGAGAATTTATACTGGTTTTAGGGTATTAATATTGTTCCTTTCTGCATTCTGGTGAGTTGCAATTTTATACAGAGAGCAGCCAGTGTGTTATTCTAGAACTAAAGCACAGACCATCAATATTGTTCTTACTGACTTTGGGGCAAATTTTTATTTAGCCTACTGTGATTCAAGAACAAAGATTCTTTGACACTGTATGATTAGGACTTGACTGCCCCATCTTCTCTAAACAAAGCCACCTGTTTTGAATAACTATCACATATGCTTCTTTCTTCTACTGTATACCCAGAAAGATTTTGTTGGACTAGGGAGACAGCATGATGGTTATGCTAAAAGAGTTTCATGACTGAGTCACCAAGGGTCCCAGCACTGCCATAACCAGGACTGAGCAGTGCTCTGGTGTTTCTGTCATTATATCTTTGTGACTTTCTTCTAAAAAAATATTAATTTATTCCCTTTTGTTGCCCTTGTTGTTTTATTGTTGTACTTGTTGATGGATAGGACAGAGAGAAGTGGAGAGAGGAGGGAAGACAGAGAGGGGAAGAGAAAGATAGACACCTGCAGACCTGCTTCACCACCTGTGAAGCGACTCCCCTGTACTTGGGGAGTTGGAGGCTAGAATCCGGATCCTTACTCTGGTCGTTGTGCTTGGCGCCACCTGAGCTTAACCTGCTGTGCTACCGCCTGACTCCCTGTAACTTTCATTCTGTATCTAATACAAATAAATAAATATTTCAAATAAAGATGTTTTTTAACATCTTGTAGGCCAAATAATCTTCATTGAGCTACTACTACTGTGTATCCTTTGAGACACTATAAGATTATTTCACTTTGCCCTATAGCTCTTCTATGAGAAAAAGATTATATTCTCTAATTTCATACATAAGAAATTTAAGATTAAAACAGGAAATAATATCACAAAACTGTCCAGTTTCCTGGACATTTCCAGGACGTTTCTGCTTTGTCATGTGTAGACTGACTTGGAGATTTTACCCACAAGGGAATTTTAGTGTTTCTCTTTATGTTATTTTTATTTCCTATATTATATTTGTTGTTGTTACTAGTATTTCTCTGCTCTGGGAAGACTTCATCAGATAGACAGAGAAAAACAGATGGATAGAAACAGAGACAGAAATGGAAAGAGGGAGTCGGGTGGTAGCACAGCGGGTTAAGCACATGTGGCACAAAGCGCAGGGACCAGCGTAAAGATTCCGGTTGGAACCCCCCCCCACCCCCCACCCCCGCTCCCCACCTGTAGGGGAGTGGCTTCACAGGTAGTGAAGCAGGTCTGCAGGTGTCTGTCTTTCTCTCCCACTCTCTGTCTTCCCCTCCTCTCTCCATTTTCTCTGTCCTATCCAACAACAACATCAATAATAACTACAACAATAAAAAACAAGGGCAACAAAAGGGAATAAATAAATAATAATAATAAAAGGAAATGGAAAGAAACTGCACTGCTGAGGTTTCCTCCAACTTGGTATGTGTGTGTGTGTGTTAGGGAGGGGGCTCTGGGCTTGAACTTGGGTTGCATTCATAGCAAAATAAGTGCCATATCTATGTGAATTGTATTTCTGGCATGTGTATACACATTTTTTTTAATGAAGGGATAAGTAATAGTGCTGGGATTCAAGCCCAGGTCTACTTGGACATGCTTCTTCCTTGCACGAGTTAAGTAATTAGAATTGATACTGATACAGATTTTTCCTTTTCTAACTAAGTATAGTCTCTCCATTTCATTATGATGTGGCAGAGGTTTTCAAGAGCCTACGTCCCATTTTCATTTCATTTGTGCTTAGTGACATTTTCATTTCACTTATTTTGCAGTTACTGTTTCCACTGAGATAACACTTTAATTTTATTAAATAGATATGAATTTCAAATGTTTAGTCTATTCATAGTCCAGTAACCTGTAACAAACTCTAGATCATTTTAAAGTTTTATATTCTAGTAGGAGCTTGAAGTGATACTTTGTCTGTATTAAATTCATATTAAAAAATTTAGAGGGGTTGAGTGAGGATCTGAATTCAAAGCCCCCTGTCCCTACCTGCAGGAGGAAAGCAGAGTGAGTGGTGAAGCAGTATTGCAGGAGTTTCTCTCCTCTCCACCTCTCTCTCTCTCTCTCTGTCTCTCTTTCTCTCTCTCTCTCTCTCTCTACCTCATTATAACCCCTTCCTCTTGGTTTCTGTCTGTTTTTATCCAATAAATAAATAAAGATAATAAAAAATCTTTTCAAAAAACCTATATGATTTTTCATAAGAGAAAGTAATTATACCACTAAGATCATTCCTTTGTTATAATTTGAAAACATGGTATTTATTAGGGAGAGTGGTGAATTAAACCTAGTCCTATTAAAAGTTCTGTTTAAACCTAATATCTATGCTTATTACATCCCCCATAGAATTAATGTGCCAAAAAGCTAGGCTTCAGTAATATATTTAAAAAGGAGAAACTAGCATTGTAGACTTCTTCCTGCCTACTAACGAACAATATGAAATCTGCTGAAGATTACAGACATTTGGGAACACCAGATTAAGCACAATGCACAAAGACATGGGTTTAAGGCTCAGTCCTCATCTAGGAGGAAGCTTCATGAATGATGAAGCAGTGCTACAGGTGTCTATAATTCTCCTTCTTTATCTTTCCCTTACTTCTCAATTATTGTCTACCTCTATACAATGAATAAAATATTAAAAGACTACATTAATTACTTAAATAAGGAAAATACAATATGGTATATTCTTTTTTCATATTTTTTTATTTACAAAAAGGAAACATTGACAAAACCATAGGATAAAAGTGGTATAACTCCACACAATTCCCGTCACCAGAAATCCGTATCCCGTCCCCTCCCCTAATAGCTTTCCTATTCTATATCCCTCTGGGAGTATGGACCTAAGGTCATTGTGGGGTGCAGAAGGTGGAAGGTCTGGCTTCTGTAATTGCTTCCCCACTGAAAATTGGCATTGACTGGTCAATCCATACTCCCAGCCTGTCTCTCTCTTTCCCTAGTGGGGCATGGCTCTGGGGAAGCAGGGTTCCAGGACACATTGGTGGGGTTGTCTGTCCAGGGAACTCTGGTTGGCATCATCTTAGTATCTGAAACCTGGTGTCTGAAAAGAGAGGTAACATATAAAGCCAAACAAGTTGTTGACTAATCATGAAACTAAAATCTGGAATAGTGCAGATGAAGAGTTGAGGGGTGTCAATTATGTAGATAGCTAGTAGGCATATTTTACTTATATTCCAAAGGGCTTGTGACTATACTAGTTACTGGGTTTTTATTTTATTTTTTTTTCCTGAGCCTGAACTCTGAAATCTGCTATGCAGGTAGATCTAAGTTATTGTCTGGGGAGATGATGTCATGGGTGCAAAAAGGACCTGGATCAGGGAAAAGAGTAGCTCCCAAATACGTAAAAGGTGTATAAATATTGTTGACTATAATCCCATCAATTTGATCTGATCTGAGGCCCACATTTAACTTAGGATCCTATGTGACCTTTGCATCCCTATAGATCTGTGCTCGCATTCTGTGTTCCTGAGTAGGAATGTTCCAAGCTGCCCCAATATCAGGACCTATCTTCCTCAGGTGTAGCATAGAGTATGTTGTTCATCCTCTCTTCAGAGGATGGAACATTCTCTGCTGTTGTTGATCCAAGTTGAGGGTAAGGTACTGGGGGGGGGGGCTCACAAAGGGGTCTATTGTGTTCTTGATAGAAATGACTGGTAACATAGGGGAAAGGGATTTATTCAAGGTGTAGGCCCATCATGTCTGTGTGGGAATCTCAGGGCTCCCCGAAGAGGTCCCCAGCTGATGGAGTGGCTGATAGTGACTGAAGAGTCATTGTTAAAGTATACTGGTCTCTTGCCCTTATTCAACTTTTGCAGTCCTTGCTTTGATAAGGTTAGCTTTGGAGTGAATGAGGGAAGTATAATAGGAATTAGGTGAGGAGAGTATCTAAGTCTAAGTAAACACTATTTCATTATGAACTTTATACTGACTCACTGCAGAATATTGTGTACTTTTGCTTTCAAGTATATATTTTGCCCTAATTTATGGATACATGTGAACATATGCTCTATCTTATGGGACCTGGTCTATATCTAGGTTTGGGGACTTTGTTAGGATATGAACTTCCTGGAATGGAATTAGAGAATCCTATGAAAGGAAAGGTCTCACCCAAGTAATGAGGGTTAAAATTCCATGCCTGATGTCTCTGGACATAGTCTAAAAGTGAAGCATACTGAGGTGGTACTCATTGCATTGACTAGGCTGGGATTGGCGGATACAATATCATTTGGTATGAATTGAGAGATGCATGCCGGAAAGTGAGCCCCACCCTAGAGGTTCCAGGACTAGGGGAAATATAGGCTCTCTAGAGGAAGCAGGAGGTTCCTGTTGTCTTAGGGTTTAAGAAGACAATAGATAGTTATTGCTATAATCATAGTATTTGACAATTGGTTTAACTTTAATAAATCCTTTTGTTAGGATTGACTCTATCATATACAACATCATTATAATTTATGTCCTTTGATATTATTTGTATATAACTGTGCCAAGGATTGCTTCTGTTCTCCCTGGTCTAAGCTTTTAAGAGAGTAAACATATCAAAGACTCAGCCTATGCTCTGTGCATTAAAAAGTTTAAGACATTCAATCAATTTTCTCCTCTCATATTAATTAAATAGTGATTTATATTAATAAAAATTAATATGAATATACATAAACACCATTCCCAACACCAAAAGACTCTGTCCCATCCCATCCCCCACCCGTCAAGTGAAGCCAAACTCCCACCCTCTCCCTCAACCCAGAGATTTTCACTTTGGTGCCCTACTCCAAACTCAGTCATAGATGATATAGATGCTTTAAAGATCTTCAAGACAGGAAGATTTTGCTGCTATAGTAAATAGCACCACTTATGGATTTTTCTTCTCACTTTGTGCTTGTATAAAGGAATACCACTAACTTTTTTATGTTAATATTGTAGCTTAATACCTTACTATACTGTTTGATAATTCCTAGGATGTTCTGCTGGATTCATTAGGAATTTTATGTATACTACCATATTATCTGCAAATAATAACAATTTAACTTCCTCTCTTCCAGTCTGTATCACTTAAATTCCTTGGTCTTGACTAATTGCTATGTCAAGAACTTCCAACATTATGTTCAATAGTAACAGCTTTAGTGGGTAGCCATATCTAATATCTGATCTAAGTGAGAATGTTTTCAGTTTCTAACCATTGTGTACAACTACATTTAGTAATTTTCATCTATTGCCATAATTGTAGTGTTTTGATCATGAAAGAATGTTGTATTTTGTCAAAAGCTTTCTCTGCATCTACTGAAATTATCATGTGATTTTTTATTTTCCTTTTATTGATGTAGTGGATCACATTTATTGATTTACATATCATATATTGAGTCAGTTTTGCATTTCTGGGGTAAATCCCACTTGGATATGATGTACAATAGCCTAAACTTGGAAGCAACCTAGGTGTCCAACAACAGATGACTGGCTAAGAAAGTTGTGGTATATATATTACTCAGGTATTAAGAATAAAGAAGTCACCTTCTTTACCTCATATTGACTGGAGCTTAAAAGAATCATGTTAAGTGAGATAAGCCAGAAAAAGAAGAATGAATATGAGGTGACATCACTTATGTACAGAAGTTGATAAATAAGAACAGAAAGGGGAAATACATCATAGACTTAGGCTGGGTTTGGTTTACTACACCAAAACAAAGGACTCTTCGGGCAAGGAGGGCTCTTTCAGTACCAGGTGCATGATAATGGAGCAGGGCATAGACTGGAGTTAAGAATGTTTTGCAGAATAGCTTATCCATATAATAACTATGTTTAAAATATTGACCTACCAATTAAAAAACAAAATGGAAATATTTATTTTTTATATAACTCAAATTAATATTATATAGTTTAGAAAAAATGATGTGCCCATTATTTCTGTGACTGTTTAATCTGTGGAATTGTTTTTTTTTTTGTTTGATTTTTAAGTAAATTTAACTTGACTTGTCAGGATTTGGTTCGGACAAAACTAATCGTTACTATTTGGAAGGCTTTAGGATATTTATGTATATGACTTGCATTTGACTCCATCTTTTCTTTATTGTTCTTTTCAGCCTGCTCTATTAATAGGTGTCTCATAGCAATGTGAGTTGGAGAATAAGCAGGAAGTAGGAGAAGATTAAGTTACTGAAGGATAAATGTCAAAACTTATGGGGATTTTTGAGGTATAAATAAAAGCACATATCCATATTTTACCAGGAACTATGTTTTTATTTTTTGCATTTATTTATAAAAAGGAAGTACTGACAAAACCATAGGATATGAGGGGTACAACTCCACACAGTTCCCACAACCAGAACTATCTATCCCATCACCTCCCTTGATAGCTTTCCTATTCATTAACCCTTTAAGAAGTACGGGCCCAAGGTCATTGTGGGATACAGAAGGTGGAAAGTCTGGCTTCTGTAATTGCTTCCCCGCTTAACATGGGCATTGACAGGTCGATCGTACTCCCAGCCTGCCTCTCTCTTTCCCTAGTGGGAAAGGGCTCTGGGGAATTGGAGCTCCAGGACACATTGGTGGGGTTGTCTGTCCAGGAAAGTCTGGTCAGCATCATGCTAGCATCTGAATCCTGGTGGCTGAAAAGAGAGTTAACATATAAAGCCAAATAAGTCGTTGACTAATCATGAACCTAAAAGCTGGAGTAATGCAGATAAAGAGTTGGGGTTGTGGGTCTCCATTTTGTAGATAGCTAGTAGGCATATTTTAGTTATATTCCAAAGGACCCGTGGAACTTCTTAATTGCAGTGTATCCTAAGTTCTCTCAAATTTAACTTGGGGCTCTACTTAGTATCATGAGAGGTCATTGCATTAATAATTTATAACTTTCTAGATAAATGCATTTTTATCCTGTTATGCTTGACTGATGTATTTGAATTCAGTCTAGAATCTGGGTGCTTACTTCATCATATTGTGTGTCTTACTTAAATACCATCAACACTTAAATGAAATGTTACTTGAAAACTAGCGAAGTTATTTATTTAGTATGTTTTTACATACAAAGCAGGGATTTGTGAAAGTCTTCATATATTTAAAAGATCAAGCAACCTATGAGTAAATATTTCATCTAAAATGTTGTAGATCTTCTTTTGTTATTATCTTTATTTATTTATTGCATAGAAACAACCAGAAATCGAGAGGGAAGTGTGGAATAGAGAAGGAAAGACACAGAGAGATACATGCACCTTTGCTTCACCACTCACAAAGCTTTCCCCCTGAAAGTGGGAGTTAGGGGCTTGAACTAGATCTTTGCTCATTGTAACATGTGAATTCAACCAGCTGTGCCACCACCCACCCCCCAGTAGTAGATTTTTTAAAAATATATTTAAAAAGTAGTCTACAGACTCTAAGAAGAGTTATGTACTAGCTTTAATTTTATAAAAATTATCATGAATTTATATAAACATTCTGCTTGTATAATTACATAATAGTAACTGCTCCACTGTATATATTTTAAATGTATTAATGCTTAAATGAAAATTTAAAAAAATATATCATTAAGATAAATTTTATCATAGAAAACTTTTCTAGAGGAAATGCATTTTGAAACAAACCGGGGCCAGGTGGTGGCACACCTGGTTGACCATGCATGTTGCAATGCAGAAGGATCCAGTTTCAGACTGCTGGTCCCCACCGGCAAGGGGAAAGCTTCACAAATGGTGAAGCAATGCTGCAGGTGTTTCTATCCTTCTTCCCCTCTCTATATTCCCCCTTCTTCTCGATTTCTGGCTGTCTCTATCAAATAAATAAAGATAATTAAAATGAAAAAAGCAAAAGAAATAAACCAAATGTATAACATCTCACTGAAAGATTTTTCCATATTCGCAGTCGTTATCTCATGAAAAAGTCAAACTTACTGGTGGGTAAGCTGAACAATAAGCTTAGACACCTACATTATATGGCTTCAGATAGTGGCAGTCTCTTCACTAGTAACTAAAGTTCACACAGTTTGGACAAGTCTTACCTCAAGATTTTTCTGTCAGTTAAAGAAAGTCATCTTTTCTAAAAAAAACAAAAAGATAATACTTAAGCCTGTTTCAGATATTTTCTCTTGAATGTAAAAGTTTTAGGTCATTTATTAAAGGACACAAATTGTTTGAAAGATACATATATATGTAAGTTTCTAAGCTTATTGTTCAATTTGGCCACTTTGTGTTTTCAGAGTTATTCTTACTGTGACCAGTAGTAAAGGGAATCAGAGGTAAAACATAAAATGAATCTTTTTAATTTAATTTTTTCTATATTTTTATTTTTTGTTGCCCTTGTTTTTTTTTCATTGTTGTTGAGGTTATTATTATTGTTGTTGATGTTATCTTTGTTAGATAGGACAGAGAGAAATGAAGAGAGGAGGGGAAGACAGAAAGGAGGAGAGAAATAGAGACACCTGCAGATCTGCTTCACCACCTGTGAAGTGACTCCCCTGCAAGTGCAGAGCCAGGGGGCTTGAAACAGGATCCTTACGTTGGTCTTTGTGCTTTGCTCTACGTGCACTTAACCCACTGCACTACTGCCCGACTCCCTAAAATGAATCTTTTTAGCCCTGTAAATGAGATCATCTGGTAAGATGAATGTTTGTCATGCACATTCTCTAGGCTTCAACCTGGCCCTTACCTCTCTAGGGGATGTTTCAGTACTGTGTTGTCTTTCTTTCTCTTCCTCTATCTCTTTCTGTCTATAAATATTGCCCTGGAAGGGTGAAGTCTCAGCTGTGACCCAAAATAAGCAAACAAGCAAACACAAAGTAGATCTTTCCATAATCTTAAGACATAACTTATTAATGTTCCTAATAGTTTCCATTATTAAGAGAAGTTATATGTTGAGCTCAAGATATGAAAAGTAGACATAGATCAAAAATATGTCTTTTACTTTTTAAAGATGACCTTTATGAAAAAAAGAATCTAGAAGATATACTAAGTGAAATAAACAAGATACAGAAACAAAAGCTTTATTGCTTCACTAATGTTTTGAATCTAAAATAGACTCAGGAACCAGGTAGTGGTGCACCTGGTAGAGCATACACACACATTACCATGTTTAAGATCCAGGATTGAAGCCCCTGGTACACATCTACATGATGAGAGGCTTCACTACTTCCTCCTCTGCCCAGCTAGTGTTGCTGGCAGGAGAGAGGATCCAGGAACTTGTGGCGGTGTGCTAATACAATTCTTTATTCACACGGGAGTGCCCCAGAGTTGGGTGTGAGCACTGCGGGTTAAGCCACATGGCACCAAGCCGCAATGGCTGCCTCCCGCCCTGCATGCCAGCCATTCTCCAGGTCGGGTTGCGGGACAGAAAAGAGAGTGAAACCAGGAGCATAAGTGGTTTTTATGGGATAATACCGGAAGGGGGAAGTCGTAAATGAAAGTGGCTAGGAAAGGGGGTGGAGAGAGGCAAAAGGCATGCTAGGAAGGTGGAAGCATCCTTAGCAACTGTTGCGATAGTTTTAACTGGCAGGAATTAGCAATACCCTGAGGGGATAATGCAGTGAGGAGACCTTTAGTCATTTCTGAGACAAAGCAGAAGATTGGTATGTAAATAATAATACTTGCATGGAAATATGGTGGTTTGTGGGCCCTACCAATGTTCAACCTCATCTGCACAATTTCCCAACACTCCTCTACTCTATTCCTCTCTGTGCCTATCAAAAAAAATTTTTTTTAATTAAAAAAGACTTCCTAGAGGGATGGAGTTGCTGTCAGGCTCTGAGCCCCAACAGTTACCCTGGCAGCAAAACAAACTCTGAAACAGAGTGGGGACAGTAGATATTAAGATCTTAGAGATGAATGGCATGGTGAAATTTTCTTCAAATATATAAAGTGTAGTCATGTAAGTAAAGTAAGTTTTGGAGCTCTAATGTAGAGTGTAGTGTCTGTGGTTCACAGTGATTGCAAATTGTGAATTGAAAAGCTGTTACAAAGCTAACTCTTTAGTAATCTTGTCACAATAAATTAAAAAAGAAAATGGCAAATGCTTGAGGAAATAGGCATATTAATTAGTTTGATTGTGATGATGACTTCATAAGATATATGTCTGTCAGCAAGTTGTGTACATTAAGTATATGCAAATTTTATTTTTAATCACCCCGAATAAGATTGCAGTTCAAAAAGACAGATATAATTACTATTGTATCTGTTTGTGTACTATGATGAAAAGACCAAAAACAATAATTTTAGATTTGACTTTTTTGTACTCAGTAACATCTTCAATTTAGGAAGAAAAACATTCCCAAGAGACTTCTCTAAGTATAAGAGAAGTCAATTTCAGTGAAATAAAGAAAAGGGATGAAAATAAAGGAAGACTTCTCAAAATGCAGACGTCAAGTCCCTTTCCTCAATGTGCATATTTAATTCTTCAAGAGAAGAGGTCTTAACATATTTTATAAAAGTGCCCATTTTGACTTTTCTATGAAGTGATCATGAGGAAACTTTCTTGAAAAATTCTCTATGGGGCTGTTAAAAAATTCAAGCCTTTATACTTAACCATTTGGTAACTGGAGCAAAGTTATAATATAAAGCTGCAGATATTAGCATTATCCAAGGAATAGTATGCAGTGGTGATCCTTTGCACTATTTCATTTTACCCCATTTCTACATTATACAGTTTGCCATCAAGGTTGAGTTCATTACTAAAAGAATAATACTTGATCTTATGCTACTTCCCTAAAGAAGGTTTATGTAGCAAAAAATGTTAAGTCCTTACATTTTCAGGGTAGAGGAGGAATTAAGAAACTCTTGTGCTACTATAAGGACAATTTTAATAAGTAAACTTCAATACAGCTTTAACAAATGAGCTGGAATAGTTTTAGAAAATGGTTATGCTGTTAGAAATATCATATGCTATATTTAACAACAAGATTTTTTTTTCCTCTTCCCCTCAGATGTACATCCAGACAACAACACTTACTGTCTCCATGAGTTTAAGTGCATCGGTGTCTTTGGGCATGCTCTATGTGCCCAAGGTTTATATTATAATTTTTCACCCAGAGCAGAATGTTCAAAAACGCAAGAGGAGCTTCAAGGCTGTTGTGACAGCTGCCACCATGCAAAGCAAGCTGATCCAAAAAGGAAATGACAGACCAAATGGGGAAGTGAAAAGTGAACTCTGTGAGAGTCTTGAAACCAACAGTAAGTCATCTGTAGAATTTCCGATGGTCAAGAGCGGGAGCACTTCATAATAGATGTACGTTAAACATTCTTCTATTACTCTTGGAGACTATGCTATCTGGTTCCAGTGTCATGATGGTACTCAGACACCATGAGACCCTCATGCTAGCTAAATCATTGACTAGAACCAAATGATAGCATAGATGACATCCCCAGAGTATAAATATGTACACAAAATCCCTTTTACAATAAGTTTCAACACTGAAGTCTCTCTTTGAAGCTATTACAGAGCTTAAAGTTTAGAACTGTCCTCTATTAATATTTACACAATAATTTTAGTGATTACAAAGCAGATTCTAATTTTGGCCGGCTTAATCCTGGTTTGTTTTTATAGAATTAATAGTTAAATTTGACATATGTTACCAAATACATCACACTAATACATAAATTATTTGAGTGTACAGGGAAATGAAAACACTAACCAACCATTATGTTTACTTAAGTCATTGTTAAGTTTTTCTTTCTTGTTACTTTTTTTTTTCTGCCTCCAGATTTATTACTGGGGCTCAGTGCCTGCACTACAAGTCCACTGCTCCTGGAAGCCATTTTTTGGATAGGACAGAGAAATTGAGATAGGAGAGGAAGATACATATATATATGAGAGGGGTGGTGAGAGAGAGAGAGACCTGCTTCCCAGCTTGTGAGGCAACCTCCACCCTCTGCATGTTGCCTTGAACTGGGATCCTTGAGTGGGTCCTTGCACTTCTACTATGTAAACTTAATCCGGTGCACCACCACCAAGCCCCTCAAGTAACTCTTTAAATTTTGCTCCTTAGATATTTTAAGTTAATTAGATGTATCTAATATCCTTGAAAATAGAACCCATTCTACAAGCACTGCCCCTCTTTTCCTTCCTTCACCTTTCTTTTCTGAAAAAGTACATGATGATAACATAATGCCACCAAGCTAATCTATCAGAATTTAATGTTTCTATTCCTGACCATCTTAGTTTTTGTGTACAAATATCAAATTGATAAAAGATTTGTTTTTAATAAAACTCCAGAAAGCTAAATATAATTAAAATAACAATACATTTACATTAGTAATTACAGTTGAATCAGGAGATAAAAGTCAAGATGCTAACATTAGACCAAGTTCCTCCTATCTTGAGAATATCTACAATATAGGTATATAATAATTTGGGACTAAACCTATACAAAAATACTATCTTTCTTTGAATCATTTGTGTAAGGTTTTACTCACCATTCTTTGACAATAAAAATCTTCTCTGATTATTGGTTGGCGATTTCTAATAATGGGCCTATTTGGGCTCTTAGTAAAAACATATATAATAACTGCTGTCATTGGAATCAGAGTAGAATGCTTGTGATTTGAAGGCAGTATTTTATCTGGTTGTATACCTTGAAAATCATCAGTGCATGAAGTTAAAATCTATTTGTAGGATGTCAATAAACTGCTGTTGGTCAATGGCACACTTCAAACACTGACAATTCTCATTGTGACTTAGTGTAGTCTATAGATGTACTTGTCATTTTGCAGCAGTCCAGAACATCTTATACAATGTGGTTGCAACCATGAGTAAGTGAACATAGAGTGAAATAACACCAGTCATACCAACTCACCTTTAGAAAGTGGCATGGAAAATAATAGCAGGTTGTTCTTTTGTACCTTTAAAATATGAATAGTTTCCATGAAGAGGAAAATCCCAAGCCCTGGTAATAACTAATATTATAGTGTAAAAACACTGTCTGTATTGTCCATTTTCTTTCTGTATTTTCTATTGCTGTTGAAATATAAGTTACATAATTTGGGTATGTTTTTTTATTTTGTATTCAATAAGACTGAAATATTACTGATGACAGTTCTGTATTGGGATATACCATAATATACTGCAAGAGTCTAAAATATATCTGAAACGTAAAGGAAAGTTAAAAAGATAAACGTAAAGGTACAGTCAATTACTAGCTGAAAAAAAATTGTACTTGAAACATTTAGTGAATATTTCATTTAATGTTTACAGGAGTAGTTTGATTTAAATAGATTAGTTCAGATAAAGTAGTTGTATTTCACATATTGAGGATAGTGTATATGTGATATCTACATGCATTGTTCCACAGCTCCACCCAGGTAGTTATTGTTAACTTTACATACATGACCAAGATCATGAGCTCCTTGTATCTATGATACCTTTACTACATATACCAGTCATTTTTATCAGAGTCAAATTTTTTCTGAAGTCAGGAAATCTCAGTATCAATAACTAAAAATGAGAAATATCTCATAAGGTAGGCACAAGCTTTGCCATGAGTGACCGTGGTTTGAGTCCATGCTGATTAATAGATGCAAAGAATACAAAGAATAATAGATTGCATGCTCAAAGCAAAGCCAAATTTTGATCCATAAAGTGTGAGAAGAAATGAGAAAAAAAGTTTATTTGTATGAATTTTATCAACTGAACTCAACAGTGCTGGGCACAAGAGGGAACTACAGTACTGGGGTATATTCTCTCTCTCTCTCTCTCTCTCTGTATGTAAATAAACATGAGACCCAGAGGAGTAAAAATATCTATATGTGAGGCCCCTACTATTCTAAGAAAAAACAAACACATGACTTCTGTCTTTAGAATTATAAGTGAATACTAGAATAACCATTGCCATTGAACTGTAGCCAATATCATATATTATCAAAATTAAAATGTTTGAAGGTGTTGGGTGTTGGCACACCTGGTCGAGTGCACATGTTGCAATGCTTAAGGTCCTAACCTGCAGGGAGAAAACTATGCTAGTGGTGAAGCAGTGCTGCAGGTGTTTCTCTTTTTCTCTCCCCACTCTTGATTTCTGGCTGTCTCTATCCAATAAATAAAGACAATAAAAAAAGAAAAATTAAAATCCTTTATCTCAAGATGGTATAATCGATTCTCAGTAAATCTAGGGTTGCTCAATAACAGAAACACACACAGAGAGAGAGAGAGAGAGAGAGAGAGAGAGAGAGAGATAGAACACTGCTCAGCTCAGCTCAGCTATGGCTCAGCTCAGCTATGGTTTAAGATAGTGCTGGGAATTCAACCAGATCTCCCCAGCTTCCATCCTTTATATAAAATATGAATAAAATTTTCTCTTTAAGATATTTTTAAGGGGCCAGGCTGTCGTACACCTGGTTAAGCATATACATTACAGTGTACAAGGTCCCAGGTTCAAGCCCCTGGTGCCTGCCTATAGGGGGAAAGCTTCACAAGTGGTGAAGTAGGGGTGCAAGTGTCTCTCAGTCTTCCTCTCCCTCTCTATCTCCCCCACTCCTCTCAACTTCTCTCTGTATATATCCAATAATAAATAAATAAATAAAGTTAAAAGTATTAAAAATCAAATATTTTAAAAATAAATTTAAATTATCTTTAAAATTCTTCTTAGACATGTGTAATATCTGATAATGACCACTATTCTAGTACTGGAATTACTTTCCTGACTAAGTAACTATATTTTTGCATATGTGCAAGAATTATATGTGTAATAATTTTTATGCTCATGGAAATCTAAGAGTGTATCCTATTTTAAAGCTTAAGTTCAAATATGACTTGTTAATATAAGAGATTCTGCTAAGATATTTAATTTTAGATATATACTTTTTTATTATCAGAGTACTGTTCAACTCTAACTTATGGTGGTGCCAAGTATTGAATTTGGGACCTCAGGTGCCTCAGGCATGAAAATTTGTTGCACAATCCAGTGTTTAGTCTATGTCCCATATTTAGGATGTTAAAGCTTCAAAAGCTACAAGGAATGAGCATAAGCAGTCTGAAACTAAAAGGAAGATCAGTATATTCTGAGTCTATGTTAATCACTAATTGTACAGAATCATATAATTCACATACAAAATTAGGTCAAATGCTGTTTCATAAAAGTATGAGAAGGAAATTAGAATCAAAGTTGATAAAATGAATTTTATCAACTGACCCCAACTAACAAGTGCTGTAACTTGGTCTTTCGGTAGTTTTGTCTATGAATAATTCATGAAAAACAGCTACTGTTAGAGATAGGTCTTTATCTTGTAAACACTTTGTGACGTGCACAAGGAAATTTTTCATTGCTTTATTTAAAAAAAAGTAAATTTAACATAAATCTATCCAGCATCATTGAAAAAAATCTGTCTTGAAAGAGCTGTTATTTTTTACATGTCTCTTATCACTCTTCATGTTTAGTAAATCACCTCTTCTAGAGTATGTACCCCCAATAAAAAAATAAAGTCACTTTCCTTTTATAAGTAACCTTAATTTTAAAAAACAGCTTACCATCTTCTTTCTTTAGAAATAATTTCTAAGGGTTTAAAAATTGAAGTATGAATCTTTAATTAGATAGAGGTCTCAAAAACAGGACTTATTTATTTATGTTGTTGTTTTTGTTTTGTTTTGTTTTTGATAGGTGACAGAGGGAGAGAGTCATAGAGAATGGGATAGAGAGGAGAGCTCCCTGTAGCACTATTCAAACACTCTTGAAGCTTCCTCTCTGCTGGTGGGAACACGATGTTGAATCAACTTCTAGGATGATTATTAAAGATAGTCTGACCCATGTTGTCTTTTGGGTTGACACATTCTGAATATTATTTTCCTAATGTATATTTTTTCTTGTATTTATACCTCAATCATACCTTTTCTTCCTATGTATCTGTAGATTTGATGAAGATTTCCTAGATTTTGGTGAATTATTAAAAATATTCAGTAAAAAAGAAATTTAAACAACTTTCATGTTTTTTTTGTATCTCATGAAAAGTTTTTCTTCACTTTATTTAAAATATTATACAAAAAATTCTTGAAGAGGTTAAATTGTTTTTAAGGAAATTTAGAGACACATGAAAACATTATATAAACATTAGAAACAAAAACAAAAGTAAATGAATATGAAAATCATTATGCTTCCCTATATTAACAAACTAAATATAACATAACTCTCACATTTTAGAAAGGTTAAGTAAAAAATATAATACAATATTTATTCTCCTAGAAAATAGTAGTTCCTCCAAAAGTCCAGTTTCCCTCTTTTCTCACAGAAAATATTCTGCATTTATTCACCACTGGGATGTTTTTTTTTTCTTTGTTTTATTGATAAGACTTGTGGTTATCTAAGTTAAAATTATGACTATACCTACTACATAATTTAAAAATCATGAGTAACATTATGAAAACTGGATATTGTAAAACTAGTTATTACATTGCCTGATTTTTAAAAATTAACTTTAGTGACTCAAACCTATCTCCTGCCTTCCCTTAAATCCTATTCTTAAAAAATAATCATATTTTTTCTGTTTTTTTTTCTAAGATTTATATATTGTTCAATGGGTGATGGAGAGAGAAAGAGGGAAAAAAGAGAGAAAGAGAGAGAGGAAGAAACAGAGCATGCCTTTGACAGATTTGTTACTGGAGATAGAATTCAGACCTCACATTTGCAAATTCAATATTCTAGTCACTGTGCAAATTCACATATAGCTGAGTTTGAATTTTAAAATAATTTTGACAAGATGATGTGTTCCTGTATACTAACTAGTCTCAATTTGTCTTAACAGCCTCCTCTACCAAGACAACATATATCAGCTACAGCAATCATTCAATCTGAAACAGGGAAATGATATACAATACGAAGAAATCTGGTATGTGATCTTAAACAATGAACATGACATGCCAAAACTCACTCCTTGAAATCTCTGTAGACTACAATCAATCACATTGGTAGTCGGTCTTGTAAGGAACAAAAAGTAGTCATGAGCCAAAAGTACCAATAACAAAGAATGAAGAAATCATTTTATACAATAAAACCAATGAGTGTCAAGCTAAAGTATTGCTTACTCATAAGCAGTTAAAAACAAAATCAAATCCCAAAAGGAAAACTAATGTTAGCTTGTGAAAAAAAAATGCTGTTGAAATAAACCATGTCTGATGTTATTCTTGTAAGTATTTTTTTTGTGGTTGTGATAACTCTCCCGTTCCTGTCCTACATTGTTCAACTTGTAAAAGACAATGAGTCTGTTTCTTGTAATGGCTGACCGGATTGAAGCCCTGGGTTGTGCTAAACATAAATGCAATGGTTGACGCATGCAATTTTTATACAAATAATTTATTTCTAATAATAAAGGAATGTTTTGCAAATGTTGAGAGTTGTTTCGTTCCAATTTTAAAGCCAAAGAAAGGTCTTTTCAGTTGACACTTCTGATGTTAACACCTTCTGTCAAAGCACTACTGCTCCAAGAAAATACAATTCCTTTCCCCGTAACTGTGCTTTTGTACATCTGTGTGTAAGAAGAAGATTCTCTTTTATTCCTATCTGAAAAAAAAAACATTATTTGTGTAATATTTTTGTGAATATTTCAAAATTTCTGCAATAGCTTTTCATAGTAATGGCTTCTTATTTGAAGAATCAAGCAGTGGCTTGGGGTTAATTGTTTCAGATATCAAGATTAACAAATGATGAGTTAAACTATACTTTGGAGAAAATAATGTGAAAACCACCATCTACAAGTAACTCTAATACTCACTAAAATGCTCCATTTTCCATGTCAAAGTGTTTGCATAATAAAATAGTCCAAGGTATATATTACTAACCTTTCTTCATCTGAGCCTCACAGCTGTAGGAACAGGTGAAGTAATGGCCCAGTACATCCCTCAAAGCACAAAATTAGCATATTTATTCCCTTGACATCACTAAAGTACAGTAAAGAAAGTACAGTTCAAATAACAAGTCAATGATTTCTTATTTTCCAAATGAAAACATTCATTGGTTCATAGAACGGTGGTATTAAAGAGAGAGAAAACAGGCAGCCTGTGTCATGTTAATAAACCCTGCCAGGATGGATTAAAGGAGACCATTAAAGACTTTCAAATCTGTTACCATTTTGCACTGGCCTCCTCAATTCCATACAATCTCAGACATCTATCAAGCCAATGGGTCTCTCCAATCATTTTGTTAGTAAGTATTCTCTCTGCTGAGTTAGCTTGGAAGGCTCATTACACTCCTTATAGATATAAAGAGCTATCCGTGCTTTGTGGTTTCAACCCAGATATTGATAGTCACTTTATTAAGTAAAGTGCACATTGGAATTGTATGTTTAAGTTTCCTCTGACATATAGTAACATTCCCTAGATGCCTATATAGAAAGCTGCATTCAGAAGGAAAGTTTTACTTATCAGTCTTTTGTTGAGTTTCTCCTAAGAAGATTTACTGTTTATAGTTTACAAAAAAAGAAAGAAATAGGGCACTATTTCCAAGATTTCAGACAAATAGAACAGATAAATAGAATCTTGTACTCAGGATCTTAATCCTGTGCCTTTCTAGATAAGACCTGTTTTAAAACTAATACATAAACTGAGTATTTATTTTATTGTACCACATAGCTCAATACCTATAGCCATGAAAAGAAAAATAATTATAATAGTATTTCATTTTGAAATCAGCAGTCTTCTTATTGGAAGATGTTAGTGGCTTTTAAGTTTTTTTAAATTAATTTGAATCAGTAAGTTCGTATCTGATTGAGGAAAATGCTTGAAATGTTTAAGTCTTGAATTTTATTGAGACAGTAAAATTCAACTATATATTCATGTCCTAGTAGACTCTAACTAGGGTAAGTTGATGCAATAGGGTGATTATGCAAGCACAGTTGGTTCTCAGTCCAAAGATGAATTGTTGTTATTTTTATTATTATTATTTTTTCTTTTAAGGCTTTAGGAAGACAATAAAATATCAAGTGTTATTCATGACATTTGTAGTGTTCTTGCTATTACAAATTAACACATTTATGTTATGTATTTATGTTATGTTATGTATTATGTATCATTTTCCATAGGCAGTTGATCTCTTAAAAAGATCTTGTTTAATTTATTTAAGTTTACATATGTCAATAATTCTTAATAATTTTATCTTAGTGGAAAACTTCTTGATGAAACTATCACACTCCTCAGGCAGGATAAATCCCTCAACCTCTTATAGTAGGAGCTGGAGAATTTTGACCTCCACTGTGGGTATTTTCTCAGGGATTTTGCAAAGGTCTCAGGAGGTAGTAATATTGACTGGGAAACTGTACGACGGTATCCTGGCAGGAGAAGGATGTAGCATGTGCTAAATAGTAGTTTATAAACCCCTTGATTTAAAATGAACTGTCTGTGTACTGTAGATAAGCAAATGCAAAGATGCATGGAAAATGTATAGTATTATATTCTTTAGAATTGACCTTGTGTTTTATTCTGGCCAAGAAATGTCACATCTAATCTCAGTGTGCCAGAGGGAATGTTAAAAACTTAGCCTAAGGTAATATTCAGCAAATGTCAATGGTAGATAGATTTTTAATGTGACCTTCAGCTAAATCAGACCTCATTTTAAAAAAAAAAAATATATATATATATATATATTAGTTTAAACTACTAATGTTAAATGTGTCTAAATAAATTATGGTTGATTATCACAAATTCATTTCCTCTTTAAGTAAAAACTTCTGAATTGAGATTTGAAGAATGACCACTGGAACTTAGATAGGGATTAAATGGTCTATTTAAATTTCAGTATGTATAAGAAATTGTGACAGTATATATGAATTCCAAATGAAAAAGATTTAACTTGCTTAAATGAAAATCCATGTTAGATTCAATCTCACTAGGAAAATAAGTGTGTATCATTTGTGTTTTTCTTTTGCCCTTTTAAAATCTATATATCCTAGCATCTATCAGTGAGAGTGTGAATATAGTAATAATTTTCTACATTATATAGTAACCAACACTGATCTTTATTCAGTCAGCAAATTAAAAGAATCACATTTTTAAATTTTTATCCAACCTTAACAATTTTTGTCATTTAATTTGTTCATTCTAGTATAGCATCCATATTTGATTCATCTTTTAAAATGAATTTGCTGAAAACAATAATATGATTGCCTGGTAGGAGAGAGAAATAATGATAGAATAGTCTGTGTATAGCATATGTATATGAGACATAAACAGTAATGTTGAGAGATGTTCTTTTTTAATTTTATTATGTTTCCTTTTTAATGAAGATGAACAATTTTAAAATGATCATGATTACAATAAGAAGAAGTTAAGAAGAAATACATATACTCCTTTTAGAAACTTGTTAATAGAAACTCTTGGAAATTTTTATATTCTAGACATACTATCAAAAAATCAGAAAAATTATTTTTATTAATATTCCCCTTGCTTTTTCGATACAATTTTTCTTATTTATAGTTTTTATAATATAACCTTTACTGATGTTATTAATTTTAGAGATCATTGTTTTTATTTTTTTCGATGTAATTTTTGAATATTTTTCTATTGAAGTCAATACATTGTAAATATTCAATCTTGGGAGTCGGGTGGTAGCCCAGAGAGTTAAACACACATGGCGCAAAGCGCAAGGACCCGGGTAAGGGTCCCTGTTCAAGCCCCCGGCTCCCACCTGCAGGGACGTCGCTTCACAGGCGGTGAAGCAGGTCTGCAGGTGTTTTTCTCTCCCCCCTGTCTTCCTCTCCTCTCTCCATTTCTCTCTGTCCTACCCTACAACGACGACATCAATAACAATAATAACAGCTAAAACAATAAAAAAAAACAACAAGGGCAACAAAAGGGAATAAATAAACTAAAAACAAAGGTTTAATATCACATATTAATTTACTAATATATCTGTTTTCAGAGTTACAGGTTTAGATAAAATCATATCTGATCTTAAATATTTATTCTGTTTGACTATGGCTTAATTAAGCATCTTAGCAAACCTAATTTTATGAATAATTTGCTGAGGAGTCATAAAGGTCAACCTCATGCATGGACTGATAGCTATAAAATAATAAGAATTGACCATATAATAAATCAAGTGAGGGAGCCGGGCGGTAGCGCTGCGGGTTAAGCTAATCTGGTGCAAAGCACAAGGACCTGAATAACGATCCGGTTCCAGCCCATGTCTCTCCACCTACAGGGGAGTTGCTTCACAAGCGGTGAAGCTGGTCTGCAGATATCTATCTCCACACCCCAACCCCCACCCCCACCCCCCATCACCTACCCCCCCACCCCCGTCTTCCCCTCCTCTTTCCATTTCTCTCTGTCTTATCCAACAATGACATCAATAACTACAACAATAAAACAAGTGCAACAAAAGGGAATAAATAAATAAATGTTTAAAAATAAATACATAAAGTGAAAGCAGGTGTAATGATATAAAAAACAGGGATGAAAAATGATCAGTATAATAGCTCAAATTCTGAAGTAAGCCTATCAGGTTATTACAAATGAACAAAATCCAATTAGCTCAGTTCACTAGAGTATAGAATGGTCTTAGAAGCTAATGGAATTGTTATGATTTTGAAAGTGTACAAAGCATAACTATGATACATAAGTAAAAGAAACTATGGAAAGAATCAACAAAATGTTAAATCTAGTACCAAGAATATTTAAAAAATGGTAATAGATATCCTATAATTAAATAAATCAAAGTGTTAGATACAAAAGTAGTTTAGTGTTTTGTCTTCAAATGTCATCTTCCCTAATAGCTCTACAAGTCTACTATACCATAATAACTCTACAATTACAATTCAACATTGCACTCAACTTTACAATACTTAACCTTCCAACCACTTTCTCCCTTGTTAATCTGGTCATTTATTAATGAAATATTGTATTGACTTACTTATTGTGTATACTATTTATCTCATATAGGATGGCATGAAGTCCAAGCTTGTTTTATTTTTAGTTTTACTGTTATATTTTCATTACCTTCAATTAGTGCAGTGGGTTAAGCGCACATGGCACAAAGCCCAAGGATGGGAGTTAGGATCCCAGTTCAAGGCCACGGCTCCCCACCTGCAAGGGGGTTGCTTCATTAGCAGTGAAGCAAGTCTGTAGGTGTCTGTCTTTCTCTCTCCCCTTCTGTCTTCCCTTCCTCTTTCTATTTCTCTCTATCCTATCCAACAACAATAACATCAGCAATAATAATAATCACAAGGACAAAACAAGGTCAACAAAAGGAGAAAAAATAGCCTCCAGGAGCAGCAGATTCATGGTATAGGCACTGAGCCCCAACAATAACCCTAAAGGCAAAAAGAAAAGAAAAAGAATGAATGAGTGAAAGAGAGCAACTTCTCGATAGATTGTAAATAAAAAATATTAGGATGTTCTAAGGTCAAAGAGTAAAACAAAGTATTCATGTAATTTGAATGTAAAAATTTAATGTACTAGGGCTGGGTGGTGGTGCACCTGCTTGAGCATACGTAATACAGTGCACAAAGACCCGTGTTCAAGCCCTTGGTCCCCACCTGCAGGAGGAAAGCTTTGCGAGTGGTGAAGTAGTGCTTCAGGTGTCTTTCTGTCTCTCTCCCTCTCTATCACCCTCTTAATTTCTGGCTGTCTCTATCCAATAAAAATATAATAAAAATTTTTTTTTAATTTAATGTACTGTCTTCTACTAGACAGACATTCATGTCTACTGGATTAAGAAAGATAGTCACTTTACTAGAAATTCAAATGCAGCATTTTCCAGAATAAGTATTTATTTATTTATTTATTTTTGCCTATTTCCATGTTTTGGATACTTTTTCTGATGACTTATATGTCATTTTTTTTTACTTTTTATAAATTTCTAGTTTTACATTTTCAGTTTTACAGTTTCAGTACAGAACATTTTTTAAAAGTCATAAGATAATCTGTGCTAGAGATTAAACAGCTCTGTTTTGAGTATTTTTTTTTAATCTTTACTCATTACTGTATTTTCAACTGAGAGGTAAGGTTAAGCTGCATGAAATAGAGAATAAATGTAAATAGCTATGTAGTTACTTGTAATTAACAGTTCACTATTTGGTAGCATGCACAGATGATTTGTAAAAGTGTGATTCTTCTTATTGATCTCTAGGTACTCTCTTCTCTAAAAGTTACTCCCTCTTCTCACCCATTTTTTTTTGTATCATACTACTTTAAAAGGGAAAATTATTATTTCAAGTGCATTTCCAAATATGGTAAACCAGAGATAATGGACTATAACTTCATTCATATTTTCTGTCTGTCTTACTTTTTGGCCTTAGAACACCTTAATACTTCTTTTATTTCCAAACTATCGAGGACTTTCTACAGAGCAGATATTGGAAGTAAGGAAAATATAAGAGCAAAATTAAAAATAAAACAACCTTGACCCTCATGTCATCATGTATGAGATAGATAGTATACACAATAAGTAAGTAAATATTTTATTAATAAATGACCAGGTTAACAAGGAATGAAATAGTTTAAAGGTTAAGTATTATAAAGTTGAATGCAGGGGGTCAGGAGGTAATGCTCAGGTTTAAGCACCCATACTGTGAAGCACAAGGATCCTGTCCGAGCCCATGGCTCCCACATGCAGGCTGGTCGCTTTGCAAGTGGTGAAGCAGGTCTGCAGGTGTCTTTCTCTCCACATCTCTATCTTGCCCTCCTCTCTCAGTTTCTCTCTGTTCTATCAAACAGCAGCAGCAGCAACAACGACAATGGTTAAAAGATGGCTTCAGGCGCAGTGGATTCACAATTGTAAAGTTACTAGGGAATAGTAGAATTGTAGCGTTACTAGGTGTTGTTGAGCCAGATGTTGTTGAGTGCGGGCCGCAGAGATGAGAGAGAGGGGGTCTGGAGCGAAGAGGAAACACAAATCTTTATTTGCGCTGGCACCTCAGAGTTGGGTGCTAGAGAAGCAGGTTGGGCCACGTGGAGGTAGTGAAAATGACTGCCTCACGCAGTCACCTTTCCTGCGTCTGAACACCGGAGTGAAGCCCTGGCAAGAGAGCAAGAAGAAAGGCTTTTATAGGAACAGTTTTCGTGAGAATTGGAGGGGGGAGGAGTAACCAAAGCACTCCAAATATTGTGGGGATATAGACAATGTCCTGAGGGCATATCCTGAGGGCATAACATGGCTGAACAGGCATTCCCAGAATGTCCCAACTCTCACGGGAGCTAGTAGCCTGAGGGGAAAACATGGCAGATGTGAATGCATCTGCACAATTTCCCAGCAACTAGGGAAGATAACATTTGAATACATGAAGACTATGATGTCAATCTATGCAGTGTCCTAAAGAAGATAATTCTATACAGAAGGATCAACAAGAAGACAATTATTGAGGTAGGAACATGGTTAGGCCAGGGTGTCATGAAAAGTTTAGGGTAGAATTACTTTCAAGATCTTCTAATACTGATTTTCACAGACAGATGGGAGATAATTATAGGATTTTGAGCAAGGAAGTGTCATATGGAGCCTTAATTATAATGAATAAAGACTGTTCTAATGAGATGAGATTAACAGCAAGAAGGCAATACCAGACATATAGATACCAGCTAGAAGATTTCTGGATGATTCAGAGTACAGATGGTTGTGAGTTGGACTAAATAAAGCAATGAATGTAATAAAAAAAAAGTGGTTAAACTCTATGTACATATTTTGACAGACATCTACCTCCTGAGACCTATCCTAGTTTTTCTGTTATTATTTTAGCATTTGTTTGATCATTGCTGTAGTGGTTATTGATATTGTGTTGTTTTTCCCCATGGAATGATCTGTGACTTTTTAGGTAAACTGTAATTCCTAATTTTCTATTTTATTGGCTTTTGCATTATATAAAAATGACAGTGTACCTCAGAACAATTCCAGAAAAAAATATTCTTTCTTTTTTTAAAAAAAAAAATTATTGTATAGAGACTGAGAGGGGAGGGGGAGACAGAGAGGAAGAGAGACAGAGACTCCTGCATTGCTGCTTCACCATTTGTGAAGCTTTCCCCCTGCAGGTGGGAACTGGGGACTCAAACCCGGGTCTTTGTGCATTGTAATGTGTGCACTTAACTAGGTGCACCACCACTTGGCCACAAAAAAATATATATTCTTTCCCACCAGTCTTTTACCCCAATCAAAATGTTCTTTTTATCTAAGAAGGATTTTTTTTTTGTTGCATTCTCAAGAAATAAAGCTATCTGCCTAAAACATGGATTAGATAAATACTAATGGGGCAGTGCTAGAAAGCATAAACATGAAGGGAATTGAGTAATAGGAAGGAATACTCAGTTGCATTGTCTTCTAATCTATCTCAAAGACTTGTCTCTCCCTTCCCTCCTTCCTCCCTATTGTTACTGGAACTTCATTGAGCTCACTTTTTGAGACAGAGAGACAGAGACAGAGAAACAGATGGAGAGAGGGTAAGAAAGCATAGCCAAAGTTTCCTTTAGTACAGTGGTGGGTAGGCTCTATCCTGAGTTATGTAAAGCAGGTGTACTATCCAGGTAAGGTATCTTGCTGACCCAAGGACCTGTCTTTTAATTTTATTATTGTATTTTTCTAAATCACAGTAGAAGTTATAGATAGAGACATACATTAATACTCATTTGGAGATAATAAAGAAAAGACCTGCTAGCTAGGAGAAGTGATAAGGTATCTAATAAAATAGAAAAATTTAATAAAATTATAATAGTTAATAATATGAGACTCGAGCTAAAGTAAATCTTGCAAGAGCCTTAGGGGGGTAAATATTATTGTATTCATTCTGATGATGAAAAGGAGTCAAAGATTGATTATCTACCTTGCAATAAATCATATAAAGTCCAGAACTACAGAACTATAGTATCAAAAATTATTTGTAAGCTAAATTATAGGAAAAAAATATGTTAGGAATCAGCAGGGAAATCTAGGGAAAGGTCTATCAAAGAAATGGATTTGTTTTTCAATGTTTAAGGCATTACAACCTCTTTGTGGAAAATGGTTGACCTGTCTTAACTTTGGAAAATATTTTTAGGGGTATTCTGTACATGAATTCAAAGTAAGGAGACTATTCAGGGATTGAATACAGGACTTACATGTTTGAAACTCCAAATATGATTTGTGATACCAAATATACCAGATGAGCAGTATTATAGTCTCTTTACCATTCTCCTCTCTCAATGGAGAAGTAAGAAGATGTAAATTTTGACCAGTGTATCTCTAAAAAAAAAATTAAGGTAACTGTATTCAAAACTTCGCTCATATTGTTTACAAATGTATACTCTTTGGACTCGGGATAGGAAGCTATGGTTGTTTCTTTCAGAAAGAAGTATTAGATAAACGTTGAAAGATTGTGTAGGGAAGCAACAACCTTTCACTATCCAAATATGTTTTTGGTACCTAATAGACAAAATTTACATCAGCTTTCAGGTGATGTAAAAACTTAGAGTAACAAACTTAGAGTGGAGATGGTCAATGAAGAAGGAAGAAAACTGAAGTTCTCCTGACTTACCCAGATATTGGAAGATTTTCAGGAAAACCATAACCTTTAGAGTTTGGTTTATATTTTATAGACCCTCTCTTTCTTCCTGGAGAAGTTAGAACTTAAGTCACCTTGTCTGAGCCCTCCACTCTGCTTCCTTCAACTCCTTGGCACCTGGAACCACATAGGTGAGTTTTCTTAAAACCCATGTGACTCTCACACATACAGAAGGTGAAGGCTGTTAATAATTTTCCCTTTACCTTTTCTCTATTAATCAGTTTCATACTCATTTGATTGCTTGCCCAGTCTTGAAGAACCCAAAGGGTGACAGAATGATTTCTCTCGCCCAACAATTTCCATCATAAGTTATGAACACCATTATCTGTGGACAGAAAAATCAGGACTGAAGATTATTAATGGTCAATGTCAAATCATCCAGCAGTAACTGAGTCAAGAATAGAACACTGTAATCCATAAGTAGGGCTAATAGTCCCTCTCTGATATGCACCAGCCACAGTCATAACCATTTTCTTTGACACTGCTATCACCTCTAGCCTGTTTACTTGAATTCTAACCTTATTATTGTTGTTAGCTGAAGCTTTAACCAGTGGAAGCCTGTTGCAATGGCAGAGCAAGCAGAAGGATAGCACTATCAGAGACCATGCTGCACTTTCACTGGCAGGTCCAGCTCTTCTGTGTCAGAGAGGAGAGGAAAGAAGTTTGGATAATAAGCTAAAAATCACCTTTACTGTGTGTGACTATACTGTGATAAGTGACCAATGTAGGTAATTTTTTTCTTTAATGCTTAAAATGGTAACCTAAGTCTCATCTAGTTCCTCCCTTATTCTCCCCAATAGCACTCTCTTTATCTGTCTCTTTCCAACATTTGTGAAGATTTCTAAAAATGCAAAAACTAAAACCAGTTTGAGTTGTGTGAAATGGGCATTTCAAATTTGAGCGGTTCATTATTCTTGTTCATGTATTGTAGCTGGGTTTTGAGAACATGTGTCTTCTATCAGCAGGGATTTGAGCTCTGAAATAGATCTTTAATGGGGCCCTGGAGCTCCTGGATGGGCACAAAAGCCCATAATGACTTTATGGAGTAGGTCAGTGAACCAGAACACCAAGGGGTTTGTGTAATAAGCCTTAACTGTGATGAAGAAGCTAATAACCTATTGTTACAGAGAAATCTCTCTTTTCAAAAAGTACCTAAATACCAATTTACGCAGTAGGGATTTTTAACTAACAGTGACAGCTGTTCCCCATCTAGGAGGTGTATTTTACTAGTAACCAACAAGAGGAGATTTGGTTACTTTAATGCTTTTGATTTCTAACTGTACCAACTGCCTAGTATTCAAGTGTAATTACCATATTTATGGGTCTCATTCTGCCTACAGAATGTAACACTCACATAGTTAAAATGAATAATAAAGAGAAAATGTCTCAAAATAGTCCTTATTGCTGTTGACTTTTGAAATCCACAAGTGTGATAAAATACATTTTAACTGAATTTTCACCATTAATACAATACAGTGATTTCTTCTTTCAATCATTATATTGAGGTTAGTATTAAAATCCAGTACAGAATGACTCATGTTAAGCTAAATTAAATAAATATGGAAAGTAGCTCTGAGCATGCAAGAATGACAGAATTTAACTTTATTAGAATTGAAATACTTAATAGAAGGCTTTTGCTTAGAGGTTGTGCACAAGCCACAGACATACCTACTTTGAAAATTCATGTTATTATGTAGACAACAGATACTTCTCTTCGGTAGAAAATTTAGCACCAACTATGCGGAATATGTTCTAAAGTTTTATAATTTTATGATTTAATTTAAATACTTTGAATATAATATGGATCCTCTAGCTACTAAACTGAATGTCCTCCAACTATGAAGCATGAAATAAAAAAGGAACATATACCATAATACTGATAAGTAATAGTGCTTTACTAAGTTAAAATACATGAAGCCTATATAAATACATGAAGCCTATATAAGTACATACTGCTATCAGAGTGTACAAACAGGGAGCAGGCAAGGACTTTATTTCTTATATTTTTTCCATATACATGTTATCAGTTTGTCAATAACTATGTTCCCAATATCTGGACATTTTTCTTGAGATAAATGAAATAGTCTTTACAGTCGTGACTTACCTTCCTGTATTAATAAATCTTAAGAGCAAATAGCATCTACTTCCCAGTCTGCAAACTAGAGATAACTTCTCTTTGATTTTGCTCTACCCTCCCATCAGTAGTATGGAATTGAAGCTAGCAAATGATTAATAGGGTTCATTCCCCCCACGAATATTTTGGCCTTGCATCTGATCATAATGTGGGTCCCTAGGGAGTAAGCAACATAAAAAAAAAAAAAAGCTTAAATTGTAACCACTAGCTAGACAGTAACAAATCGTGCACATAATGAAAATTACAAATGATCCTTTCAAATTTCTAAAAAATGTTGACCAGTGTGTCAAGTTAAATGTCATTTTTCTTCTTGATCTAACTACCTCATATTCCCAAACTTTTATTTTAATAGTCTTTGAAGTTAATTTTTTTTGCAAAATAAAAACATAATATTTTGCATTCTTGGTATGTTTTTCTAGTCCTTTACTTTATGGCATAGGATCAGAGATACTTAACAAAAGCTCTCTCTATTCTGACACTAGACCTCAATATTTCCACAGAGAGAAGAATCTTTTCTCTAGTTTTAAAGTTGGATTATGGTGGGTGGTTTGCTATACCACACTTTCTTTTCTGAAAATATTGACTCTTATCTTTTTTATTTAGGTGACTCTAACATAATAACTCATCATGCAGAGGCAGTGGAATTTGTTTCTGCGTTAAAGTAAGCACAGTACTCAGAACATAAGAGAAAGGGCCTGCGCATACCCTCTAATCAGACTAAACCTATAGTTTCATCTGAAGGACTGTTGTTGAAAAGAGATAGTGACAAGGCAGAGTATAATCAGATGCATGTGAACTGAAACCATTATACTGTAAGAGTTTATGAAAAAAATAAATGCATACATGTATAAAATTAGAAGACAAGCAATGAGTTAAAAAAGGAAGGACATTTTCTCCAGATACAGGATTGAATTCAGTCATGTTATAAGACTAAATTAAACTGCCTCACTCTATAACAAGTTCTTGATCAAAAATACGTGACCATCTCTAAGAAACTATGCTTCTTGCATTAAATTATAAGATGTGACTATATATCCTTTTGAATGTATCAACATTTATCCCTACAAGTGACAGTCAACCTTTCAATGTCTGCAAGAAACAGAGGGATAAAGGCACCATCTGTGTTTTCGACTGTGATAGATGCTAATAGAAAAAAAGAAAAATCCCAAGGGGGTTCAGAATTGGGAAATATTTCTCCTCTGAGAACCTTTTATTTGTGTCTGCCTTTTGAGATTCAACTGCTGTTACTAACATGACATAGTGAAAGATAAAAGAAAGATTCAAAATTTGTCAACCCTAAGTAATTTGGAACTCAGTCATCTCGGAGAATAACAGAAATCTCTTGTGACTCTAACAAATACATCCTGACAACAGAGACTGGCATAGGTGAATATGGGAGAGTGTAGGCTTCTTCTAAAGAACGATTAATATATATATATATATCTGTTTGGGGGTGTCTGGGCTAGGGCAGTAGCTCATCCAGTTGAGAGCACACATTACCATGGAAAAGGATCTCTGTTCAAGAACCCAGTCCCCATCTGCAAGGGAGAAGTTTCACAGTTGGTGAAGCACTGCTCCATGAGTTTCTTATTTCCCCAACCCTTTAAATTCCTCAATTTCTATCTGTCCTATCAAATAAAAAAGAAAACCAAAAAGTGACCACAGGGAGTGATGGATTTTTCATGCATGCACATATCACAGAGATAGCCCTGGTAGCAAATGCAAATAATGATTTCTTGAGGGCTGGGCGATGGCACACATGGTTAAAAGGACATATTATCAAGTGCAAGGATAGGGCTTGAGACCCTATCCCTGAGATCTTTCTCTTCCTCTCTCTATCTCCCCATCTTCTCTCAATTTTGCTCTGTCCTATTTAATTAAAAAAAAAAAAAAGAGGAAAAATGGCCACCAGAAGCAATGGTTTTGGTAGTGCTGGTACCAAGCTCCATCTATAACCCTGGTGGCAATAAAAAGGGACAAAGGAAAAAGAAAAATATATATATCATTTACTGAGGTAACTAATCCTATGTTCTCTTGAAGCAGGTCTCTACCATGTGTGTATTTATAGAATTTATTGAAAAATAATATGAGCAGTGTAGAATTCATTCAATAGTCTTTTAAACTTTTTTTTTTCTTTTTCCACCAAGGTTATTGTTGAAGCCCCACAAATCCACTGCACCCAGTAGTCATTGTTCTTCCTTCCTTCTTCCCTCCCTTCCTTCCTTCCTTTCTTTCTTTCTTTCTTTCTTTCTTTCTTTCTTTCTTTCTTTCTTTCTTTCTTTCTTTCCTCCAGAGTTAATACTGGGACTTGGAGCCTGCACTATGAATCCACTGCTCCTGGCAGCCTTTTTTTTTTAATTAGATAGGACAGAAAGAAATTGAGAGAGGGAGGAGAAGGTAGAGAGGGAGAGAGACACCTCCAGACCTACTTTCTGCTTATGAAGTGACCCCCTGTAGGTAGGGAGCTGGGGGCTTGAACTGGGATCTTCTGTGGGACCTTTTACTTCATACACCTCTTGTGAGGCAACCCCCCTGCAGGTAAGGAGGGGAGGGGCTTGAACCGAGATACTTGTGTGGGTCCTTGTGCTTTCTACCATGTGCGCTTGACCTGTAGTGCCACCGCCTGGCCCTCACTTTCGAATTTCTCTAACAGGCAACCTAGTATATATTTCAGCTTTATGAAGGAATAACATTTACTTCTCTGTTAATGCATTTACTTATTTTCTAATTTTTATTGATGATTTAATGGTAGTTTACAAGATTTTAAGCTTACAGGAATATAGTTCCACACCACACCCACAGCCATAGTTCTCTGTCACTACCCCCACCCTCCACTTCTCAGTAACACCCACCACAGTTACCACAAAATTTTATAGAAATTTTGGATGCTGCCCCAGTCCCCACCTGCAGGGGGAAAGCTTCACAAGTGGTGAAGCAGTGCTGCAGGTGTCTCTCTCTCACCCCCTCTATGCCTCCCTTCCCTCTGGATTTCTGACTGTCTCTATCCAATCAATAAATACAGATAATAAAAAAAAAATTTAAAGAAATTTTGGATGCTTTTTTTTCTTTAGGCAGGTTCACGTGTTTCAGTTACCTATATTTCCCACATGAGTAGTTGTCTTTCATGTCCTTATTTTTGAACACAGTGAAAAGAACAGCATTTGAATGGTTTGCCACCCACGCATAACCCACTGTGCTACCACTCAACTCCTATTTTTTTTTTTTTTGATATGACAGAGAGAAATTGAGAATGGAAGGGGAGCTGGAGATGAAAGGAAAGAGAGACACCTACAGCCCTGCTTCACCACTCATAAAGTTAACTTGTTCAGGGTATTGCGTGTCCTGAACACTCGTGCATCACTGCTGGACCTGTAGTGGGTATCTTTATAAGTGCTGGAACAGTACTGAGATGTCCCTTCTCCCTCTCTCTCTCTCTCTCTCTCTCTCTCTCTCTCTCACAGACACACACATCCATCTATCTTTAAAAAATCATCTGTTTAACTTACACCATTTTTCACTTTATTGGAGGAGTTAATGGTTTATAGTATAGCTTCTAACACATAACTACTATGATAGGTGTCCATAAGGCACTCTGTTCTCTAGCCTAGGTCCTTTTCCATCATTCTGCACCAGGATCCCAAAGCTCCTCCATCCCATTCTTTGCCCCACTTTCTGAATCCTTCGCTTCAGAGGAATACACTATACTGAGTCTGAAGTTCACCTAAGGTTTCTCATACTGTCCTTGCTTTTCAATGCACACCTTTGGTCATAGCAATGAAATTTGTAATATATCAAACATAGAATCAACTCAGATGCCCAAAGAGTGGCTAAGAAAATTATGGTATATGTGCATAGAGGTATACTATGCAGCTGTAATATATATATATATATATATATATATATATATATATATATATATATATGATGAAGTCATCTCTTTTGCCACATCTTGAATGAACTGAGAAGCTGGATGACATAAGCCAGAAAAAGAAAGTCAAATACTGGATGATCTCATTCATAGATAGAAATTAAGAAATTAAAAAAATTATATTATTATTTTTTAACCAGAGCACTGCTTTGGACTGGCAGATGTTGGTGCAGTGTATTGAACATGGGAGTTCTATTGCCTCTGGCATGAAAGTCTGTTGTGTAAATCACTGTGTTATTTCTCTGACACCAGCCCCTCACCTTGTCTCTTTAGGAAAATCGGTAGACGGACATTTGTGGTACAATGACAAAAAGAACCAATTGACTCCTCTAAAATCTCAATAAATGAATAGGTAGTTTCATAGTGGTATGCTGGAATGTGAATTAAAAGCCAGTGTGAAAATTCTGGGAAGAAACAGGAAGGATCTAACCTACAGTTGAGTCTTCCTCCTACAGATTGTCAGTCACAAATGATGCACTAATAATATTCAAAAGAGCTGTAATACATAGAAGAATAAAAAGTGTCTAAATTGCATTCTTGTTTGTGGCTTATTTTCTTTCTTTCAGAGTCAGAGACTTATATGTCCATACTTTCACTTTTCCCCATCTGACTTTTTCATTCAGGGGAGGAGACAGTAAGGGAGAGAGAGAGAAAGGGAGAAACACCGTGGTACTAAGGGCTTAAACTTGGGCTGAGTACAGGGCAAGTTGTGTGTGCTGCCTGATGATCGCTCTCTCAACCCCTTTCTGTAATGATTTCTGAGTATAGCTATCTATACAAAAGGAATATAAACACTGAGCTTTTTCAAAAATATTATTTAATATTCCAACTAGTATCATTTAATATTTCAATACATATATGGCCTGAAACTCATACATTTACTTTTAAAGACCAGAAAATGAAAGGAGAAACAAAAATAAAGATTTGTTTTTTCCATGAATCAAATATATGCTAGTATAAATTTTATAGAAAGCTCTCTATTAAGTCAAATGATGATTAGGTAGGTATTTCACACAACAAGATTTTTGCTTTTGTTTTTATGTCTTGATCTTAGACCCCTGACCCTGGAAACAGAAGTATTATGTATTCTGTGAGGCTACAAAGCCATCATTTAGCCTTTAAGCCTTGACTGCTTTATCTGTAAAATGGAAGTAATAAAAACCGTCTATATCCTTCAAAAGACCTCAATTCCAATAGCTAATAGGAAACTAATAGTAAAATGCTTTGAGTTCCCTGGAGGTCAGCCACTAGCTGGATAAAGTGGGTTATTATAGCAGCACTTCTTGAGCTACTTCTTAGAGCAAGCAAAATCAAAATATATCATATCCTGTTGAAACTGCCCTTGGATAAGAAGAGTGCAATTATCCAAGGTTGAAACTGATTACAGAGTGTCTGTGAACATCTGGACTTTTAAAAAGTGTGTCTTTGGAGTCCTAAGATATGTGGACTGCTCTCATAGATGAGGTGAGAATGTTATCATTTTCCTCTTTCTAGAGCTTTTTTTTTTTCCACATTTTGGAAGGGTCAGAAAATGAAACTTTCTTTTGACCTTGCAGTTTTAGTCACCATCAACACTATATATATATATATATATATATATATATATATATATGTTTTTTAAATGAGGGATAAAGATAGAGTTTAATCAATTTATTATTATCTATTTATTATTGTTTTGCATGTATTTATTTATTTTCCCTTTTGTTACCCTTGTTGTTTTTTTATTATTGTAGTTATTATTGTTGTTGTTATTGATGTCATCGTTGTTAGATAGGACAGAGAGAAATGGAGAGAGGAGGGGAAGACAGAGAGGGGGAGAGAAAGATAGACACCTGCAGACCTGCTTTACCACCTGTGAAGTGACCCCCCTGCAGGTGGGGACCCTGGGGCTAGAACCAGGATCCTTACACAGGTCCTTGCACTTGGCACCACATGTGCTTAACCCACTGTGCTACCGCCTGATTCCCTTATTATTATTATTGTTTTGTATCACCTACTTGAGAGACAGCAGGTGAGGAAATGGCACAGGTTGTTTGGGGCAACTAATTTCAACCCCAACTATGCCAGTACATATGCTATGTCTTCTTTGATCCTCATATGGGAGTTACAGAATCAGACTCTCTAGAAGTAAGGCCTTGGCTGCTGTATTTTTCAGAAAAACCCCACACTATTTTCCAGTGAGCAGCCCAGATGAAGTCCACTGGGGTAAGGACCTCCATCTATCTAGCATTAGTTATAACCTTTTGAAAATTATTTTATTTGTGTTGACAGAACAGTGAAAAACTAAAAGGGGAGAGGTGATAGAACTGGGCAGGAAAAGAGAGATACCTGCAGCACTGCTTCACAATTAATGAAGTTCCTAACTAAGTGTGGGCCACTGCAGGGGGAATGCTTCATGAATGGGCAAACAGTACTGCAGGTATCTATCTACCATTCTCTCTCCCTTGCTGCTTTTCATCCCCTCACAAATTCTCTCTGTTCTGTCAGGAAAAAAAAAAAAAGAAAAGAAAGAATATATCGACAGTGGGAATGGTAGATTCCTACTACTGCTACATGCCCCAGCCATAACCCTAGTGGCAAAGAAAAAAAAATTAAAATAAAAGTGTGGACCAAAAGTTTAAACCCATGTCCTTGTGTATGATAATCTGTGTGCTTATCCATGTGCACCACATCCCAGCCTCACCCTTTCTGTAATATGGGAGAACATTATTTTTCAAATTATCTTTGTGTTTTTGTTTTCATGTTATTATGGGTTTAATTATGTACAGCACAATTGACACATAGGTACAACATCTCATCTCCCCATGATACATCTCTTGGTGTCTACAAGATTTTAATTCTTCAGTTGATTAGGAAAATATCTTAGGAAGCCACAAGGCATTTCTTTTTTTTTTTTTTTCCTCCTCCAGGGTTATTGCTGGGCTCGGTGTCTGCACCATGAATCCACCGCTCCTGGAGGCCATTTTTTTCCCCTCTTTTGTTGCCCTTGTTGTAGCTTCGTTGTGGTTATTATTATTGCCCTTGTTGACGCAATTCGTTGTTGGATAGGACAGAGAGAAATGGAGAGAGGAGGGGAAGACAGTGAAGGGGAGAGAAAGATGGACACCTGCAGACCTGCTTCACCGCCTGTGAAGCGACTCTCCTGCAGGTGGGGAGCCGGGGGCTCGAACAGGGATCCTTACTCTGGTTCCTGCGCTTTGCGCCACATGCGCTTAACCCACTGCGCCACTGCCCGACCCCCGCCACATAGCATTTCTTTCTTTAGTCCTTTTCTCTGCAAACATTCATTTAATTTTTATTTTTATGTGAAGGACAAAGAGGGAGAGGCACAATGACAGAAAGAGACTAGATAACTCCTGGGTTCTAGCATAATGAGGTGTTAGGAATTGAAACTGAGACCTCATATATACAAGTTTCATGGTTTCCTGCTAAATCCCTCCCCAACTGTTTATATCCTTTCTTTGTGACCACTTAAGATCTTCAATGCAACTATGATCCCTTTGTTCCCAGGAAGGAGGTTTGTTTGCGTAAATCAACACAATACCCATCATTCTGACTCTGTCTCCAGTATTGGCAATTTTCTCAGCTATTAAGAAAATGAACCCACCTTCTCAGACCCCTCTTGGATGGAGCTAGAAGGAATTATGTTGAGGTAAGTCAGAAAGACAAAGATGAGTATGGGATGATCCCACTCATAAATGGACGTTGAGAAAGAAGAACAGACATGGAATAGCAAAGTAGAATTCAATTGAGTTCAGATTATTGCACCAAAGGGAAAAACTCTGGGTGGAGGATGAGGGTAGATTTTCAGTTTCTCCTTTTCAACTCTTAACATCTGTTGGGTTCACTGAGCACATGAGCTTCATCCGGGACTTTTCCAGCAGCCACAAGTGTTCTGTGAAGGACATCGGGAGCGCACCTCTACAAGCCAGTGATGTGTGCGGATGGCAGGCCCTGAGGAGTCGTTCCTACTGCTTGTTACTGTGCTTTCCAGAGTGAGACACTGGCTCTTAGAGAGTCTGCAAGCAGATTTGCTACTCTGATATCTTCTTTCTTATGCTCTCACTTTTCCTCCTTTCAAGCACATGCTCCATCCAAGATCGGCTGAAAATGGTGAAGTCACCATTTTTTACAGCTGAGTAGTATTCCATTGTGTATATACCACAACTTGCTCATCCACTCATCTGTTGTTGGACACCTGGGTTGTTTCCAGGTTTTGGCTATTTCAAATTGTGCTGCCAAGAACATATCTGTACACAGATCTTTTTGGATGGATGTGTTGGAGTCCTTAGGATATATCCCCAGGAGGGGAATTGCAGGTTAGGTCCATGTGTAGCCTTCTGAGAGTTCTCCAGACTGTTCTCCACAGAGGTTGGACCAATTGACATTCCCACCAGCAGTGCAGGAGGGTTCCTTTGACCCCACACCCTCTCCATCATTTGCTGCTGTTACCTTTTCTGATGTATGACATTCTCACAGGAGTGAAGTGATATCTCATTGTTGTCTTGATTTGCATTTCTCTGACAATCAGAGACTTGGAGCATTTTTTCATGTGTTTCTCGGCCTTTTGGATCTCTTCTGTGGTGAATATTCTGTCCAAGTCCTCCCCCCATTTTTGGATGGGGTTATTTGTTGTCTTGTTGTTGAGTCTGGCAAGCTCTTTATATATGTTGGTTATTAAACTCTTATCTGATGTATGGCATGGAAAGATCTTCTCCCATTCTGTGAGGGGTCTCTTGGTTTGGGTAGTGGTTTCTTTTGCTGTGAAGAAGCTTTTTAATTTGATGTAGTCCCATAGGTTTATACTTGCCTTAGTCTTCTTTGTAATTGGATTCGTTTCATTGAAAAGTTCTTTAAAATTTATGCGGAAAAGAGTTCTGCCAATATTTTCCTCTAAGTATCTGATAGTTTCTGGTTTAACATCCAAGTCCTCTCAACTTACATTGAAAATAGATTCCAGAAGAATTTAAAGATGGGTGCTGTCTTTGTTGATCTCACAGCAGCCTATGACACGGTCTGGCACCGTGGTCTCCTAGTCAAGATCTCAAGATGCCTGCCTCCATGGGTGGCCAACACTATATCGTTTCATCTCCAAAGCAGAAGATTCCAGGTGCGTCTGGGTGACAAGTTTAGCAGATGGAGACCTGTCTCAAGTGGCCTCCCCCAGGGCTCTGTTCTGGCTCCTACGCTATTTAATATTTACATCAATGACCTCCCAGAAACTTCTTCAAGGAAGTTCATCTACGCCGATGATATCTGCTGTGCAACTCAGACATCCTCGAGGAAACACTCATGAAAGACATGTCTCTGATATCTGATTACTGTAAAAAATGGCGACTAATCCCTAGCACTGCAAAAATGGTATCATCTGTTTTCCATCTACACCATGCCTCGGCCTCGCGTGAGCTTAATGTGCAGCTTGGCGATACGAGAATCCGGCATGAAGCCCAGCCAGTCTATCTTGGTGTTACTCTCGATCGCACTCTGTCATTTCACAAACATCTCATAAAAACTGCAGCAAAGGTGGGCACGAGGAATCACATCATTGCAAGACTGGCCAGCTCCTCATGGGGCGCGAGCGCTTCCACACTACGATCATCATCTCTGGTATTATGCTATTCCACTGCAGAATACTGTGCCCCAGTATGGTTCCGTAGCCCCCATGTCCACTTGGTCGATTCCAAATTATATTCCTCCATGAGGATAATTTCTGGAACCATCCGTTCCACCCCGGTTCCATGGCTGCCAGTTCTTAGCAACATCGCCCCGCCAGATATTCGTCCGGATGCGGCATCATCTAAGTTCATTTCCCACGTCTACGCTCGACCGGACCTGCCAATATACGCGGATATCTTCGCCCACCCTGTTCAACGCTTGAGGTCTCGTCACCCAATCTGGTCCCCTATGCCTACACTGAACTTCTCTGTTCCAGTCTCTTGGAAACAGAGCTGGCAGTCAGCTGAGGTAAAGAACAAACACCTCATCACAGACCCCTGCAAGCATCAACCCCGCTTTGACCTAGCTCGTTATGATTGGACCCTCCTCAATCTCTATCGAACAGGCCATGGCCGGTGTGCCGCTATGTTCCATCGCTGGGGAGCCAGAGATGACCCGAACTGCCCCTGCGGCTATAGTCAGACTATGACCCACATAATCAACAACTGCCACCTCTCCAGATTCAAAGGAGGTCTCGAAACTTTACATCAGGCTCAACCTGACGCTGTTGACTGGCTACGAAAGAAGGGCAAACGCTAGAAGAAGAAGAACTGGGTTGGGAAGGTTTGGTTAGGAATTGGTTTTAGTTTGGGCAAGATGGTGGTATGAGAGCAGGTCTGGAGCGCCCCCTGGAGGTAGACCCCTCTTATGTACTCAACGTGTCCATTTTCACAAAGCTCTTGCTTACCATTCGCACTCAAATAGGAGGAAAAGTAAACTGAAAATGCTCAGCACACCTGGTAAATTGCTGAAAACAGAAAAATCGTGATATTACTAAACCGACACTATTTCCAAACCATATCCATAGAGGGTTGCTTGATTTAAAATTAGTTAAAATAAAAATTATTTAAAATGTCAGCTATTCAGTTGGACTAGTCACATTTAAAGTGGTCAGTAGCCACCGGTCTAAAAATTGTAATCTTAGACAATGGGGGTGTAGGACATCATCTTATAGCTGGAAGGGCTGGGGGTGGGGGCAGTGTGGTACAAACAAATATTAAGAAAGTCTCATTTTAGGAAATAATATCATAACAGAAATTTCAGTTACCATATTCAGGTACAGAGTAAATGCTTCTGAGTCAAAGGTTTAATTAAAGGAAAAAACACACCCTATACCCCAGGCATTTAGGCATTTCAAGGGTACAGTATTGTAGTCATTGAATCCTCTGTAGGGAGGGGGAGATAGCTTAATGGTTATGCAAAGGGACTTTCAGGCCTCAGGCTTTGAAGTCCCAGCTTCAGTCCTTCACACCACCATAGGCCAGAGCTAAGCAATGCTCTGGTTTAAAAAAAAAAAAGAAAGAAAGAAAGAAAGAAAAAAAAATCTGCTTCTGTAAGCTGCAAGTTTCTGTTTATAATTAATCACCTAATCCTAAAAGAACCATTGACTTTTTTGACAGACTCTCCTTTCTCCTTTCTTCTCTCTTCCCTTTATATTTTAACAACCTGGTTGCCAACAAATTCAGTCAAAGAAATAGTTACAGATTTAAATTCCTGTATGTTCCAACAATATTTGTGTTTATTCAGGTTCTCTCTATTTCCTGGCAATTGTACCAGTTCACTTTATAAAATAAGAGTCATTTGCCTTAAGTTTCTTTCCCACCTGCCATTCAGAGGACTTATGGCTGGGTAAGTGGGTTAATTTTACATGGTGAATAGCAAGAGAAAATCATTTAGCAAATATGAGAAGCTTCACTGGGACATTTGCTGATTCATTTATTTATTTATCATGGCTTATTGGGCTTAAAGGTCTTTCATGAATTCTACCAGCCTAGTCCAATTTATATGATCTGCTTCTGGAATAGGAAGACTGCAAAGCATTATGCTGTGCTTTATTTCTGAATTTACTTAGCAGCAAGTCTGTTTCTCAAAACACTGACGGCAGTTTTCCATAAATATATTGTTTTGAATAAAATAATAATTTAATGGTGGATAGAAAATTATAAACCCCATTGTCCTACAGAGAAGCAATTACAAAAGCCAGACCTCCCACCTTCTTTCCACACTTCATAAAAATCTTTGGTCCTTAGTCCCAGAGGGATAAAGAATAGGGACCCTTCCCATGGAAGGGAGGATACATGGGACTCTAGTGGTGGAAACTGTATGGAGATTTACCTGTCTTATCCCACAATCTTGTCGATAATTATTAAATCACTAACAAAATAAAAAGGGGAAATTATAAATCAAATTCCAAGTTCAAAACCCCATAAATCTCACTAATTTATAGCTATCTCTTACAAATGTAGACATATTCTCCATGTCAATTTTATGTCACTTGTCACTCAAAGTACAATATAATTTAACAAAGGGGTACAGGAAAATAGAGAAAATGTACAATGTTTTAGTTATTTATAAAATAATTGATTATAGGTTTTAAATGTAGTAGACAAAATATAGCAACATGAGAGATAAGTTAGGGTATAATATTGTACTTAGGAATTAAGTGAGGAGGCCGGGCAGTAGCTCAGCAGGTTAAGCGCACATGGCCCAAAGCGAAGAACCAGAGTAAGGATCCCAGTTCAAGCCCCTGGCTCCCCACCTGTGCTCTCCTCAAAGGCAGTAGAGCAGATCAGCAGGTGTCTATCTTGCTCTCCCCCTCTCTGTCTTCCTTCCTTCCTCTCTCGATTTCTCTCTGTCCTATCCAGCAATAACAACAATGATAAACAGCAAGGGCAATAAAAAGGAAAAAAGGGCCTCCAGGAACAGTGGATTTATAGTGCAGATACGGAGCCCCAGCAATAACCCTTAAGGCAAAACAATAATAATAAAATAATAATAATAATAATAAGTGAAAGGGAACTAGGTGGTCCCGCACCTGGCTCAAGTTCTCCCCAGCTGGGAAGAAACTACAGAAGCTGTGAAGCAGTGCTGTAAGTTCTCTCCTTCTCCCAGTTTCGTTAATTTTTCTCTCTGTCTTTCCCAACTAGATGATTAACTAATAAAAAATAGTTTTAAGTGAATGCAGGCACACAGTTACATTCCTGAAAATGTATGAACAGTGATAGAACAGTAATTTATCTCAAATCTGGAAGAAATACAGTGACCAAAGCAACTTTTAAAAATGTGGTCTCATTATACTCAGAGAAGCAACAACAATGACAACAGAAGTAATTGCTCACAGAACATTTTCAGGTACTGGCTCACCTGATTTAATCAGTAGATTTTACTGTGCAATAAATAGAAAAAAATTGGCTAAGAGATGGATAGCCCAGGTGAACTTTTAAGAACTTTCCAGATAATGTCTACAGTTAGCAGCATCTAATTATTTACAGTTAATTAATGTGAAAGAGGAATTAGACACATTTCTTTCAAAAATGCTATAGCCTATGAGTGTCCTTTCTTATCTAACACCTCTTCTATCTTTTTTCAGTTTCCATGCAACTTATATAAAACATATGACAATAATACAAAGAAATCAAGAGCTTAGAGTCATTTTCTTTATTGAATTATTTCTTCAATCCAAAGGGAGAGCAAAATTCTTGAATTTTGCTGTCACTGAAGAGACTATAACTCCCTCTGATGGCGATTATATCTAAAGTGAAAAGTTTTTACATTGGCTTTTTAATTTTATTCCTCAAGGAAATATCACACAATAAAAATCTTCAGTACTTTCTACTTTAATTGTCTTGCTATTCATCTATAGGTACTTTGTGGCAGGAACCAGATAAGTAGCCATCTTTAGGTATGTTAGTATGAGTGGTTGCCCCTAATTACCTACATATCTCCTACTCAAATATTCTTTAAAAATAATTATTCATCATTTTAATTTCATGTGGAATAATAAAGGAGTGTCAGATCAATGCTCAGCTCTAGCATATGAAGAACCAGGGTTCAAACCTGGGACTTCAAACATACAAGCAACTTCCCCAGGCTTCCTTTGGAAATCTTTTTTTCTTTTTTAATCTTTTTATGTATAAAAAGGAAACACTGAGAAAACCATAGGATAAAAGGGGTACAACTTCATACAGTTCCCACTACCAGATCTCCGTATCCCATCCCCTCCACTGATAGCTTTCCTATTCTTTAACCCTCTAGGAGTATGGGCCCAAAATCATTGTGGGATGAAGAAGGTTGAAGGTCTGGCTTCTGTAATTGCTTCCCTGCTGAACATGCACATTGACAGGTCAATCCATACTCCCAGCCTGTCTCTCTCTTTCCCTAGTGGGGAAGGGCTCTTGGGAAGTGGAGCTCCAAGGCATGTTGGTGAGGTTGTCTGTCCGGGGAAGTCTGGTCACATACTGCTAGCATCAGGAACCTGGTGGCTGAAAAGAAGAGTTAACATACAAATCCAAACAAATTGTTGACCAATTATGGACCTAAAGGCTGGAATAGTGCAGATGAAGTGTTGGGGGATCCTCCATTTTGTAGATAGCTAGTAGGGATATTTTAATCTTATTTTAAAGAGCCTTAGCTATACTAGTGTTTTTTGTTTGTTTGTTTGTTTGTTTGTTTTGCCTGAGTCTGAAATCTGATATGCAGGTTGATTCTAATTATTGTCTGGGGAGATGGTTTCATGGCTGGGAAAAAGACCAGAAAGCTGGATCAGGGAAGAGAGTAGCTCCCTAATATCAGAAAGGGGTATATATATATATATGGTGATGGTGTATATGATACAACAAATCACAACACAGAGATATTTCAAAATTAACCCATTTGTCAAACAATGTGATTATTGCAGTAACTATCTACTGTCTTCTTAAATCCTAAGACAATGGGAATCTCCTGCTTCCTCTATAGAGCCTATGTTTCTCCCAATCCTGGAACCTCTGGGATGGGGCTAACTTACCTGCATGATTCTCTCAAGTCAAGTCATACCAAATGATATTGCATCTGTGGATGCAAACCTAATCAATGCAATGAGTACCATCTCAGCATGCTTCACCTCAGACTATGTACAAAGATGTCAGGCATGGAATGCCAACCGTTCACCCTCATCACTCGGATGAAACCTTTCCTATCACGGTATTCTCTATTTCCATTCCAGGAGGTTCACTTCCTAACAAAGTACCAAAACCTAGATATAGACCAGGTCCCATAAGATAGAGCATATGTTCACATGTATCCATAAATTAGGGCAAAATATATACCTGAAAGCAAAAATAAACAATAGTCTGTAGTGAGTCAGTATCAAGTTCACAATGAAATAGTGTTCACTTAGACTTAGATACCCTCCTCACATCTTATTACAGTTCTCTCACTTACTCCAAAGCTAACCTTAGCAAAGCAAGGATTGCAAAAGTTGAATAAGGGCAAGAGATTGGCATACTTTAACCATGACTCTTTAGTCACTATCAGGCCATTTCACCAGATGGGTCCCTAACTGGGGAGTCCTGAGATTCCCAAACAGTCTTTATGGGCCTAGAACTCAAATAAATCCCTCTCTTCATTGTTACTGGTCATTTCTACCAAGAACAACAAAATAGACCCCTTTGTGGGCCCCCATAGGACCTTGCCCTCAACTTGGATCAACAATGGTAGAGAATGTTCCATCCTCCAAAGGGAGGATGGACATCATACTCTATGCTACACCTGAGGAAGATAGGTCAGTACTGGGGCAGCATGGAATGTTCCTACTCATGACCACAGAATGTGAGCTCAGATCTAGAGGGATGCAGAAGTCACACAGGCTCCCAAGCTAATTATGGCCCCCAGATCACATCAAATCGATGGGGTTTATAGTCAACAATATTTATACTCCTTTTGAAATCTTAATGACTAGTGACTTCTTCCTATTGTCACAACATTGAGTTCCTTTTGTATTAGTGGAAAGTCAAGTTAGGTCTTGAATCATCCAGTGCCAGAGATACTTAAAGACAAAGGTCATAATACTGAAATTCAACATGCTTCTTAACTCATGGTTAATCAGATGATGTCGCTGGACCTTATTTACTTTAAGAAAATTTTTTTTCATGTTGGGTGGTGGCACACCTGGTTGAGCATACATGCTGCAATGTGCAAGGACCCAAGTTCAAACCTCCAGTCCCCACCTGCAGAGGGGAAAGCTTTGTGAGTTGTTGAGCAGTGCTACAGGTGTCTCTCTGGATCCCCCCCTTGCTGGGGCTCATGTGGAGTGGCTCCAATGGGGGGGTATGCCTCCGACCCTCCCTCACCAGCTCTAGTGACTGTGTGAATTCAGAAAGAGACATCAGGGAACATTCTGGTATGAACATTTGTTTATTTGGAGAAGAGTACAGGTCTTTATAATGAGTTAAGAAGAGAGTATTTTTCACATATGTTAGAAATTACAGGGAGTCGGGCAGTGGTGCAGTGGGTTAAGTGCACGTGGCACAAAGCGCAGGGACCTGCGTAAGGATCCCGGTTAGAGCCCCTGGCTCCCCACCTGCAGGGGAGTTGCTTCACAGGCGGTGAAGCAGGTCTGCAGGTGTCTATCTTTCTCTCCCCTCTCTCTCTGTCTTCCCCTCCTCTCTCCATTTCTCTCTGTCTTATCCAACAACAAAGCAACGTCAACAATGGTAATAATAACCGCAACGAGGCTGCAACAACTAGGGCAACAAAAAGGGGGAAAATGGCCTCCAGGAGCGGTGGATTCATGGTGCAGGCACCGAGCCTAGCAATAACCCTGGAGGGAAAAAAAAAAAAAAAAAAGAAATTACAGGTTTCTTAAAGGTCAGCTTGCCCTTATGGTAGGGGGCTGGTATGACAAGAATTGATGACATACATAAAGGTCAAAAACGATTAGTCTCCATGAAGCAGGTAAGTTAATTATCCAAAGGTATTTCAGAGAAGCATAGGGGTTAAACCAGTAAGGTGAGGTAGAGAAGAAGAAAAACAAAATAATGTAAATCACAGATATCAAAGAACATAAGGAAATAGAAATTGGGGGTCTCATTGCCTGGTGTTGGTGGGGTGTATGATAGACTGTGTTCTCCTTTATGATCAAAAGGTAAAGTGGATGTGTGAACTTTGAGTGAACCCTCAAGAAGGCAATCGTTTGGCCTGCTAGCAGGGGGAACTAAGTGTGACAGGCTTGTAGGCTTTCTGTGACCTTGAGAGACTAACAAGGAGAAACTGGGTCTGGGAGACTTTTCCCTCTTGGCTCATCTCTATAAGGAGAGAGGCTAACAAGTTGGGTGTCTTTCCAGACCTCCACCTAAGGATGGGAGAGCTCCCCTAAGCTCTACCAAACTTTCACATAGTTCCACACCCCCTCTCTACCTTTCACTTCCTCTCAATTTCTGGCTGTCTCTATCTAATAAATAAAGATAATAAAGTATTTTTTTTTAAATTTATACCTGTTTTGAAACAGGCAAGAAGGGGAAAGAAATTACGAGAATGATACTATAAATATAAAAATTAGAAAAGTGATAGATAGATAGATAGATAGATGGCCTGAAACTTAAATGACTATTATTCTCAAGATAATGAAGCAACCAGTGGAAAGAATAGATTAATTCAGGGTAAGAATTGAAAACATATCCACAGAATACTGAGTTTTCTGCTTGTGTACGCCATTGAGCTACCAGATTTTAGTAGGATCTGAATCTAATTCTCAAAGGCTTACTTGTCTATGTCAGTTGATGGGCTAACTACCAACTGGTCAGATCAGTAGGAAAACGTAGTTAATGTATATTTTAGAATGAAAACAATCTTCAAATTGTAAGAGCATTTTCAGTGATTTTTTTTTTACTTATTTTTAAACCCTACTTAAGTTATTCCAGGACATTTCAGTGCATCTGGATAATGTGGCTGCAAAAATTTTGGGAATCTTGATTTAGCAGTGTTAGTTGACCTTATGCTTTAACCTCAATATAAGCAGTCTTTTCATGAAAGGTGCTTTGTTGCACCAACATGCTTGTGAAATTTTACAGTAGCTCTGACCCACACCTTGTCAAGGTTATGGATAACTGGCTCAGTTAAAGAATTGTGGCATACAGAAACAGAGGGAAGGGAAAATAATAGCAACTTGACTTTGGGGATGAACAAATACCCTATTGCTATTCCGCTATAGTTTTGGAAATGCTCACAGGATATTTGGAAATTGCATTTCTAAATGTTATGGACTTTGGGTCTTTCAACCATGTAATGAGTAGATATTTTTCCACTTATTTACTATTGGTAGAAATTGAGTGATGGACTTTTCCACTGATGATTCTGCCCATGTTTATTTTTTTTTTCAATGCTCAAGTCAGCATTGTTATCTGACAATGTAAAAAAAGTTACATTTGGATTTATATCCAGAGGCAATTCTTTTTTCAAATAATTTTCATCTGTCACCATCATCTTCACTAAGATGCAGAGCAGGGAGTGACAGAAGAACTGGTTTTACCTACAATTTTGTTATATTTTTCTCTAAATGGAAGTCTCAGACAGCACAATTTTCAAGATAAAATAACAAAACTGTGATTATTTCCAATGTCAGTGTCTGATAGAGGATTATAAGTCATTGCCTAAACTGCCAAATATTTGGGACGAGTGGCTTGAAATTGTGTTTTGGAGACTGGAATCACTGCATTGTAGAATTTCTTCATTGAAGAAAATAAACTGCTTCCTAAAAATGGCAGAAGACCAAGACCAAAAAATGATAAAAGAACACACACAATTAGGAAAAAAAGACTATATCAAACAGACTGATGGAAACTTCACGTTAGTAATACCAATAGTAATTGTTGAAGTTATTTATTATTGATTGATTTCTTAAAGAAAATAAAATGTTTTGTAATACATCATCAGCCTTCACCACTTTTTCAAAGATAAAGGGAGAGATAGGAAAAGAGAGATGGAGAGACAGGATAGCATTGAAACTCCTGCCAGTGTTGTGCAGGTCTGGATTATTAACATAACAAAGCATAAATCATCCTAGGTAAGTTATCTGTCCACCCCTAAAAAAATTACTTATTTTTTATTAGTGATTTAATAATTTTTGCAAGATTTTTAGATTTCAGGGGTATAATTCTATTATACCCACTGTTAAACAATAATTTATGACTCCCATCACCATCACAACAGCCACTATAGTTATTTTTATATTTATTTTATTTGATAAATAGAGAAAAAAGAAGAGAGGGAGGTATACAGACAGAAAGAGAGAGAGAGAAAGAAATATATCTTAAGCATTGCTTCACCACTTGTGAAGCTTCCCCTCTGTAGGCTGGCATTGAACTTGTATCTATCACCATGGTTCCCTTTGTCAGGAGTCTCCCTTTATCATAAGACTTTTTCCATTCTTGGTGTCTTCTGCAACCTTTGTTCCCCAACTACATTTCCAAATACCCATTTAAGGTCAAATATACTTCTTTTAGAAGTTAGGTTACAAAGTCACTGGAGTGGATGGGAGGGAGGAGTTGGGTAAAGACAGGAAAAAAAAAAGTCTCAGCTGTAGTTTGATGAGTTTAGGAAAGTTGATTTATTACCTATTGTTATTTTGGGGAGCTGTTTTGTGTCTGCTATTACTTCATGGCTACTCCTCCCTCATATCAAACAAATTATTTTTTCTGAATTTTTAACTGGATAAAGACAGAGAAAATTGAAAGGAAGAGAAAAAGAGACACCTCTGGCACTGCTTCACGGTTCCTCAAGCTTTCCTGCTGCATATGGGGACCAGAGTTTAAGCACATGATAACACATGGTAATATATGCACATGATAATACATGCAGTCAACCAGGTGTGCCACCACCTGACCTACACAAATTATTTTTAAAGCCAATTCAGCTTTGCTTTTTAAAAAATATTTATTTATTTATTTATTTATTTAGGAAGTGAGGAGAGGGGTAAGCTGGTGGCACACCAGGCTATGTGTACATAATACAAAGCAAAGACCCACACAGGGATAAGAACAAGAGAGCAACTATGTACAAATTTAGACAGCTGTAGAAATGACAGTTAACCCGTTTCTGTGACATTGAAAAAACAGCAGTGGTTTGCAGTGGAGGGACTTGGGATCAGAACTCTGGTGGTGGGAACAGTGTGGAATTATACCCCTGTTGACATGTAATTTTGGAATTCAGTATTTAATTACTAAAAATAAAATAATAAAAAAGGTCTCAGTTCAAGCCACAGGCTCCCCACCAGCAAGGGGTTGTTTCCCAAATGGTGAAGTAGGTCTGCAGGTTTCTGTCTTTTTGTCTCCCTACTTCCTCCTACTCTCAAATTCTCTCTTTCCTATCCAACAAAATGGAAAAAAAAGAGTTTCCAGGAGCAGTGGATTCATGGTACCAGCACCGAGCCCCACTGATAACCTTGGAGGCAAATAAAAAAAAGTGACGAGAAGAGGAGGAGTGGGAGAGGAGAGAGAGAGAGAGAATATGAACATTATTCTGGCACATGTTGCTGGGAAATTGTGCAGATACAGTCACATCTGCCATGTTGTGCCCTCAGGGCACTGTTGATTCCCTGTAATAGTTGGAGTACTTTGGTTACCCCCCCCTTTCCCATTCTCATGAGAGTTATTATCCTACCCTGGAGTGCTATGGTTACTCCTCCCCCTTCCCATTCTCACAAGAGCTATTCCCATAAAATCCCTTCTTCTTCCACACCTCACTCTCTTGCCCGCCTTTCACTTCAGTGATTAGACACAGGGAAGGTTGCTGCATGAGGCGGCCATTTTTGCTGCCTCCACGTGGCCCAAGCTGCTTCTCTCACCCAACTCTGAGGTACCAGCGCAAATAAAGGATTGTGTTTCCCCTTTCTGCTTGAAACCTCCTTTTTCTGCATCCCACCGCAGCGACACCTGGCGCCCAACGTGTCCCACACTCATGCCCTGCAGGGCGGCCCGGCCTGAGGTCCAGAAAAGCTGCCCACACACAGGTAAGTAACAGCTGCCTGACTGCAGCCACCATGGGTTTCCTTCCATTTTACAAGGAGGTGTCCCAGACATTCTATTCTTTTCTCATGGGACAGGCACTCTATCTTGGAGACACTTTAATTGGAGCTGCACTGTGGGTTCTCTTGGCTATGTTTGCAACTTTCAGGATATATATAAGGCGCCCTGCCAAAAGGTTAAGAGACCTTGAGGCTAAGATACAAGAGTTAAAAGAAATGTTCTCAGCGCTTAAACACCCTAAGCCTTATGCAGTTTGCCCCGAGAGATCTGTTCCTGTTTCTGTTTCAGCAGACACATGTTTGGTTTCTCCAGCAGCCATTTCTCCAGTGACTTCCACTTCGATGACTCCTCCCCCCACTGATACCTCATCATTAAGAAACCTTGAGGCTGAGATACAAAAGTTCAAAGAAATGATCTCGGTGCTTAAACACCCTAAGCCTTCTGCAGTTTGCCCCGAGAGTTCTGTTCCTGTTTCTGTTTCTGTTTTGGCAGACACGTGTTTGTTTTCTCCAGCAGCCATTTCTCAGTGGCTTCCACTTCTATGACTCCTCCCCCCACTATTACCTTATCATTAAGAGACCTTGAGGTCAAGAAACAAAAGTTAAAAGAGATGTTCTCAGCGCTTAACCACCCTAATTCCTCTGCAGTTTGCCCCAAGAGTTCTCTTCTGGCAGACACCTGTTCAGTTTCTATGACAGCCACTTCCCCAGCAGCTTCCACTCCCGTGACTCCTTCCCCCGCTGATACCTCATCATCAAACCAAGTCCACACCTTCCCGGTAAATGTGGCCCCCAATAAACAAAACCCTCAGGTGTGGCATCCATACTCCTCCAAAGAACTCATAGAACTCAGACAGGCAGTGAAGGAGGACGTATTTCATGCCCCATGGACCAAGTCCATTTTACGAGGCTTGTTCCAGCACTTTAATACCCCCCAGGATTGGAGGGACTTAGCTCTTGCTGAGCTCCCAGACCCCCTCTACCTGCAATGGGAGGCATGCTTTCATGATCAGTGCTCGAAACAATCCCAGAAAAATAGTCACAAACAACTAGAATGGAATTTTAATGCATTGTTTGGAGCGGGAGAGTTTGAAACTGGAATTCAGCAGGCAGAAGCCAAGTTTCCAAAAAAGATGATTTTAAGGCATGCAGAAAATATTTTAAGGCATGCAGAGGTTCCCCCACATTGGGAACTCCTCCCAGGACCCCGTTTACACGGAGTTGGGGGGTTGACCCAAGCCTTTCTGACAAGAGATTTGCTCATGTGGGAAGACCCTGAAGGGACTACCAGACACTTCCGCCCTTTGGTAGCTGATATTAGCACCAACCTACTGGGCAGGGATCTTCTGGAATGTCTTGATGTTAGGATATCCACAGATGCCTCTGCAGAGCATAACACCCACTCCTGTGAGACTAGATCTAATCAGCACCCCCAATACTAACTGTCACTGTTCGTAACCAAACTCCCTGCTTAGATTAGCTTTCTAATGAGCCTGTCTGGGTGGAACAGTGGCCTTTGCCTAGGGATAAGCTAGAAATTTTAAAAGAGCTCGTCCAAGAGCAATTGTCCTTGGGACACATTCGTCAGTCTTGAAGCCCATGGAAGACTCCTGTCTTTGTGATTAAGAAGTGCTCGGGAAAATGGTGCCTCCTCCAAGATCTCCATGCAGTAAATAAAACCATGCAGGTCTGGAGCTCCCCCAAAAGGGGTTTGTCTCTTGCTTCTGCAATTCCCACGGGAATTCCAATCATAGCTATTGATATACAAGACTGTTTTTTCTCTATTCCCTTGCATCCACAAGATTATAAATGTTTTGCCTTCTCTGTTCCTTCTATTAATAATGCCAGCCCTACCAATAGATTTGAATGGGTGGTGCTGCCCCAGGGCATGGTCAATAGTCTTACAATTTGTCAAGAGGCTGTTAAATATGCCTTTTTTCCATGTATTCATAAGGGCCTTAATGTTTTTCACTACATGGATGACGTCTTAATATGGGGAGAATTAGATACAGATCTCTGTGCCCTACATGATTTTCTCATTCCTGCCTTGAAGAAAAATGTAGCTCCTAAGAAAATGCTGCTAATTCCTCCAATATCTTTCTTAGGTTCAGAGATTTCTCTAACACAAATTCATCCCTTAAAACCCAGTGTTACTTTTCCTTCTAACCTTACTCTTGCTTCTTTACAAAGTCTTCTTGGAAATTTAAATTGGCTTAGGCAGTATCTTTATCTGCCTACTAGCTGCCTCCAACCACTGTTTGACCTGTTAAAAGGAAACAAACAGCCCTCCTCAAAACGTGTGTTAACTCCCGAGGCATCCTTGGTACTGGAAATGGTTAACCAGGCCCTCCAGGACATGCACCTTTTTCGATTCTCCCCCCTGCATTTGGTAAACCTTCTAATCTTTAACTCTATCCCCACAGTAGTGAGCGAACTGTGGCAGAACCATGGGGTTCTCAAGTGGCTTCACACACCAGTAGGCAGAGCTCCAAGACTCCTCACTGAGATAGATGCATTAGCATTCATAGTTCGCCAAGGAAGGAACAGGTCTGTGCAGGTCTTAGGGAAAAAAATGGATTTAATTATTCTTCTTGTATGATCCATCTGCTCAGAGTACTCTAAAATGTAATTGACTTTATATAAAAATTCTGGACACAGCCAAAGTTTCTGGAGACGTCCAGAAACATTCCAAAAATTTTTTTTCTCTCTTTTGATTTTTTATATATAAGTCTTGATATATATATATATATATATATGTATATATATATATATATATATATATATATGCTTTGTCTTAAACTGTGTGAGTAAAGACGGATCTAAATTTGTTTTTAAAATGATATTTTTTCATAACAAAATTTTTTCTCCTCCAGTGTGTTATAACTAAATGTTTATGGGTATGTTTCAAGTTTGGTAAACATTAACTTAATGGTTAAAAGTGTACTCAGTTGGCTAAGGCACCAAACCTCTTTTCTATAAAAAAATTCAAATCAGGGGGTCCTGGGGAAGATGGTGCCCTGAGAAATCGCTAACAGCGAGTGCTCTGATAGCATCGTCGGCAACGGTAGGATTTTCTGCCTTTAGCAGGACAGTCAATAAGGGGGGGGGCACCAAAGAAGTGATTACAGTTTAATTTGGGTTAACAATTAGAACAAAGGTGACACGGACTAGCGGGGCGCCAGAATTCCCAGGTGGCGCCAGGCAAGGCGAGTGCGCCGGGCATTGTCCTCTGCCCGCCCGGGAAGGCGGCTCCTCCGCCGGTTGCAGAGCGTGGTGGGCAGAGGACCCGGAGAGAGCACTTTAGCTCGGGGGCTTTCTCTTGGGAGTCGCCAGGGTCGACCGCGACCCTGAGGGTGGATCCAAAGACTTCTTGAGTATAGCTCTCATTGGATCAAAGGACTTGGAGCTAGTTTTCATTTTTGAGAAATCCTTTAAAAAAGTCTGGAGGGCGGGGTTTCCCGGAAGATGGCGATTGAGAAGCGGCTAGCCTTTGAGCTCCGGACACATCTCGTGTAAACAATAGGATTTTCTGCCTCTAGCAGGCCAGCCAATAAGGGGCCATAACGGTCATACCAAGGATGTGTCTATAACTTAATTTGGGTTAAGAATTAGAGTAGGGGAAAAAATTCTTTTTTCTTCCTTTTAATTTTCAAGCATACATCCTTCCCGCCGCCCCCCGCTCCCCCCCCCCCCAAGCAGTGCCTGGGACCAGCTACTAGCAGGATACACCATACCACCAAACAGGGTTTTTTTTTGTTTTTTTTTATTCACTGATACACATTTGGGAAGTTCCTCGCACTGCTCTTTAATTACAACTCTTCTTCTTATCTTCTCCCTTTTCTCTCTCTTATCTCTCTCTATCTCTCTCTCTCTTTTTTTTTTTTTTTTAATCTTGTCATACACTTCTTTCTTCTTTGCCTTTCTGAATTTGTGAATTACTTTGGGGAAGAAATCTGACCCAGAGTGGACTCTCTATGTGTCTATCTCTGCTCTAGTTCCCTTTACACTCTCGTTACCCCTAGAATATACACTGGATAGTAGATTTGCATAACTGTCTATTCTTGCTATCCTCTCTTCCTTTTCTCTTTCTTCACTGGGATTTGGTTACTATTTTTTCACGGACTGGAGAAATTGTTTGGCTAACTGGTAACGATTAAACTCCTTCAATACTTACTTCAGTTGCTACTGTTATTCCGGAGGTTGGTGAGTGCAATTGTCATAAAGGTATTTAGTACAGTGTTACTTGTGCTCAAAACACAACAACTGAGGAACAACAGAGCATTTAAAAAAAAAAAAAGAGAGAAACACATAAATTATAAAAAAATGGGTAGATTAAAAACAAATAAAACTGCTACCCCAATGAATGAAGACAAGAGCCCAGAAGAAACCACAAATCAGTCAGAAGTAACCATAGATAAGAAAAGTATGCAAGCAATAATAAACTTATTAATCACAGAAATGAAAACAACATTGGAGGAAAGAAATGGCAGTATTAGGGAAACAACAGTTGAGACCCCCAAGGAAAATACTGATTTTCTTGAGACAATTAGAGAACTGAAAGCTGAAATAGCTGTAATGAAGAAAGAAGCTGAGGCAAGGGAAAGCAGACTAACAGAAGCAGAAAACAGAATTAGTCAGACAGAGGATGAGTTAGAGAAAACTAAGAAAGAGGTGAAAGAGCTTAAAAAGAGATTGAGAGACACTGAAAACAACAACAGAGACATATGGGATGATCTCAAAAGAAGTAACATTCGTATAATTGGCCTGCCAGAGGAAGAAAGAGAGGAAGGGGAAGCAAACATTCTAGAGGAAATAATACAAGAAAATTTCCCAGACCTGAATAACAGAAAGGATATCAAGGTGCAAGAGGCCCAGAGAGTACCAAACAGAATCAACCCAGACCTGAAAACACCAAGACACATCATAGTCACAATGAGAAGAAGTAAGGATAAAGAAAGGATCCTAAAGGCTGCAAGAGAGAAACAAAAAGTCACATACAGGGGAAAACCCATAAGACTTTCTGCAGATTTCTCAACTCAAACTCTAAAAGCCAGAAGGGAGTGGCAAGATATCTATCGAGCCCTGAATGAAAAAGGGTTTCAACCAAGGATAATATATCCTGCTAGACTTTCATTCAAGCTAGATGGAGGGATCAAAACCTTCTTAGACAAACAACAGTTAAAGGAGGCAACTATCACCAAGCCAGCCCTAAAAGAGGTACTAAAAGACCTCTTATAAACAAGAACATCACTATAATACTTGTAATATATCAGAGTAAACAAATTGTTTTTTAGAACAATGGCACTACAATACATTAAATCCATAATATCAATAAATGTCAATGGCTTAAACTCACCCATCAAAAGGCACAGGGTGGGGGGATGGATCAGAAAACATAACCCAACCATATGCTGCTTGCAAGAATCACATCTGTCACAACAAGATAAACACAGACTTAAAGTGAAAGGATGGAAAACTATCATACAGGCTAACGGTCCACAAAAAAGGGCAGGAACAGCCATTCTCATCTCAGACACGATAGATTTTAAATTAAATAAAGTAATAAAAGATAGGCAAGGACATTACATAATGATTAGAGGATCAATCAGCCAAGAAGACTTAACAATTATTAACATCTATGCACCCAACGAGGGACCATCTAAATACATTAAACAACTATTGAAAGAATTTCAAAAATACATCAATAGTAATACAATAATAGTGGGAGACTTCAATACTCCACTGTCACACTTAGACAGATCAACAAAGCAGAGAACCAATAAAGATACAAGAGAATTGAATGAAGAGATTGACAGACTAGACCTCTTGGACATTTTCAGACTCCTCCACCCCAAAAAACTGGAATACACCTTCTTTTCAAATCCACACAACACATACTCAAGGATAGACCACATGTTAGGCCAAAAAGACAGCATCAATAAATTCAAGAGCATTGAAATCATCCCAAGTATCTTCTCAGACCACAGTGGAGTAAAACTAACTTTTAACAACAAACGGAAAATTATTAAAAGACATAGAATTTGGAAACTAAACAACATGCTCCTTAAGAACCACTGGGTCAGACACTCACTCAAACAGGAAATTCAAATGTTCCTGGAAACTAATGAAAATGAAGACACAACCTATCAAAATATTTGGGACACAGCTAAAGCAGTACTGAGAGGGAAACTTATAGCTATACAATCACATATTAAACACCAAGAAGAAGCCCAAATGAACGAACTTACTACACACCTCAAGGACTTAGAGGAAGAGGAACAAAGGAACCCTAAAGCAACCAGAAGGACAGAAATCACTAAAGTTAGAGCAGAAATAAACAGCATCGAAAATAAAAGAACCATACAAAAGATCAATGAAGCCAAATGTTGATTCTTTGAAAGATTAAACAAAATTGACAAACCCCTAGCCAGACTCACCAAACAAAAAAGAGAGAAGACTCAAATTAATAGAATTGTAAACGATACAGGAGATATCACAACTGACACCACAGAAATCCAGAGAATTCTGCGAAACTTCTATAAAGAACTATATGCCACCAAGCTAGAGAATCTGGAAGAAATGGAACAATTCTTAGAAACCTATGCACTTCCAAAACTGAACCAAGAAGAACTACAAAATCTAAATGCACCAATCACAGACAAAGAAATTGAAACCGTTATTAAGAATCTCCCCAACAACAAAAGTCCTGGACCAGATGGCTTCACAAACGAATTCTACAAAACTTTCAGGAAACAGTTAATACCCATACTTCTTAAGCTATTTCATAAGATTGAAGAAACAGGAATACTCCCTTCCACCTTCTAGGAAGCCAACATCACACTGATACCAAAAGCTGATAGGGACAGAACAAAAAAGGAAAACTACAGACCAATATCTCTGATGAACATAGATGCCAAAATATTAAACAAGATCTTGGCCAACCGGATACAGCAACACATCAAAAAGATTGTTCATCATGACCAAGTGGGATTCATCCCAGGAATGCAAGGCTGGTTCAACATCCGTAAATCAATCAATGTCATTCATCACATCAATAAAAGCAAAGCCAAAAACCACATGATTATCTCAATAGATGCAGAGAAAGCCTTTGACAAAATCCGACACCCATTCATGCTCAAAACTCTACAAAAAATGGGAATAGATGGGAAATTCCTCAAGATAGTGGAGTCTATATATAGCAAACCTACAGCCAACATCATACTCAATGGAGAGAAGCTGAAAGCATTCCCCCTCAGATCAGGGACTAGACAGGGCTGCCCACTGTCACCGTTACTCTTCAACATAGTATTGGAAGTTCTTGCCATAGCAATCAGGCAAGAGAAAGAAATCAAAGGGATACAGATTGGAAGGAAAGAAGTCAAGCTCTCACTATTTGCAGATGATATGATAGTATACATAGAAAGACCTAAAGAATCCAGTAGAAAATTACTGGAAGTTGTTAGGCAATATAGCAAGGTATCAGGCTACAAAATCAATGTACAAAAATCAGTGGCATTTCTTTATGCAAACACTAAATCTGAAGAAGAAGACATCCAGAAATCACTCCCATTTACTGTTTCAGCAAAATCAATCAAATACCTAGGAATAAAGTTGACCAAAGAAGTGAAAGACTTGTATGCTGAAAACTATGAGTCGCTACTCAAGGAGATAGAAACTGATACCAAGAAATGGAAAGATATCCCATGCTCATGGATTGGAAGAATAAATATCATCAAAATGAACATTCTCCCCAGAGCCATATACAAATTTAATGCAATACCCATCAAAGTTCCACCAAGCTTCTTTAAGAGAATAGAACAAACACTACAATCATTTATCTGGAACCTGAAAACACCTAGAATTGCCAAAAACATCCTAAGGAAAAGAAACAGAAATGGAGGCATCACACTCCCAGACCTTAAACTATATTATAAAGCCATCATCATCAAAACAGCATGGTACTGGAACAAAAATACGCACACAGACCAGTGGAACAGAATTGAAAGCCCAGAAGTAAATCCCAACACCTATGGACATCTAATCTTTGATAAGGGGGCCCAAAGGATTAAATGGAAGAAGGAGGCTCTCTTCAATAAATGGTGCTGGGAAAACTGGGTTGAAACATGCAGAAGAATGAAATTGAACCACTTTATCTCACCAGAAACAAAAATCAACTCCAAATGGATCAAAGACCTAGATGTCAGACCAGAAACAATCAAATACTTAGAGGAAAACATTGGTAAAACACTTTTCCATCTACACCTCAAGGACATCTTTGATGAATCAAACCCAATTGCAAGGAAGACTAAAGCAGAAACAAACCAATGGGACTACATCAAACTGAAAAGCTTCTGCACATCCAAAGAAACTATTAAACAAACAGAGAGACCCCTCACAGAATGGGAGAAGATCTTCACATGCCAGACATCAGACAAGAAACTAATCACCAAAATATATAAAGAACTCAGCAAACTTAGCCGCAAAAAAGCAAATGACCCCATCCAAAAATGGGCAGAGGAAATGAACAAAACATTCACCACAGAGGAGATCCAAAAGGCTAACAAACATATGAAAAACTGCTCTAGGTCACTGATTGTCAGATAAATGCAAATTAAGACAACACTAAGATACCACCTCACTCCTGCAAGAATGGCATACATCAAAAAGGACAGCAGCAACAAATGCTGGAGAGGATGTGGGGACAGAGGAACCCTTTTACATTGCCGGTGGGAATGTAAATTGGTACAGCCTCTGTGGAGAGCCGTCTGGAAAACTCTCAGAAGGCTAGACATGGACCTTCCATATGACCCAATAATTCCTCTCCTGGGGTTATACCCCAAGGACTCCATAACACCCAACCAAAAGAGGTGTGTACTCCTATGTTCATAGCAGCACAATTCATAATAGCTAAAACCTGGAAGCAACCCAGGTGCCCAACAACAGATGAATGGCTGAGAAAGCTGTGGTATATATACACAATGGACTACTATGCAGCTATCAAGAACAATGAACCCACCTTCTCTGACCCATCTTGGACAGAGCTAGAAGGAATTATGTTAAGTGAACTAAGTCAGAAAGATAAAGATGAGTATGGGATGATCCCACTCATCAACAGAAGCTGACTTAGAAGATCTGAAAGGGAAACTAAAAGCAGGACCTGATCAAATTGTAAGTGGGGCACCAAAGTAAAAACCCAGTGGTGAGGGGTAGACATGTAGCTTCCTGGGCCAGTGGGGGGTGGGAGTGGGCGGGAGGGATGGGTCACGGTCCTTTGGTGATGGGAATGGTGTTTATGTACACTCCTAGCTAAATGTAGACATATAAATCAGTAGTTAATTAATATGAGAGGGGGAAATCAATTGTATGTCTCAAAGGTTCTCAAAAGACAAACTGAATCTTTTTAATAGATAGGTTACGTATTTGATATGCGGACTCTCTCAAAAGCCTAGACCAAGTAGATTAGAAGCTTCCAATAGCACAGCTATATACAAGATACTGGGTACTGTACAGCAAGCCATAACAAAGGGACTTTTCAAAGTTAACCCAATTAACAAATAATGTGATGATAATATTAACTATTGATTGTCTTTTTGAACCCTAAGACAGCAGGAACCTCACATCTTCACTATAGAGCCCCTACTTCCCCCAGTCCTGGCACCCTTGGATAGGGCTCACTTTCCCGTATGCATCTCCCAATCCATACCAAATAATATTGCATCCGCCGATCACAACCTAACCAAAGCAACGATTGCCATCTCAACATGCTTCACCTCAGAATGTATCCAGAGACTTCACGTGTGGAATGACAACCCTTCAGCTTCATTACTTGGGTGAGACCTTTCCTTTTATAGTACACTCTAATTTCATCTCAGGTATTTCACTTTCTAACAAAGTCCCATAACCTAGACATACAACAGTTTCTGTGAGAGAGAGCTTATGTTCACACGTATCCATAAACTACTGCAAAATATATACCTGAAAGCAGGATTACACTAGAGTTTGCAGTGAGTACCTCCCTAACACTTCCTCTCCACTATTCCAAACTTGGGATCCATGATTGCTCAACAAATTGTTTGGCTTTGTATGTTAACTCTCTTTTCAATCACCAGGTTCCAGATGCCACCAGGATGCTGGCTAGGCTTCCCTGGATTGAAGACCCCACCAATGTGTCCTGGAGCTCAGATTCCCCAGAGACACACCTTACTAGGGAAAGAGAGAGGCAGACTGGGAGTATGGACCGACCAGTCAACGCCCATGTTCAGCGGGGAAGCAATTACAGAAGCCAGACCCTCTACCTTCTGCAACCCTCAACGACCCTGGGTCCATGCTTCCAGAGGGCTAGAGAATGGGAAGGCTATCTGGGAGAGGGTGGGTTATGGGGATTGGGTGGTGGGAATTGTGTGGAGTTGTACCCCTCCTACCTTATGCCTTTGTTCACTAATCCTTTCTTAAATAAAAAATTAAAAAAAAAAAAATTCAAATCAGATGCCTTGCTAACCACGAGAAGCAGATTGTGTTTCTTTCACAGGAATCCCCGGAAAAACCATCTGGACCCCTGCACACCCTGACATCACCCACTCGATGGCACGACTACAGTGGCACACCCCCGAAACCCTAGATGTCACCTGACGTGATCTGAAGAACCTGATTCACAGACTCCAAGGACAGAACTTTTTTACTGCCTGTCTGCATTTCCTGTTTCTGCTTTGCCTGTCATGTCTTGGCATTTCCAGATCACTCTCTACAGAAAAGCAGGATTCCAGCACCTGACCTTCCTCATGCAGCTTTTCATCCCCTGCCATTTCTCCCCCTAGTCGCTACTTGGACTGAGATTTCTGTCGGACTTTCTGGTATACTCTTTGGACACTTTAGACAATTTTACAGCAGCTTGCTTCCCTTCATGCTGCTGGTTTTTCATAGACTGACCATGCGTAGTTCATAGACTTTGCAGACTGTTGCCTTGAGGACTATACAATGCCAAATAGGCCCCCTGCTTCGTGGGCCATGCCCTCCTGCCTACAGGTCCTGCCCTTTGAGGCAGGAAATGCCCCCTCATTATGAACCCTTGCCCCCTCGCCTGGAGACAGGGAACATTCCTTTGCGCACCAATCCTTCCCTTGACATCACACTGGCTTTTACTGCTCCCCTACTTGTCCCTTCCTGTTTTGTTATATCATTCAGGTTTATGCCCAAAAGGTTTCTGCTCACCCCTACACCACTATTCCTCGGTAACAGATGGAGTCTTTTACAGACATTGACCCATCCTAATGCGATGACTAAATAGAAAGATAGGGAAAGATGTAGAAATATTGTGAGGAGATGGTGGAGCCTGGCAGACCTTAACATATGAGATGAGTCCCTCCAGGTAAGTCTCTCTCTCTACAGAGGGGTTGAGCACAGGGGGGACACAGAATCTCACAAGGTTGGCAGCCATGTAAGTCTTCCCTCCCCCACAAAAACATCCTACATCTACCCACCTGAGCATGGCATTCCTTAAAAATATTTAAGCCTGCTCCACTCTAATTTACTATACTGTGGCCATTAGATATAAGGAAAGGGGGAGATGCTGGGAAATTGTGCAGATGCAGTCACATCTGCCATGTTGTGCCCTGAGGGCACTGTTGATTCCCTGCAATAGTTGGAGTGCTTTGGTTACTCCTACTCCTTCCCATTCCTGTGAGAGTTATTATCCTACCCTGGAGTGCTATGGTTACTCCTCCCCTTCCCATTCTCATGAGAGCTATTCCCATAAAAGCCCTTCTTCTTCTGCACCTCACTCTCTTGCCTGCCTTTCACTTTGGTGATTAGACGCAGGGAAGGTTGCTGCAGGAGGCAGCCATTTTTGCTACCTCCACGTGGCCCAAGCTGCTTTTCTCTCACCCAACTCTGAGGTACCAGCACAAATAAAGAATTGTGTTCCCTTTTCTGCTCCAAACCTCCTTTTTCTGCGTCCCACTGCAGCAAATGACACATGTGATGATTCTGGGTACTGAACTCAGGACCTCATGATTGACAGTCCAACACTTTATCTTCTGTGTCATCTCCTGGACAGCTGCTTTACTTTTTCAAATAGTACCAATGCAAACAATTTAATAACTTTAACAAACTTAAAATATATTTATCATCAACTTAACTGGGTTTCACTATAATATTACATCTTTAATGTTCACTAAAGGTAGATACTAAGAAAATTTAGATTCAGTCACTTTAATATAATGAACTCACCAAATAAGTCACTTGGTTTATGATGAAGGGAGAAATGGCAGTAGTTGACCATTTTGCCAAAAAGGTTATAATGTTTCAGAGATTTGTATTAAAATCCTTCTTGACCATCATAGAGCTATAAAATATATTTTAATTACTTTAAATGTATTGTATTTATTAACTGGGTAGAGACAGAGAGGAATAAAAAGGGTACTGGGAGATAGACATCTGTAGCATTGCTTAAGTGCATGTAAATCTTCCCTCCTGTAGGTGCAGAGTGGGGGAATTGAACCTAGGTCTTTGTGCCCTGTAACATGTGCGCTCAACAACCATCCAGCTTCAAAATATAATATTTTCAACACCCAAGAGAACATTGCTACACAGAATCAAGTCCACGTTAAAATGTAGATGTGGACAATCTGATCATTTTTCTGAAGTATAAATGAAATACTAGCAACAGCTCCCCTCTTATAACCTATAAAATTTGGCTTAATATGGTCAACAGCATATAAAATTTTATTACCTGTATATCTATGACAGAGGGGAATATTCTAGGGGATTTTGTGTGATTGATCTAACACAAAATTATCTGCTTTGTTTTGGCATCTGAGTGGGCATATGTTGGGAAATTGTGAGGAGCCTCATAAAGCACCCTGCATTTTTCTGCCTCCAGGAGCCTGGCATTCCTTAAAACATTAAGCCAGCTCCCCTGCTCCACCCTGCATTCCTGATACTATGGCCTATATACATAATCACTGTTTTGCCTGAAAGATCCCCACCCATTCTATTCCTTTGATCTATCTTCTTTCTACCCTCAAGACCCTCCCTGCCTGCAGGGTAGTATTAATCCTTCCAGCTAAAACCCTCACAACAGTTGCTAAGGAAATTTCTACCTTCCCAGCCCCTTTTCCCTTTTTCCACCTTTTCCTAGTCATTTCCTTTTCTGACTTGCTACTTCCAGGTCTGCCCTTTAAAAGCCTTGGCACTCTGATCAATAAAGATATTGCATTGTTTTCCCCCACAAGCTTGGTTCATGAGTTATCTCTCTTGTGTCACTGAGTGAGTAGCAGCCCAGGCTGGCTCCGCCTGAGTTCTCTCCAACCCAGAGAGTACATGCCGGGGAAGAGGCACTCCCACGCTAACCTGGCAGGCATAAGATTATAAACCTATTGAACTTTAAAACTTCTTAACCACCTCCAAATATCCCAGGACTACCTGTGAGACTAACTCTATCAATATTTACTCTGCCAAAGCAAAGGTCTATCCAATTTCCTAGCACATCTGTTTTAAGAATATTAGCAGTTTAAAAAGGTCTAGGAAGAGACAAAATAATCCTGCATCAATAATATCTGATTTAGTAATCTACTGAATTCAGAATTCAGTGGATTCTGTTTTGTTTTTGCTAAGCAGAATTTTGGGAAGGGAAGTAATTTGGTTCATTGAGCTATCAGTGAAGAAATGATTTTTCAATCAAGTATAATGATCATGGTAAAGGTTTTCACCTGGGATGTTCTGAAGTCCACCAATTAATCTCTTGCACCAACATAAATCAGCAGTGAGCAGTACCCTGGAAAGAAAAAATAATAATAATAATGTAGCAAAAGAGATTATGACTATGGCCACAAGGGAGATAATCTGAATTTTGTTCACTGCAGCAAAAGCTGGAGGGATCTTTAAATGCTAGAGAGATGTTAGTAGGGCAGTTGATACATGATTATACCATTCATTCTTACTAATTATAACTTATATAACTATAATTTAATGTCTATCCTTTCCAGTGAATCAGAGGCAGATACCCTCTCAACATTGATATCTATGTGTCAAGAGAATGGCTCCTAATTTCTTGAAAAAATTGAATTATAGAACTTCTAGGAGATTGGGCTATCTATTTCCCCAAAGGGCAGGGAAAGAATGTATCATTGCAAGGTTTTTAAAGTAGCAACTCTTGGAAAAGGGAGTTTGGAGGCCCATAGGAGTAAAACAAAAAAGACAAAGCAAAAGTTTAGTCAGGTAAAGGGAGACTTAAGGCCAATTTGTAAATCTATATGGATAATTATCACTTAAAGAACAACTGTTGGTGGGGCTGGGGAGATGGTATAAAGGTTATGCAAACTACTTTCCTGCCTGAGTCTCCTGTGGTTGCAGGTTTAGTCCCCAGAACCACCTTAAACCAGAGCTGAGCAGCACTCTAGTATCTCTATCTTTGTATCTCTCTCATTAAAAATAAATGAAATATGATTTTAAAAAGCACAACTGTGTGTATTTTATATCTATTAATATTGATGTTAACCTTTATCATACTTTATTCTTTTTTTAAGTTTAAAATTTGTAAACCTTTCTTTTTCTTCTTTTTCTCTCTCTTTCTTTCTTTCTTCCTTTCTTCTTCCTCACTACAGTTTTGCCACCAGAAAGAAAAATAAATCATTGTGCAAATTATGAATATATAACTGTAAAGGAAGTTTTGTGTTATATAATGTATCTTTATGATATGGAATAAATGGTTTATCAGTTCTAAGCTGAGTTATAAACAATTCTGAAATTGGCTGTCAGTCACATGCATGTGTGTTTTTCTTGGGCCTGAAAGAAGATGAAAATGAAGCTTTCTGATGTGATTGCTGCCAGAACTATGTAAGCTTGGCACATCATTTTCATATTATGTTTGGAGAGTAGGCAGTGGAGAGGTGAAGGTAGCACTTGTGCATTTTTAACCCCATTGCAAAATGCTAGTGAAGTTCAAGAGCTATTGATAGAGAGAAATCTCTAGTGATTATTTTTATTACATAAATTATTTATTTTTTTATAAAGAGGAACATCACTTGAGTGTGTCATTATACTTACATGAATACATTTTAAGATAATTTATGGTTGATAGGATGACATTTTTACTTTTTACAAAAGATGTGAGTGTTATTTATTGGTTAAAGGGGAAATGTAGATGACAGCATAGAAATTGAATCATACTGAGTTGCCAAATCAAATGTGCCCTAGAAAGAAGGGGGGATATAGGGAGGGAGAAAAACAGAGAGATACTTACAGCCCTGTTTCATCACTCACAAAGTTTCCCCCTATAGGTGGTGGCAGGGGGTTTGAACCCTGATCCTTTTACATTGTAAATTTTGTGTTTGACCAGGTGCACCACCATCCAGCCCACTAAAAAAGTTTCTAAGGTATTACAACAATAAATACATGATAGGCACCTGGGTACTTAAATATTTTTTAATGAATAAATGAGTGAATGCAATTTCATGCCATTTGGAGTTTGTGATAAGATGAAATACAATTTACATATTGATTATTTTCTACCTAGTTATTGTATTTGATATTTAATATTGCTGTTCTAATTTAACTGTAAGAAACTTAAGGCATCAATGATAAATTCACTAAGGTTACCATGTATTAAATAGCAATGGCAAATTAGAATTCTCTCCACTTAACCAAAGTAAAAAGTCTGAACTCTGTGCTGATTAACACTCACGTGTTCAATGCTTATGTTGTTTCCCCTTACCTAACACTCATCCTTTTAGTAAAGTGAAATGTAAGTCAAAGTTGATTGTTTAACAGCCTCTCTGGATATATGTCAAAGCACAGTGATAAATGTGTCAAAATGCATCTGCCATCAAAGATAAGATTTAATACCTGATGCCAGTAGATATGCAGGGGCTTGACAGATTTTTATAAACCAGCATTAAAGTTGATCTAGTTATTATTGGTTGATCTAACTTTTCAGTTTTCTACAACATAAGAGGATTTGGGACCATAAATGTTCATCCTTACAATACCAAAAATAAAATAAAATAAAGCAATTTAATCATCTTTCTGGAGCCCTGTTTAAACTTGTAAATGTATTTTAGCTATTTGTCTATGGTGTGAATTACAAGTGAACACCTAAATAAAATTTAACATTTTTAGGAGGAGAAAACAAGTAATACAAATGTCAATTTTGTTCACAGTGGGTCTCAGGCAAAAAGATTTTATTAAAAATCTTTTAATAAGGTTCATTCTCTGTTCTAGCCAAGTTTCCATTCCAGCTTTACCTTGTTGCCAAATCAACTGGATTTTGATCAGCTTAATCCTCTCCCAGAACCCAAAGGAACTCAGGAAATGATTAAGTAGGATAGATTTTTTTGGTAATAGTTGGTTCATCCTAACCGGATTGAAAAATGTCAAAGACCCTTTGGGCAGTATGTAAAAAATTAAATTTCATATAACTATTAATATCAGAGATTAAAAAATAGAAACTACTCTGAATTTTCCCTATAGCTCCAGCCTGAGGCTTCTTGGTATCAAATATACTTGCCTTATTAGTCCACTTTGACTTTTCTAAAATTATCACTCATTTCTCTCTTATAATTTTCAATATCAAATAGGCACTGTGGATCTTTCATTTGACTAGTTTTATCATCTTTTATAATAATCCAGGAATTCAGTTTCAATATCAAAATAAATAAATAAAAGTGGGGAGGCGAGTTACTGGCTTCTATATCACAGAAGATCGATGAGAATAAAGTCAGAAATAGAAAGATATCATGAGACATGCATGAAGTAAAGTCACTTAATAGAAATCAAGGTTATTTTAATTCAAGATTGCTATAGTCAGCACATATCTAAGAAGAGAAAGAGGCAAAAAGTTGGCGCTAAAAACTAAGTCACTATCAGACCACCCCATCAGCTGGGGCCTTAGTCAGGGAGTCCTAGGATTCCCACATAGACACAATGAACCTAGTCCTCGAATAAATCCCTCTCTCTATTATCACTCGTCACCTCCATTAGGAACAACACAATGGACCCCTTTGGAGATAGGACCTGACCCTCAATGTGGATCAACAACGGTAGAGACTGTTCCATCCTCTCAAGGGGGGTTGGGTAACATGCTCTATCTACCACCTGAAGAAGATGGGTCCTGAAATTGGTACAACTCGGAATGTTCCTACTCATGACCACAGAATGCAAGTTCGGACCTACAGGGAGGTAGAGTTTACATAGGCTTCTATGCTGAATATGGGCCACAGATAAAATCAACAGGGTTTAGAGTCAACAATATTTATACATTTTCCACATATTTTGGAGCCACTCTCTTCCCTTATCCAGCTTTCTAGCTTTTTCCATCCATGACATCATGTCCCCAGATATTAACTTGTGTCCACATGCATATCAGATGTCAGGCTCAGGCAAAACTAGTATAGTCATGGGCCCTGTGAATATACCTAAAATAGACCTACTAGCTATCTCCAAATTGGAGACTCCAAAATCTTCCTCTGCAATATTCCCGCCTTTAGGTTCATGATTAGTCAACAATTTTATTGGCTTTATATGTTAATTCTTTTTCAGCCACCAGGCTTCAGATGCTACCATGATGCCAACCAGACTTCCCTGGGCAGACAATTCTACCAATGTGTCCTGGAACCCTGCTTCCCCAGAGCCCTGCCCCACTGGAGAAAGAGAAAGGCTGGGTATATGGATCAACCTGTCAATGACCATGTTCAGCGGGGAAGCAATTACAGAAGCCAGACCTTCCACCTTCTGTACCCCATAATGACCCTGGGTCCATACGCCCAGAGGGATAAAGAATAGGAAAGCTCTCAGGGGAGAGGATGGGATATGGAGCTCTGGTAGTGCAAAGTGTACCCCTCTTATCCTATGGTCTTGTCAGAGTTTTCATTTTATAAATAAATTAAAAAATTAAATTAAATTAAAAACTAAATTCTGAATAATGAGGCAGGTAAAAAAAAATATTTGGGCACCTTTTGCAGCAAATGGTAACAGCCATGTCTTTTCTGCTAGGTTACAATAAGGGAGAAAACCTGTCAAACTGCTAAATCATATTTTTTTAAATAACTTTAAATGGAGACTTAATATGTCCTTGACAGTCACTAGCTGCTTCTTATACAACAATAGACAATTCTCAGATGCTTGCCTACCTATAATAACAACTGTATTTTTTTTTAAATTTTTTTTAAAAATCTCTAGTGAACATGAATCTTCTCTTTTATGTTTGTCTGCTTTTAGAAACATAACTGTAATACAATGCACCAAGTTAATTTGCCACTCAGAAGTAAATGCAATTCAGTAAAAGAATATTCTTAAAACTAAGGGAGCTAAAACAATTAGCACCATTTTCCCCCAAAATGAACTCTGACTTACAGCAAACACTTTACAAAAATTTCATTTAAAACTGATCATGATATGACCTAAGACTATAAAACATACTCTAAAAGCTTTAGTAGAAAAGCCCCATGACCTGGGGGGGGGGGGTTTTACACAATACATTATTTAACATACTACATGCCTGATCCCTGAAAGACATTCAGTTCAGTATTCTATGAAAATTGTGTAGTTTTTCCTTGAAAGGTAATGTTAAAAATCAAAAGACAATGCATATGGTTTCACTCATATGCATAATCTAGAGAACTGATACACAAGAACTCGTAAATAAACAAAAACGTGGGCAGTTTCTAAGACTTTGTGAGAACTATCGTGGTTATCAATGAGAGGGTGAGACACAGAACTTTGATAGTGTATAGGATATTACATTCTTATAAAGTGGTATTTAACACAAATAAAAATGACTTGGAACAATTTACAAATCACATCTAATTAATTTTGAAATTAATAGTTGTCAAAAATCAGCAAATAATTTCTATCAATTTGTATATGGAGGTCAGGAATATGCCTGCATATTATGGTTATTTTGACAGTGTCCTTTCATAGCACGTAGTGGAAACTTAAAGAACTGTGATGCAGTTGTTGATAGATGAACACACTTATGTTTTCATAATAGCTATCTGCACACCAGTCCCACTACCAACACAAGTCTCCACCATTGCTTCTTGAGTACTCCACACCCTTTCCCACACTCCCCACAGCTCCCCATAGTTGTCTTTTGTGTTGCTGCAATACACCTCACCCCGTCAAGTTTCACCTGTTCCTTTTGCTTGCCTTGTTTCATAAGTACCACCTGTAAGTGAGAGCATCAGATACTTGTCTTATTTCAGGTTTTAATTTAGTGAGTGTAATTCAGCTAGAGATAGGTTCAAATATTCGCTGAAGCTCAAATGTTTAATTATGGAGGAAGAAATAGAGTTTCAAAGCTGTTGAATATTTTCTACATTCTATAGAATATGATACTTTGAATTGGATTTTAAGAACAGATTGCAGACTAGTTTTGGAGGGAAGGAAATAGATTTTTGTGGTTTATTTTTCCTAGTGGAAATTCCAGTGTTCTAACCTGGAAGAAAACATTTAGAGGTAAGGAGAAGTCCGTATTAATGGGATACATTAATATATATATATGAGTTTGATTTCTTTCATATGAAATTCCATCTATGAACTAGTTTATATTTAGGGAAATAAAAGCGGTGAAATAACAAATCTACAGAGAGAAATTTTTGTTCCCTCACTTGGAGCTATAGAAAGAATGAGGAATTAGACTTGACCTTAGAGAGGCCTAACTCTTATGTGGTTAATTGACCTCTTAAAATTATGTTAGGCTAAATAAATAAGTAAATAAACAAATAAATAAATAAAATTAGGCTCGGAACTGAGAACCTCACCAATTCATTGGGAGTAACTAGTAGGGATGCATGACTGATAGTAATTGGGTTTTTTTGTTGTTGTTGTTTGTGTTGTTTTTAATCTCTGCTACTCAAGTTTGCTATTTCCTTCAGAGAGCTAACAAGAAGGGTCTGTGTTGTCTTTTAAGATGACAGGGTACTGGAGAAATCGCATATGAAATTGAATGTGAACTTTAAGACTATCAGAGAAATGAGATAAGGACTGTCTGTCTTCCAAGCTGCATAAAACATGGCTGGCTGTATTTGTTTTTCAGAAATGGACAGGGGCAAAGATTTGTCTTTCTCTGACCAGATATAACACAGAAAGTTAAGTATTAAATAAGGAGAATGTCTCAAAGCTGGAGAAGCTGAAGGTTAAATTTGATTGAATCTAAGTTATTTAAAACCAAACTGAACTTTTTTTTTTTTTTTTTTTTTTTTTTTTACTAAGAACCTGACATAGATGAATAAAGACTTATGGTCTAGTTAGTTGCTGATTAATAAATACATCACTGCTTACTGAGGTGAAAAAAATAAAATGCACTTAAGTGGCCAGGCAGTGATGTACTTGGTTGAGCACATGTTAACATGTTTAAAAGCCGGTTCAAACATTCAATTTCTACTGAATGGGAAAGCTTCATGAGTGATGAAGCAGTGTTGCAGGTGTCACTCTCCATGTCTATCATCCCCTTCTTTCTCAGTTTCTCTCTATGTCCAAATAATTAAATAAATAAATTTTAAACTCCTTTAAAATGCATTTAAATAAAAAACATATTTTGGATATCCAACCACACAGAACACAATAAACAAGCATTCTGTGATTAATTGACTCAGAGATTCAGTTTTAAAATAACGAGACAAAAGAAAAAACAAAACAAACAAAAACTACAGGACTTAAGTCTTAGAACACTAAGACTGTGACTATAAAAGAAAAACTAAGTGATTCATCAATACAATAAATTATATTAATGCATCCAGTCAACCTAATAGGGGGCACACATCTTTTTATTTTCATCAATAGCAAGCATTTATTTCTGTAATTGTCTTAATGATTCAAATAACTGAATTAGCTATTTTATTTTTCTGTGTGAATGACTTTTTAAATTTTTTTAAAATATCTATAAATTAAGTACTTCACTTCTGAGAGATTTCTACCATATGCCCTGTCTTTGTTGTTGGTCATCTAAAAATTCCTCTTGTGAGATTGTTTTTCCCATAAAATATGTATCATTTTAATTGTGTAGTCTTTTGCCACTATTTAATCTTTTTGTATACAAATAAATCCCTCTATAACAAATACTGAATTGTGTCCTTGACTTTCCTGTCTTAATTCCAACTTTATCTCCTCCATACATTTTTCATTTGCTTTGTCTTTACATTTATCTTAATTAGCTTTGACTTCATTCAATTAAGTATATCTCTATCAGTGTTTGTTGTGACCAGGACAAATAGTGAGTAACTGTTATTTTAAAAAGTATGAGTCATAGAGCTGCAGGCCAAGAAAAGCTTTGTCTTTTTCTCCTTCAAATTCCAAGGATGAACGAAAAGGACAAAGTTGTTAGATTGAGAGTTATGACTTCATACTGGAGTTATGGTTCAGTGTTATTCTTCAAGTTATCATTAGAACAGTTATCTGTTGCTGTAACCATATGTCTAATACTCAAATAAAACTAAATGAGAATGAATGTAATAATAGCATAGTGTTCTGAAACATTTAACTTATTTTGGATATTTTAAGAAATATACAATTCAGTCTAAAATGGAAAAATCAAAATGATAAATCAACACTTAATAGTACCAGTTATCCTATTTCTCTTAATTGCATGGAAATGTTATCAGCAATATTATACAACTGTTGAAACCAATTTTTTTTTTATTTTCTCCTGTGGTCATTAAACACTTAGAAACAATTTCCTGTATAAAAGACTACGTGAATTATGGAGATAAAAATTTCTAATGATAAGATATAAGCATGGTTAGACATCCACATTTATACTTTTCTTTACCTATGTAATTTTTGCCTGTGTCCTGTATTATTTTCTTTGTAATAAGTGTGATCTGTTGACTCATCTTGACTTTGGTATTTTTTAAGATTCTTGAAGAAGTGTTGTTTGTTTTATATTATAATTTTTTTATTCTGGGAGTTGGGTGGTAGCGCAACAGGTTAAGCACACATGGCTTGAAGCACAAGGACGGGAGTCATGATTTTGTTTCTAACCCCCAGGTCCCCACCTACAGGGAGGTTGCCTCATGGGCAGTGAAGCAGGTCTGCATGTTTCTGTCTTCCTTTCCCCCCTCTGTCTCCCCTTCTCTCCTGTCCTATCCAACAACAACAACAGCAGTGACAATAATAATAATAATGACAACAACAAGGGCAACAAAATGGGAAAAATTTCTTCCAGGAGCAGTAGATTCATAGTGCAGTCACTGAGCCCCAGTAATAACCTTGGAGGCAAGAATAAATAAATAAATAAATAAATTTTATTCTACAACTTTCATAAGTAAATTCCTACAAAATGAAACTGTAGTTCCATATATCTAGCTAATTCACAGTGTTCCCTAAAAGATAAATACAAATAATAATGAAATGTCAGATAAATAAATATATAGGTGTAGCATTAATAGCTTTAGCAAACTAAGGTCACAAATAATTCTTGAAGTAAAGCTGTCATTAGAATTTAAAGCTATAGAAAACAAAAAAAGATTTCAGTTATTCTCTGTTGATAACAATGTGGAAGTTGCTAAAAGATCTTTAAATAGTCACCCTAAGCTTTTGAATAATATTTTAACTAGTGGTGGGGTATTTACTTGGCCCTAAAGTTTACTTATAGAAGTATAAGCAAGACCAAGGTAGAACTGACTATATCTTAAACTTTAACCTGCTCACCCATTCATACTGGACAACTCTGTGACCTAAACATTCCAGATTTAACCCTTACTATGTTACATTTAGTAAAAAGAAACTGAAAGATATTTCTTAAGTCTCACAGAGCTATTCTATCACTACAAAAATCTTCTTTTGCATGACAAAAACAAAATATTACTTCATTTTTTTTTTTTTTTTACTGTGAGCGTTCTTAGGAAAACATAATGAAGCTCCAGAAGCCCTTATGTGAAGGCCAAAGAGAAACACAATAAAGAAGCACATTAATAATTTTCCAAGTAGAATTCTGATGACATTTTTGGTAAGTAAACAAATAAGCCCTAAAGATGTCACATGGGAGAGATCTACATCTAATGAAATATTGCTAGTAGATATTACATTGTGACAAAAACCAAGGAGAGTCTCTAAATGTCATTAATCAGAAGTTACAATATCCTTACACATTGGACACATTGGAGCACAGATTTTATTGTTATTGGAGCTATGCTTCTGAGACCTACAAAAAATTGGAATTTCAATAGAGATGTAACATGAGTTGGGTTAGAGTGAGAGGTGTATCTACCTCAGAAGTTTCATGACCTTATACAGAAATCTGAAACTCACAAAATGGATCCATCATCCACAGGAGACAGGAAAGATTTTTTTCCAGGTCTGACACTATGTGAGACTATCATTTTTTAAAACAGTTATGCTAGAGCCAATTTGCAAGAGAAAATTCACTTGCAGTGAAAACAACATCAAAACCAGTTATCACTCAAAGTTGTCATAGACAAAGCCTCACTTCTGGGCTGCTGCTCATGACTTAAGAAATCACAACTATTTTAAGACTTACATGTATATGTTAATTATTTTCTTGTGTTGTGTACAAAGCAAAATTATATTGTAGAAATCAAAATCTATTTACCTAATCTATAGAATGATACACAGTAACTACAAATGAAATTTTGGGAGAACAAGGGAACTTTTATTATATGAGGATCATTCAAATGGTATTTTATCTTTTGTTAGGTTGTCTCAGACCCTGAGGATACCATATACTATAATTGTTTCATTTTCTTTCTTCTTATTATTTTTATTTATTTGAGTAACTAGTAATTTTAACAACTTTGCTTGGCAGGTGTTTTTTTTTTTTTTCTGTTTTTTAGTGTTTCTAATCTTTCATGAAAAGATGCTTCTGATATTTGCTTTGATTTTTCTTCACTTAATTTCCATTTATGTTCTTGTTCCATTATTTTTAGGATGTAGAAATTTAAATCTTTTGATATTATTGAGATTATTAAAAGTGTATATACTTCTGATGAAAGTGATCATCACTTTAGTTGGGTTATTTGTTACTGTGTGGGAATTGAAAGGGAAAAATAGTCAGTGATTTCCAGTGCATGCTTTCCTTTATTTTTGTTTAGTTCTAACAGGATTAGTGGCTATAATCTTAATACCTACTTGATAAGGAAATTAATAGGTTAATATCTGCGTCTAAGTTTTATATAATAAATATAATCCCACTAACAAACAGAAGTTGAGAAAGAAGAACAGAAGGGAAACTCAAACCAGAATCTAGCTGAATTTGGAGTATGGCACCAAAGTAAAACTCTGGGTGGAGTGTGAGGGCAGATATTCAACGTCAGTGTGTGTGTGTGTGTGTGTGTGTGTGTGTGTGTGTGTGTGTGTGTGTGTGTGTGTGTGTGTAGACTTTTGGTGGTGAGAATGGTGTTGATGTACATTCCTATTAACTTGTAGTCTCATAAATCATTATTCAATTAATATGAGAGGTGAAAATTGATTGGCTGTCTCAAACATTTTGATGCATAGACATAGCATGAGTATATGATCCTTCAATCTAAGCACTTAAGACTTTAAACATGTAATCAGACTCAATGGTCTCAAATTGTTAATACATTACTAATAATGAATTGTTCTTTGAAATATTGACTCTCCTAAAACCTTAGACCAGGGAAAACAGAAGCAACTGGTGGAAGTACTTTATAAGATACAGCTATATATAAGTAATGTCAAAGGACATAAATTATGTTGACATTGTGTATGATACAGCAAATCCTAACGACCGGATCTTCAAAGTTAACCCATTGCCAAAAAGTTTGATTATAGCAATAACTATCTATTGTCCTCTTAAACCTTAAGACAGCAGGAACCTCAAACTTCCTCTATAAAAGCCCATATTTTGGGAGTCAGGCAGTAGTGCAGCAGGTTAAGCACAAGTGGCATGAAACGCAAGGACAGGAGGAAGGATCCTAGTTCTAGGCCACAGCACCCCACCTACAGGGGGGGATGGCTTCACAAGTGGTGAAGCAGGTTGGCAGGTGTCTATCTTTCTCTCCCCCTCTCTATCTTCCCCTCCTCTCTCTATTTCTCTCTGTCCTATCAAAAAATCACTTTTTTAAATTAGTAATTTAATAAGTTTTAGAAATCTTAAGACATCATTTCAGCAAATGTGTATTAAACACCTGCTATGTGCAGATATTGACTTTATTAAAAACCTGCTATATGCAGGTATTGACTTTATTAAAAAAATGCTAGATGCAGCCATGGTTTCCAGAGACATCCAAAAAACAGTGCAAAAATTGTTTTTCTCCTCTTTTAATATATTTTTTAGTCTTAAAATAAATATAAAATGTTTTAAACCGTGTGAGTAGAAATGGTTCAACTAAGACAATACAGATCTAAATTTGTGTTTAAAATGACATGTCTTCGTGACAAAAGTTTTTCTCTGCTTGTGTATTAAAGACCATGTTTATGTGTGTGTTTAAAGTTTGGTAAACATTGACTTTAAGGTTAAAAAATATAACTTTGGGAGTTGGGCTGTAGCGCAGCGGGTTAAGCGCAGGTGGCGCAAAGCACAAGGACCGGCATAAGGATCCCGGTTCGAACCCCGGCTCCCCACCTGCAGGAGAGTTGCTTCACAGGCAGTGAAGCAGGTCTGCAGGTGTCTATCTTTCTCTCCTCCTCATTGTTTTCCCCTCCTCTCTCCATTTCTCTCTGTCCTATCCAACAATGACGACAACAACAATAATAACTACAACAATAAAACAACAAGGGCAACAAAAGGGAATAAATAAATTAAATAAATATTTAAAAAATAATAATAATAATAACTTTAAGGCTAATTATTACCAGGCAAAGTTAAACAAAAGAGTTTTCAACATAATTCTCATAAAGGTAAAATTAATTTGCATCTAAAGTCTCAGGTAAAAATTAGTTAAAAATCAATATATTTTAACTAAAATTGTTCTAAAAATCCTGTGCACACCTAGGGTGTGTCTCCATCTTAAATGGGTATAACAAAAAGTAGAGAAGATGTTATTGATATATAAAGCTCTCAATTAGAGGTAGAACCAGCCCAGGCAAGTGACAGATAACACAATGGTTATGCTAATGATTCTCATGCCTGACGCTCTAGCAATGGTTCTTTGCCTTACCACATTTTATTGTGCTTAAATTGGTTAAACAGCCTTAAAATGATATGAGAAAGACCTTCCAAAATTATAAAGATACTTAAACCAGTTATAATCATCGAGTTATCAATTATAGTAAAATTCTAACTTGTTACAAGTTTTTTTTTCACAAGTAAGTGATTACAGCTGTCAAGCCTTCACATGAAGAAACATCTGCTCATATGGTAAGGTATTAAACTATAAAAAGTTCCTCCATATGCAATTTATGTAAATTAACAACATTCACATATTTTTCTACACTTAACTGGTGTATCTTGTTTTGCCACTATACACCTGCCTTTGTCAACCAACAATTTAAAGATGTTTCCCTTTATAATTGTCACTTGCAGTGGCAGCAGGACACAGAAAAAGGAGGTTTGTAGCAGAAAGGGAACTCAGTCCTTTATTTGCACTGGCATCTCAGAGTTGGCTGAGAAAGCAACAGTTTGGGCCACGTGGAGGTAGCAAAAATGGGTGCCTCATGCAGCAACCTTCCCTGAGTCTAATCACTGAAGTGAAGGGCTGGCAAGAGAGTGAGGTGCGGAAGAAGAAGGGCTTTTATGGGAACAGCTCTCATGAGAATGAGAATGGGGAGGAGTAACCATAGCACTCCAGGGTAGGATAATAACTCTCATGGGAATGGGAAGGGGGAGGAGTAACCAAAGCACTCCAACTATCACGGGGAATTGACAATGCCCTGAGCGCACAACATGGCAGAACAGGCTATCCGAGAATGTCCCTCATGGGAACTAGCAATAGCCTGAGGGGGCAACATGGCAGATGTGACTGCATCTGCAGAATTTCCCAGCAATAACATCACCCATGCCACAGACATCCCTTACTACCCCCAAAGACAAATGGGTGTTGACAAGGCCTGCCAAATGCTTAGGCTTAATTAAGTAAAAAAAGAAATAAGGGGAGATACATCCCCCCAATATTCAGTTGGCTAGGCACCAAACCTATTTTTCTATAAAAAAAATTTGAATCAGATGCCCTGCTAACCATGGGAAGCAGATTGTTTGTGTTTCTTTCACAGGAATCCCGGGAAAACCATCTGGACCCCTGCACACTCTGACATTGCCCACTAGACAGCATGACTACAGTGACACACACCCCGAAACCCATGATATGACCTGACATGATCTGAAGAACCTTATTCACAGACTCCAAGGACAGAACTTTCCTACTGCCTGTCTGCCCTTCCTGCTTCTGCTTTGTCTGTCATGTTTTGGCGGTTCCAGCCCACTCTCTACTTTCCTATACTGTGTCTATTAGATATAAAGGAAAAGGGGGAGATGCTGGGGAATTATGCAGATGCAGTCACATCTGCCAAGCTGTCCCCTCAGGCTTTGACACTTCCCGCGATATTCTTGCAGTGCCTTTTTCAACCAATCCTGTCCTGACACATCACTCCTGGTTGCTGCCCTATAAGGCCCTTCTTCTTCTGCCCCTCGTCCCACTTGCCCACTTTTAACATTGATGAATAGACACAAAGAAGGGTGGTCCGGGAGGTGGCCATTTTTTGCTGCCTCCTCATGGCCCGAACCACTGCACTCTCACCCAACTCTGAGGTGCCCATGGGAATTTGTGTTCCCTCTTCGCTCTGGGTCTCCTCTCTCTCTTTTCCATGGTGCAGCCAGACAAATGTCTGTTGTGATTACTGAAGATGCAGCAGGAAAGCTTAATCAGTGAATTAGACCTGAGCTACGAACATCTATACCTACTTAGGGATTGAGTGAACCAGGACAGAAAGACTCTGAATAAAAAACTGAGTTTACTTGTTAATTTATAGATCAGAAAATAGTTACTTTTCCTAACACTAAGAGTTTATTGTTATACCTTTCTAAATGTAGACAAAACACAAACAGCATAAATAACAATAACAACCCTTAAATATATAACTTAATCTATTATCATAAAAAAAACAGAATTCTGGACGATTTTTCTCTGTGCTCTACCTCATTGCAATAGATTCCTTCTCCACAGAATAGTCACTTTATTTACTTTTATAAGAACCACCTTTCTGTATTCCTTCATAGTTCTATTGCTTAGGTATTCTGGTGACTGCAACAGAGTATTTCAATTTGTTTGCATTTACTATGTTTCTAAACAAGTTATCTTCAAATCTTCTATCTCCCTAGAAGCTGCATTTAACCTTATCTATTGTAAGGTCTTGAGGAGGGTGGTAATTTTGGAGTGTATATCCTTAAATCATTCTTACTCTGCAGTTTCTCCTACCATTCCTTGCTTTATCTTATAGTTTAAATATTGATATTGAAGATACACATTCACTTGTCCTATCTGACTGTTGAATTCTATCTTCTATTCTTTTTTATTTCCCATGATTTGGCAGCTAGAGTAGTGACTTGATTAAACTAAGGCTTAGTCTCTTTGGCAGCACTATAAGTTGTGCTCTTTTATTAGGAGGCACATGCTATTTGGCTGTCCCTTTCATTAGATGAGCAACTCTGAATGCTCTAACTAGATCCATTGATTTAATTGAAAATTTGAATGGTGGTATTTTATTGCTTTTATTTATTTTTATTCACTGGCTGAGAAAATACTACTTAAAAAAGGATTCTCTCAATTAGATTTTGACATTAATAATGCATCTATAATATTTCATTATTTTCTTCTATTTCTCACTCCTCATAATAATGAATATGTTCCAAATCACCTTCTAGAAGATAGCGATCAATTATTTTACCCTCTTTTGCACCATTATCAACTCTTGGATACTGAATATCAATTGACTAGCCACTGTATTTACTGGGTAATCTTTTTCTTTGTTTGTTTTTTTGACATGTATAGCAGTTCTAAGTCCATTATCAGAGGAGTGAGCATCGTCAAATTTTGGTGTTTGGTTCTCACTTTGTTCTTATATAGCAGAAAGATCAAGACATCATTCTAGTGTCTCTTCAGAAAATATCAGTGATATTAATGAAAGTAGCATTTTCATAACCTAATTATATGTCAAAGGCTTCATTTCCTCATACAATCACACTGGAGTACTAGGGTTTCAGCACATGTTGGGGAAAGCCAGACATTTCATCCATAACCATCAGTTTCAATTCATTACTAGTCTTAACCTTATTGGAGATAAAATTATCCCGTATGTAGCCAGTAAAGCTCACTCAGTTTTTACCATTTTCTTGTTGAGTGTTGATGGTTTACAGTACAACTGTTGGCACATGTGTGTAGTTTAATATATCCTTATGATAAGTGTCTGCAAAATACTTTTACCCTTAACTTAGTTCCTTTTCCACTATCCTATACCAGAACCCCAAAATCTTTCCCAGCAGCTCACTTTCCATATTTCACTAGAGTTATTTTCTTTTGTTCAGTCCACCACATCAAGTCCAAGTTTTGTTTTGTGTTTTCCTCTTCTTTTCTTGTTTCTTAAATTCTACTGATACTTGAAATCATCTAGATTTGTCCTTTTCTTTTTGCTTTGTCTTACTTAAGATTCCATCAAGTTTCACATAAGAAGAGATAAAGAAATGATCCCATTTTTAATAGTTTATATATATGTATATGATGTATATATCTATATCTATATCTATATCTATATCTATATCTATATCTATATCTATATCTATATCTATATCTATATCTATATCTATATCTATATCTATATCTATATCTATATCTATATCTATATCTATATCTATATCTATATCTATATCTATATCTGTATATGTTATTCATTTGTCATTAGGCTTCCAAGTTTGAACTATTATGTTTTGTCATGCTATGAACATAGGTGTATATAGATATTATTGGGGAGGTGTTTTTTTGCTTTCTTTGGATATATCCTCAGGAGAAGAATTGCCAGATTAGAGGATAAGTCAATTTCTACTAATGCGAGTTATCGTCACACTGTCTTTCATAGTGGCTGGGTCAATTTGCTTTCTAGTCAGCAGTGTATAATGGTTCCTTTTCCCCCACAGTCTTCCCCACACTTGCTGCTTCTGCCTATTCTAACATATGGAATTCTCACAAGTGCAAAGTGGCATCTCATTGTTTTCTTTATTTGTGTTTCTCTGATAACCAGTGACCATGAAAACTTTTTAATGTATCTACTGGCCCTCTGGATCTCTTCTCTTTTTTACATTTTAATCAATAAAACAGAGAGAAATTAAGAAGGCGGGGAGAGATAGAGAGCAAGTGAGAAATAAACACACCTGCAGACCTGCTTCACCACTTGTGAAGCTTTTCAGCTTCAGGTGAAGAGTGGAGCTTCAACCGGGGTCCTTGTGCATAGCACTATGTGTGCTCACCTGGGTGTGCCGTTACCCGCACCTAAACTGTTCTATCTCATATATCACTCATTACCCAGGTGCAAGTGTCTGAAAGGAGGAAGCTTCACAAGTGGTAGAAAAGGGCTACAGAAAGCTCTTTTCTCTCTCTCCACTTATATCATAAATAGAAAAAAAAAATGGCTGAAGGGAATTATGGGGTTATACTTGCCATCAATGATAATCCTGGTAGTAACAAATAGCAATAAATTAATATATATATATATATATACATGTGTATATATATATATATATATATATATAGTGAATTTTATCCTTTTTTTTTTTTTTACTTTATGCTACCAGGTTTATCACAGGGGCATACGTCTACATAAAAAATTCACTGTAGCAAACTATAGAAATGATACAAAGGTCTGGTGGTGGGAATTGTGTGAAGTTGTACCCCTCTTATCCTATGGTTTTGTCAATGTTTCCTTTTTAAAAATTACCTGGCGGTAATTACCTGGTGGTTATTTTTTCTTCTTTTTTCTTACTTATGATAGAGACAGAGAGAGATTGGGTGAGAGAGAGAAAGAGAGAGAAAGAGCCTGAAGTTTCCCCTGCAGGTGGGAATCCAGAGCTTAAACCTTGGTCCTTGGTCTTTGCATATGCTCATCATAAATCCAAATGCATCACCACTTGACCCTTCACTTTTTCCCCTTATAAAGGGCTGAGTTCTTGCTGAAGGTTGTAATTTTTCAGCTTGATAACATTTTATACCATTCATTTTTGTCATAATAAACCAAGATTAATTCTGAGGTCTAACCATAGAGTCAGACCTAACCTAAAGAGATCAAGCTAGGTCTGACTATTAGAAATAATTGAAATACAAGTCACTTCCTTGCCATGAGATCATAATCAGAACTCAGTGCCTGAACTATGACTGCACTGGTTCCAGTGGCCATATTTTTCATATTTCCTTCTTTTCTGATAAAGACAGGGAAAAATAGAAAGTAAGGGATATAAGAAAGAGAGAGAGAGGACAAGAGAGAGAGAGAGGGAGATGGATATGGAACCAATACTTGAACCTAGGTCCTTAGGCACAGTAGTATGTGTCCTTTACTGAGTAAACCACCCTCTGACCCTATATAACAATAATATTTAAAGAATATAAGTGACACATTTCTATATGCACTGGGATAAAATAATGCCCACTGAATTCAATTTAGTATTGTACATACAAATATTTTATTATAGACATTTTGAAGAAAAATTTTTGCTTCTAAAATCTGCCAACCTACATTATATATATATATATATTAATATTTATTTTATTTATTTATTCCCTTTTGTTGCCCTTGTTGTTTTATTGTTGTAGTTATTATTGTTGTTGTCATTGTTGGATAGGACAGAGAGAAATGGAGAGAGGAGGGGAAGACAGAGAGGAGGAGAGAAAGATAGACACCTGTAGACCTGCTTCACCGCCTGTGAAGCGACTCCCCTGCAGGTGGGGAGCTGGGGTTTGAACAGGGATCCTTATGCCGGTCCTTGTGCTTTGCGCCACCTGTGTTTAACCCTCTGCGCTACAGCCCAACTCCCCAACCTACATTATATTATCACATGATTTTCTTTCTTCATTTCATTCTAAAATGGCCGTTTTTTACTATGAGATAAATTTTTAATAATTTGATTTAAATTAACTGCTCAGATAAAATTTTATTTTTATGATGAGCATATGCACATATAATGAAATTATATTTTTGTCTTAGCAAGAGATTTAAACTAAAAAGAACATGCTGACCAGTGGAACAGAATTGAAAATTAAGTCTCCACACCTATGGTCATATAATTTTTGAGGAGGCCCAATCTATTAAATTGAGAAAGAAGAGTCTCTTCAATAAATGGTATTGGGAAATTTGGGTTGAAACATGTAGAAGAATTAACCTGAATAACTCCAGATAGATCTAACCAGACACAAAAGTAAACTCCAAATAGATCAAGGACTTGAATGCCAGACAGAAAATTACCAAATATTTAGAAGAAAATATTGACAGAACTCTTTTTCACCTAAGTTTTATAGGCATTTTTAGTAATGCAAGTTACAAAAACAAAAATAAACCAGTAAGACTACATCCAACAGAAAATCTTCTGCACAGCACAAGAAATCATCACCCAAATATCTTCCTCTATCACTTCTCCTCTCTGAGAATATGGACCAAAATTCTTTTCAGGTTCAGAAGAAAAGAGTTCTGACTTCTGTAGTAGTCTCTCTCAGGACATGGACATTAGCAGGTGAATCCACAGCTCCAACCTTAGTCTATCTTTCCCTATTCAGGTAGGCCTCTGGAGAGGTTGTGTTCTAGGACATATTAGCGGGATCATCTATCTGCTCAGGGAGGTCAAGATGAAGTCATAATGGTAGCTGCAAATCAGTGGCAGAAAGGCAGTAAAATATTAAACAGGATAAAATGTTTAATAACCATGAACCAATGATAAAATACAATAGATGATAATATACAAAAAAAAAAATCTAGGATGTCTATTTTAAGTATGTTCCTAGGGGCCCATGACTTTAGTAATCATTGCCTAATACGGAGGTTGACAAGAAATATTGTCTGAATGGAAGGGGTCAGAGTTGAGAATAGAATTTAAAAGCCAGAATAGGGCAGAGAGTAGCTCCCAACTGAAAAAAAATATATATATATATATACTATTTGGCTCATTGATCTGACCCTGTATATTCATATTGAGCACAGGAGCCTGTTTAAACTTTGAATCCTTAATATTTTGAGCTCACAGTCCATGGTGACATCTGGGAACATTCTAGACTGCACTCATTTAAGATCAGTCTTTCTCAAGTGACAGAGTAGGATGACTCAGGAGCCCTATGGAGAGTTTCCTCATTTTTTTTTTTTAAATGCAGAGGCAAGTAGTGGAAGGTAGTACACTGGCTATGCAAATTGCTTTCATGCCTAAATCTTCATGGTTTTAAGTCTAATCCCAAGCAATACCATAAACCAGAGCTGAAAACTGTTCCAGTGATATAAGTAAAACAAAAATAAAAGAAATAAAACAAGTTGGAGAGAGAAAATAGTGTCAGAGTATGAAATCAAGACCTCTTTTTCTTATTTATTTATTTATTTATTTATTTATTTATTTATTTATTTTATTGCTACCAGGGTTATCACTGGAGCTCAGTGCTGGCACTAGGACTCCACATCCCTGGTGGTCATCCCCCCCCCCCTTTCTTCACTTTATTTGATAGGTCAAAGAGAAATTGAGGGTGGAGGGCCAGATAGAAGCAAAGAGAGAAAGATAGACACCTGCAGATCTGCTTCATCATTCATGAATTTTCCTGGGGGCCTTAAACCAGAGAGCTTGTTCAAGTTAATGTATGTGCTCAACAAGGTGTGCCACTGCCCAGACTCCCCATTTTCTTTTCTGCTCTAGAAAGAGGGTGAAAGAGAGAAGGAAGGGACAACAGAGATAAGGCAGCACTATTCCACCATCCATGGAGCGCCCTGGTGCCTTCCATGGTGTTAGTTAGGATTCACAGCATTGTTCAAGTAAGGGCTTTAAGGTTAGTGAGCATATCAAAGATGTTTAGGGATTGCCAGATTTACACTTTTCTAATTGAATTACATTCCTATCCTATTCCACAATCATACATTTAAGTGATGCTTCTAATTGATAACATCTCACTTTTAAAGCCAATTTCTTAATCAGTTTCTTGACTAATAGTTCTTAGTGACAGCTGTTTGCTAAATAACTACCAATGGAAATCCTACTGCTTACTCAAATTGAATATGTTTTAGAATAAAAATCATCACTGAAGTATGACTTTCTCCTCTTAAATCTGCTTCCCAAAATAGTTTACTATTCTTTTCAGCACTGCAGTTTGCAAACTAAGTACCTTTTTCCTCCTTTCTCACTGTCAATTATTTACTTAGCTGTCCGTATGGTATATTCTGCTTTCATATACACTTTTAAATTTGTACTTCCAGTTCTTTTACTTATTCCTTCATTAATATACATGATCATTAATATATGTTGATCATGCAGTGAAAGGGCCTATTCCTGGATAGTGTTCTTTTTAAAAAATATTTTATTCATTTATTTTCTCTTTTGTTGTCCTTGTTGTTTTTCATTATTGTAGTTATTATTTTTATAATATTTATTTATTCCCTTTTTGTTTTCCTTGTTGTTTTATTGTTGTCATCGTTGTTGGATAGGACAGAGAGAAATGGAGAGAGGAGGGAAAGACAGAGAGGGGGAGAGAAAGAGAGACACCTGAAGACCTGCTTCACCTCCTGTGAAGCAATCCCCCTGCTGGTGGGGAGCTGGGGGCTTGAAGCAGGATCCTGAAGCAGGTATTTGTGCTTTGCGCCATATGCGCTTAACCTGCTGTGCTACCTGTAAAACATTGCCTCATAGCATTTCACACTTAGCTTATTCTTGTAAAACCATAGCAATCCTTCAGTCTTCTTGAATATCATTATGTAAGTGATTGTCTCCCTAGAATAACTTTCAAGGTAGTCAATCATTTGGCTTCATGTTGATTCTAAAGGTAAATAATTTGCTGGAAAGTTGGACAGCTGGGGAATGGAGAAAGGAAACAAGGGATGCCAAGCAACAAAACTACTTTTTCTCTAAAATATAAAATGATCTTGTCAACGTTGAAATGAATATAAGGTAAGAAAGCCCAGGTGTCTGTATTTTTTTTTAATTGAAAGTGTAGAAGGGTTGAATATGTTTCTTTTGAAACTGTATGAGAATCCAAATTATAAATGTACTGGGATATAGCAAAAATTTAAGAATGTCTTATTTGAAAAATTCTTATTAGAGAAAGTACTATGTCATATAAGAATAATGTAATTATATAATCAAATGATTATTATAGAAAATACATTTATTTTTTGATTACTGATTTAACAGCATTTTATAAAATTATATGATTCAGGGGTATAATATCACACTCTTCTGAAATAAAAAAAAGGATGAGATTGTATTGTATGGAATATAATGGATGGGACTGGAGGTGACTGTGCTAAGAGAAATAAGAAGTGAAAGATAACTACTAGATGGATTCACTAATATGTGGAATATGAATCTACGAAAGGTAGAATGATAAGTGAACTTACTAAGACTGTGAAAACTAAGAAGGCTATTGGGATATGGGCGTGGGCAGGATCTCTTATAGACAATAATTGGGAGTTAGATTCCAGAGACAAATAACATTCTTCCAGGGAGATGTTACAGTTGTAATAATTGCTTCAAGCACTCTCCACTTAAAATAATTATCGTCACATGTAACAATGGATATTTGAGTTATTTATTTATTTGCAGTAGATACAGAGTTTTTTTGTTGTTGTTTGTTTAAACTATATAAGGTTTATTAAGGTGAAACAGGTAAAAGGCAAAATAAGCACTTATCATCAAGGGTTAAGAGTATGCTAGGTCCATCAAGTCTGAGTATAGTTATCAAAAGTTTAGTCCCATAAGATAAACAATTATCATCTCTGGTAAAGGTTGCTCAGGGTTGTAGAGGGGTCCAAAAATTTACCAGCTAGCAGACTTACTCATGTTCAATTCCCAGGAGAAGTAACCATTTTGGGTACCTGGCATATCTCCTTCAAAATGCATCTGACCAGGAGAAGCAGCAGCAGCAGCAAGGACAGACAGTTGTTTTAATAGTATTTGATAATAAAAGGAAAAAAAAAAACTTCCCCATTGCATGGTTTTGGTTGCCTTGTCCATCAACTGTCAATCAATACTGGCTTATTTCCATAATTTCAATTCATATATATATATATATGTATATATATATGCCATTATTTGATCAATTAAATATTAACCCCATTTTCTTTGTTAATATTTAACTTAGTTTACCACTAGGCCCCTCAATGAACCTGCATGTTGAATTGACAGACATGACACTTCTGTATATTTCAATAATCATAGCATAAGAATAAACTATGTCATAATCACCTGACTTGCCTAGAAACTGGACTTAAGCATTCAAATGTAACACTATCTGTAATATAAATTTATAATCATTAATTTCAAAGTGGACAATGCCTTAAGTAAACATTTCACCTTTAGAAATTAAATATCTCTTGTGACTTCATCATAAAAAGCAAGATCCATTTTTAAAACTATGCATCCAAAATGGAAGAAAAACATCTACAGCAGTTTTAGAGATTTTATAAAGCATTTATGTTCAGTACAATACTTTAAAGAGTATCTCCGAACTTCATAGAATATGAAGTAAATATTTAGAAGGCTATTCTGAGATTCCCTATGTATTAAAGAAAGCAACCAGATTATCAGTGAAGAAACATGTTACTTTTCCCACAGTAAAACTTAACTGAAGTAACACATGACAAGCAATATTATTTTAAAAGTGTGTGTGTATCAGAAAGTGTATTTAGAAAGTGCAGAGAAAATATTACTGAGGGCTTTAAAAAGCAACTAATATATCAAATTGCTTAGTGTGGGAGTTTGCTCAGTAGTTGAATATAGTTAGATGTACATACATAACTCTAGAAAGTATTACCTTAGGAAATTTGGTAGATGATGAAATACTACAATTTAATATATTTTTTCTCTGATTCTTTAAAAAAAAAATGAATTGGCTCATCATGTTTGTGTGGGAATACCAGGACTCCCTGACCAGGGCCCCAGGTGATGGGATAGCCTGGTAATAACTAAAGAGTCAACATTAAAGTATGCCAGTCTCTTACCCTTATTCAGTTTTTGTAGTCCTTACTATGTCTGAGAAGGTTAGCTTTACTCTACCTACTACTTGAGGAAGATGGGCCCTGAAATTAACGAAGCCTGGAATGTTCCTAGCTGTGATCACAGAATGTGAGCTCAGACCTACAAGAATGCAGTTTCCGTAGACTTCTGTGCTGAATATGGTCCCCAGATCAAATCGATTAGGTTTACAATTAACAATATTTATATGCTTTCCCCATATTTGGGAGCTACTCTCTTGCCTGACCCAGCTTTCTAGTCATTTTTCCAACTATGACACCATCTTCCCAGACAATAACCTGAGTCCATCTGCATATTAGATGTCAGGCACAGGTAGAAACTAGTAAAGTCATGGGCCCCTTGGAGTATATCTAAAATAGACCTACTATCTTTTCCCAAAAATGGAGACTCCCCAAATATTCATCTGATATATTCTTGCCTAATACTGGCTTTTTACAAAATGGAGATTCTAAATCTCATCTGCAATTTCTTGCCTTTAGGTTCATAACTAGTCAATAATTTGTTCAGCTTTATATTTTAACTCTTTTTCAGTCAACAGGTTCCAGATGATATGACCATGCCAACCTGACTTCCCTGGGCAGACAACCCCACCAGTGTGTCTTGCAGCCTCACCTCTCCAGAACCCTGCCCCACTAAGGATAGAGAAAGACAAGCTGAGTATAGATTGACCTGCCAGTGCCCATGTTCTATGGAGAAGCAATTACAGAAGCCAGACCTTCCACCTTCTGCACCTCATAAGGACCCTGGACCCATACTCCCAGAGGGATAAAGAATAGGAAAGCTGTCGAGGGAGGAGATTGTACATAGAGCTCTGGGGGTGGGCATTGTGTGGAAGTGTACTACTCTTACCCTATAGTCTTGTGGTCTTGTCAATATTTCTACTTTATGAATAAAAATTTAAAAAAAAGAATATGAATTGGATAAAATTTCCACAGGAAAAAATGATTCTTTCAAAAATAAAGATTTGGATGTGAGGGTGATCTAGCTGCGACACCTGTCACACCATTGATCACTAGGGTTGATTCAGCTGATCTGGCTGGCTGTCCCCTTCCTCCCTCACCACTCCATGTGCATCCCTCTGGAAGTTGTGAGCTGGGTGGAAGAGGACAGCCTTCCCAGATAGACACTGACTGGGTCTTCAGTCAAGGGTATAAGAGTATCTGCGCTCCCCTGCTAGAACCTCCAAACAAGCTCTCAAAAATAAAGATTTAAAAATATATGTAGAGGCAGGCAAAATAGCTGACTTGGGTAGTGTGCTGCTTTGCTGTGTGTGTAACTGAGTTTCCAGCCCTGCCTCTACCACATCGAAGGGAATTTTGGCGCTGTGATCCCTTTCACTCTTTGTCTCTCTTTAATACTAATTAAAATTATGTAGGAGCTGATAGATATAACAGTAAAACACATGATCCAGGCACATGGATTTTGGTGAGGGCCTTGACAATCACATTGTATCTGAGTGGGGAAAACTTCACAAACAGTGAGGCAAGGCTGTGATGTATTTCTCCACCCCCTTCTCTATGTATCTCATACTCTCTATCCACCACCTTTTATCTTAAAAATAAAAGGGGGTATGATGGGTGCAGAGGATTTTGCAGGTACAGATCCCAAGCAGTTACCCTGGTGGCCAATAAGAAATAAATAAATATACTTTAAGTAAGTAAACCTAATCATAATGGACTGGTTGTCTTGACTGCAGTTTAAAAATGAATCAATAATTAAGAAGTAAAGATAAAGTCAAGGATATAGCATGATGCATGAAATGCATTTACTACCTTGCTATTTTATTGTTTGGCACCAAATTTATCACCGGGATTAAATGCTTATACAACTTTATAGTTTTTGGTGGTCATTCATAACTTATATTCTTTTTGATAAAGGGTGAGAAATAGGGCGAGTAAGAGAGAGGGGGGAATATAGATAATGGAGAGGCACCTACATCATTGTTTTACCATTATATTTTAATATATTTAATTATTTATTGGCTAGAGATAGAGAGATTGAGATGGGAGGGGAAGATAGGAGGGAGAGAGGAGAGATACTTGTAATACTGCTTCATGGCTCATAAAACTTTCCCTCTGAAGGGGGGTGCCAGGGACTTGAACCTGGGTCCTTGTGCTTTGTAATACTCTACCAGATAAAACACCTCCCAACCCACTCTCCATTCTTGAATCTTTCTCACACAGGTAAGGATTAGGGACTGAGTCGAGTTCCTCAGTGATGGTAATTGTGCTCTATGGTGTGAGCCACAACACAGCCCATACTGTCTGTATTATTATTATTATTATTTTCTCAGAGAATTAATGCAGGGGGTCATGTGGTAGCATGTCTGGTAGAGCACACATGTTACAATGTGCAAGGATTGTAGTTCAAGTCCCTTGTCCCTACCTACAAAAAGGTAAGCTTCACAAGTGGTAAAGCAGTGTTGCAGGTGTCTTTCTATCTTCCTCTGTCTCTATTTTCCCTCTCAATTTCTGTCTCAGTTTTTAAATTTTAATTAATTAGTTCATTTTTACTAGAGCACTGCTCAGCTCTGGCTTAGGGTGATGCAGAGGACTGAACCTGGGACTTCAGAGTCTCAGGCATGAGAGTTTCTTTGCATAACTACTGTTCTGTCTACCCTCTATTTAATATATATACATATACATACACATACACATACACATACACATACACATACACATACACATACACATATACATATACATATATTTGTTTATTTATTGGATAGAGACAGCCAGAAATTGAGAGGAAGGAGAAGATAGAGAGCACCTGCAGCACTACTTACCACAAGTGGGGAATGGGGCCTTGAACCCTTGCCCATTATAACGTGCTCTCAACCAGGTGTGCCACCACCTAGTCCCTAAACCATCACCTGGCCTCTAAGCCACAACCAGCCCCTTCTCTCTGTCTCTACCCCAAAAAATAATAAAAATAATGAAATATTTTAAAATGTAAGATAATCCTTAACAGAAAAACAAATTAGTGGTACACATAGTCCTTTAGTATGTCAGTATAATTAATTTGAAAATCTAATCTTTTATAAATAGTATAATCCTTAAAATTATTTTAATTAGGGGAGTCGGGCGGTAGTGCAGCGGGCTAAGCGCAGGTGGCGCAAAGCACAAGGACCGGCATAAGGATCCCTGTTCAAACCCCGGCTCCCCACCTGCAGGGGAGTCGCTTCACAGGCGGTGAAGCAGGTCTGCAGGTGTCTGTCTTTCTCTCCTCCTCTCTGTCTTCCCCTCCCTCTCTCCATTTCTCTCTGTCCTATCCAACAACGACAACAACAATAATAACTACAACAATAAAACAACAAGGGCAACAAAAGGGAATAAATAAATAAAATAAATATTTTTTAATGTACAAAAATTATTTTAATTAGAAGAAACGTGATGAGGGATATACATTATTAATTAAAATCAGTATAAATAAAAAGCAATGCTTGTTTTTCTACAAAATTCTTAAGAGTTGAATTTAAATAATCGCTAGAGATATATATTTTTTTAATTTTAGGTTTAAAAGGTTTTACCTACCATGGAAATTTTGTTGTATGATTTTAGGCAAATACTGGGGGGGGGGGGATCAGCCCCCTTCAAAGCATAATTTATGTTAACAAAGAGCAGGAAAGTTAATGATATTTTGTTTTAAAGAAATTAGTTCTATGGAGTGAGAAAATTTGATGATATGTTGGTGGAAATTCATATATAATCTACTTTTGTTGATAATAAGCATGTGTCAACTCTACAAACTACATCTTAAATTTAGAAATTAAAACTTTAAAAATTATAAAACCTCCCAAATGACTGTTTTATGGTTGTTCAATCTGTCAGTGAAATATATTGACCAGTAACATCTTCTGATCAATAAAGGGCTAAGGAGAGGGCAAGGGGCTTTCAGGTCCTGATGCTTGGTAGTGGAGGAGAAATTCTGCTATGGATAAGAGTGTCTGCAGAAAACTGGGAATTTTTGCACTTGTATTAACAACTATATTTACTGTAAACCACTAATCCCCTAATAAAAGAAAGAAAGAAAGGCAGTTGGTATTAGGAACACTAAACTTTTAACAAATTGAACTGGATAATATATTTCAGAGATTTGTTGGATGTGATTAAAATGTTTACATCATGATCTAGTGAACATAATTGACAACATTTTGTCAGACTAGTTATCACCTTCAAATTATTATGTTTTTTTTATTCGCTGCACCTGCACAGTCATTAAAGTCAATGATTTACATAAAATGAGCTAAGTCTAATCTTTATAATTTAAGGATACAGATTATTTTACTGTTTTGAATTAATAAATCAACTTCTCTCATAGTATCTATGAATAAAATGTATTTTAAATCATTGATCAATAAAATATAGAATTTACTATACCTGTTTAATCTCTTTACATGCATTATATGCATTAACTGATACAATAGAACATTATTTATTAAGTAAATATGCTTCAGTATATCTTCTGTAATTATGTAAAGCTATATACACATATTACTGTAACTTTTGTCTTCCACTGAATTGACTTGTTTGAGGGATGTTAATACAAACATTTGGAACTAAAATATCGGGTACTGTGTCCATCATCTAAACTTCAGTGATGCTGTTATATAGAACTTTTTAAAGTTCTTGCTTTCTATTTGAAACTATCTAGAGTATATCCATCTGAAAATAACTTTGAGTCTATAAGAAAAATACAGACAGGACAGCATAGGATGAGTTGTACGCATATGAAATAAAGCTTTATGT